>NC_138370.1:71949878-72014940 GCF_054177405.1 Leptonychotes weddellii
CATCGAAAACTAATGATGTAATATATGGGGATTAACATAACAATAAAAGAATTTTAAAAAAAACATAACAATAAAAAATTTTTAAAAAGTCACAAAACTAAAAGTGCTTGGCTCAGCAGTTAAGCTCAGTTTACAAAGCCAGAATGAGGAAGTGCCTTGCTTTCTATTGTGACTGGTTACCAGGCACTTAACATTCCTTTTAAGGTAGTAGCACCTCATCAGTTTACTTGTTTGTAACTGATCAGCTAGGAAGCTACAAAGTTTAGTTTGAAGTCAGAGTCAGCATTTCAGGGAAATCAGAACTGCTTAAGTTTTCCTTCCACGGCTGTGGGTGGTTGGATCAGGGATATACTCAGACTTTGGGCTCCATTTTGAGTTTTCTTTAACATGATGATTTAGTCAATGTTTATTCTAAGACCCTGTTCTACTACAAAAAAATATTTATATGCATTTAAAGCTTTATATACTTCAAACAATTCTTCAGTAATCATACCCAAGGAAGCAATGTTATATTTAAATATTAAATAGATAAAATAACCACCATGTATTTACAAACTGGCTTCATAAACAGTTGCAGAAAGAGTTGTCGGCAGTGACTGATGGCAGGTATTCCTTGGAAGGATGTCTCGTTTCTGCCATCCCAGTAGCCCTTCTCCATTTTTTGCTTGTATAACAATCCCTAGAATTTCCTTTGGAAACCACGCCCATCATGGTTGAACTTAAGATATGTGAATATATGTTTCAAGCCACTGGGTTTGTGGCAGACTATCAAAACATATGATGAGCAAGGAACCTAGCTAGAAAATGATCCAGGCTCTGCCACTAGCTGGCTGTAAAACCTCGGAACATTTACCTAATTATCCAGGTGTCTACACTTACAAAATAAGGGGGTTGGTCGCCGTAGGACTTCTGGGAGAAGTTCAGCTGCTAATTGTGACCTTGCCTCTGAGGTCTGAAGATTCAACCCTCAGGGAATTGCTAGGAATTGATTTCTATTAGACCTCAGATGATTGAGAATCCAAACTAAGCACTTGTATCTCATTTTTGAAATTGTTCATTGAATAACAAGCAATAAATATTGATCTGATGAATAGCATTTCATAATGAGAGGACATAGAAAAGAAGAATTTGTAAAATACCAAAGAATCAATTCAAGAGAATTTTTGAGAGTCAAAGGACAAAGTCTCCAGATTGAAAACACTCTCTAAATGCCAAATAAATGCATGAAAAAGTCCCATTCTTCAACAAGTATTTGTGTAATTTTAGAACCAAATAAATAACGACAAAATCCTCATAGTTTCCAGAGAGCAATAGAAATGTCATCTGCAGAGGAATAATCAGATTGGCACCAACCATTTTATCAATAACACTGATGCTAGATAGTCATAGATTAGAGCTTTCAGAAATCTGACAGAAATAGATTTTGGACTAAAATTCTATGTCTAGCCAAACTTTCAGTCAAATGTTTGGAATAAACACATTTTCAGATATACAAATTTTCAGAAATATTTCTTCCCACACACTCTTTGCTCTAGCAAAACAAAATAGTAATCCAAGAAAGACAAAGACAAGTTCCAGAAAATGAGGGTTTCTATCCAAGAGTATAGCCCATGATGACCACTTCAAAGCTCTCCTAAAAAAAGATATGTCCAGATGACAGATGAGAAACAGAGTGTTCTAGGGAAAGGCAGTAAAACAAACACTCTATAAAATGCTTGATAAAATAAACAGTTTAAATATAATATTAGGATAAAGGGACATAGAAAAAGAGGAAATGAGAAACTCTTGGTAAATGAAAAAACTGCACAAAAATGAGCTGTTTGTCCTTCAAATAAACTATATTTATATAATTTATCGATTTAACTAAAAATAGTGATTTAGCTATCCTAGAAGTTTGGTAGATTAAGAGACAAAAGAGTAAATAAATAATTTCTAAAATTGAATAATTGAAAAATAGCAGTACAAGATAGTATTTAGGGGTATGAAAGGAACAACAAAAGAATCAGCAAAGAATCGAAAGGTACAAACTTGCATTTATCAAATAGGAGGTGTAATGTACAGTATGGTTACTGTAGTTAATAATACTGTATTGCATATTTCAGAGTTGCTAACAGAGTAGATCTTAAAAGTTCTCATCACAAGAAAGATAAACTTGTAACTATGGATAGTGACGGACGTTAGCTAGACTTACAGTGGTAATCATTTCACAATATGCAAATCTTCCTTGACATATGATGGGGTTATGTCCCAATTAACCCATCAAAAGTTGAAAATCTCATAAACTGAAAACGCATGTAATACACTCAACCTACCAAACATGATAGCCTAGCAACTTGGCCTCCCTTAAACATGCTCAGAACACCTACATTAGTGTACAGTTAGGCAAAGTCATCTGACACAAAGCTTATTTGATAATAAAGTGTTGAATATTTCCTGTAACTTATTGAATACTGTACTGAAAGTGAAAACAGAATGGTTGTAAGTATATCTGTTGTTTAACCTCTTGAGCACATGGCGGACTGGGAGCTGCCCCATCAAAAGAGAGTATCATACTTCACATTGCTAGCCCGGAAAAAGATCAAAATTCAAGGTACAGTTTCTACTGAATTCATATTGCTTTCACACCACCATAAAGTCGAAAAATATTAAGTCAAACCATCATAAGTCAGGGGCTATCTGTATACAAATATTGAGCTATTATGTTGTATACCTGAAACTAATATAATATTATATGTCAATTATATTTCAATTAAATTTTTTTTAAACATCAGCTAAAAGAATTAAAAATGGTTGCCTCTAGATAAGCAAACTGGATTATGAGGAAGAGTATGTACCCTTTCATAAAGCTTTACTATTATGATGTGGTGATTTCACCAACTTCAGAGCACACTGTGATAAAAAATATTTTAATATTTTTCAATTTGTACTAATGATATTAGGAAATATTTTAAAATATTTTTGACGTGAGAAAGCAGAATGCACATTTCTCTGTATAATATGATCTAAATTTCGTAAAATAAATCAAATAAATACTAATAATATGTTTTTCTTTTCTCTGTCAGGCATTTGTTTTATTTATTAAAATTTATTGATTATATGTGTATATATGTAGTATATGTATTTCAACTAAATTGGATATATAGATATGGATATATGGATATCTCCTATCTACTTTTTTTTTTTAAGATTTTATTTATTTATTTGAGAGAGAGAGAGAGCACACAAGCAGGGGGAGCAGCAGGCCAAGGGAGAAGCAGACTCCCCGCTGCGCAAGGAGCCTGATGCAGGGCTTGATCCCAGGACCCTGGGATCATGACCTGAGCTGAAGGGCAGCTGCTTAACCAACTGAGCCACCCAGGCGCCCCTATCTCCTATATACTTATACTCATACATACAGTGAGAAAGAAGACAAGAAGAATTTGGGAAGCAAACGTCATGTAGAATGAGCTTCTGATGAGACCTTAGTCTTTAGTGTTTAGGCAGGGCATTTTGACATTGGTGGTTCGTAGGGTTTATGCTAAGCCAAGTAGGTTTTTACTTTGCAAAGTTAGCTTTTAGTGATGACACTTAGCTAAAAGTCCTTAAGCATTAGTCACTAGGTATTTTTGACTTTGCCAGGTGGCTGCAACTTGTTGTGGTTCTGACCCTAAAAGACATTCTGTAGAGAATGGGCCAAAGGCGTGGGCCATTGGCCAACACAGATGGCCTAAGAGTGCAGATTGCTGCAGTTTGACCTTGAAGTTGTAGCACATGGCAAAGGCCTGAGCAAAGCCTCAGGCTGCAGGCTGCTGTAGCTTATTATAATGCAGGCACAGCCTCTTATTGTAGGCTAGGCTAGAGTGGGATTGTAATCTGCATGTATATCGTGAGAAAGCAAATTTACACTTGAGCTATAGAACACTAGGAAGCTTCTAGCTTTAAATTGTTAAAATATCATGTGGCTAAGGCTTAAGATTTTTTGCAGTAAGCAGCATTCCATTCTACATTCGGGTCACAGGTTGAAACTGCTGAGCACTTGACCTTAAATCGTATATGTCTGGTCCAAAGGCCAACTCACAGAAAATGAAAATAGTAGAGAAGAATGTCTGGGTGAGTTTCAAAATGAGAATTATTGTAGCTGGGCATGTGAGTATCACAGTTCCCAAGGAATTTATGAGATGGAACAGAAGAAGATTGTCTGGGCTTAGAAGACCACATGGCTGAGGCACCAGCCCTCCCTAAGACTTTGGGGGCCCCTGCTTCAGAGCCTCAGTAGTAGTTTCAGTTCAGAAAGTCTGAAACAAGTGCAGCTCTAAGGTGGAATCCTTTTCTAGAAGGCCGGGTATTTTTAGGTCTAGTTCTTTTCGAGAAGCAAAGAAAGGGTGCTGCTATAACACAAGCATAAAATATCCCACAGATTACCTAGGAATCAGTACTAACCGGGGAGTTCATTCATCCTCAGGAAGTGGAAGCCAAGAGGTTTAGAATAGGTTGGGGAAGAAAGAAAGAAATCTCAACTAACACCAGGTTTGTGAAGAGGGGCTGCTGCCATTGCAAACAAAGATGACAGTCTAGTCAAGGCCACCTTCCTGAGGAGACGGAGGCTTCTGGATCGACCCCGGCCCCACACATAGGGTAAATCCATAGTGACAGAATTAATAATTTGCTGGGAGGCTCTTCCCAGTTAAATTCACAGGTTGTAGATTCCAGACAAGTAGACTGGCTGGCAAACCAGACAAACTGGGCTGAGATGGTCACCATCTACCCCAGGACCTCCTCAGACAGCAGTGGGATGGCCTTTGACAACACTGCATTCTGGGTTTAAGGAACAGGATTGTTACCAGGGATCATTGCTCCAGGGTTAGGGTTTGGCTTATATTCTAAATTTGGTGGGTGTGGGGTTAGGGTTACTTTCGAGTCCTATTTTGAAGTGTCTTATTGGAGTAAGAATGAGGAGTCTTGACATTGAACTAAGAATTTTTAAGGCCCTTCCCAGGCTGAAGTTGCTGAAGAAACCCAACTCTACTCAGATGTGATGAACTCCTCTGACGGAACTGAGCAGAACTGCATGGGGAAGGATAACTTTTGGGCTTTAATTTGTTTTCAGAACCCAAAGGAATCTGGCTTTGGACTTTATTTCCCTTCTATTTAACTTGCAAGACTGTTTATTCTTTGAACTTTAATTTCTCCCTAGAAATTAAGGATTGGTGGAGGTAAAGTTAGGGCATCTTTATTATTGGAATTTTATAAATAGTAGGTCTTTGTGCATTTTGTGATTGGAGTGGTGTACTGTTTTCACCTAGTCTCATTGCAAAACTTCTGATATCCTGTATAGGACAACATGACTAGATGTAATTTGGTTTGAAAATTAGAATAATAATGGCTAATTTTTTGAGAATTTACTTTGTAATAGGTAGAATCTTTATGTTATATATATTTGTAATATAATATATATATTTGTAATTATATATATGTTACAGAATAGTAATGTCACTACACATATACTACATAATAATTAAATGGATCTGTAAATTTGTAAAGTCTAAACTTGCCTGGCATTTTTCTCTTCTTTGAGACCCAGCCCACCTACAGAGAGCACAAATTCTACTTTGTTCCTCCAGAGCCAAGCCATCCCCAAGCCAAGTGGAACTTGGTCTCAAAGGGCCAGAATTGCCTGTGGTTGGGTGGGTAAGTGCTTAATTTTGGACTTCAGTTAGCTTACCCTTTGGTTTCTTACACAAAACTATGTTCTCTTAGTCTTTTTTTTTAAGATTTTCTTTCTTTATTTGACAGAGAGAAAGCAGAAGCAGGGGGAGTGGCAGGCAGAAGGAGAGAATCAGGCTCCCTGCTGAGCAAGGGGCCCAATGTGGGGCTTGATCTCAGGCAGACGCTTAACCTACTGAGCCACCCAGGTGCCTAACTTAGTCTTTAACAATAATAAAGGCATTATTATAAGCTTCATCTTCTACCCTTTATTTCTCAATTTATTAAGAATTTGGGCATCATTATTTAGCTCTTCTCAGATATTGCAGTAGTGTATGTGCATGGGTAATGCATTGATATTTATGTATATATATAAATAAATGAATATGTATGTATATATAATAAACAAACGTGTGGTCAAATATACTATGCATATAGAACATATATGTACATATATACATATATCAATGTGTGACATCTGTATATGACATGTGTGATATAATCTTTTTCATGATCATATACATAACACAATGCACACTCACACACATATATATACCTATTTATACACATACAAATATATCTGTTTTGTCTGGATTATGGAATTACTAGTGATATTTTATTTACCTTCTTTACACATTTCTGTATTTCCAATTTTTTCTGTTTATTCATTAATCAGAAAAAAATGTTTAAATAACTATATTCAGTTGTCACCATAACTTGTGTCCTGTCTCTTCCTTCTTTCTGCAAATGTTATCCTTTTTCTTCTCACAGAATGTCTTCATAAAGGTATTGCGACTACATCAAAATAAAAAGCCTTTGCATAGCAAAGGAAACCATTAATAAAATGAAAAGGCAATCTACTGAATGGGAGAAGATATTTGCAAATGATACAGCCAATAAGGGTTTAATATCCAAAATATATAAAGAACTTGTACAACTCAACACCAAAAAAACCAAATAATCCAATTAAAAAATGGGCAGAGGACCCGAATAGACATTTCTCTAAAGAAGACATAGAGATGGCCAACAGACAATGAAAAGATGCTCAACGTCACTCGTCATTGGGGAGATGCAAATCAAAACCACGATGAGATAGCACTCACAGGAGTCGGAATGGCTAGTGTCAAAAAGACATGAAACAACAAGTGCTGGTGAAGATGTGGAGCAAAAAAAAAAAAACCCTCATGCACTGTTTATAGGAAGGTAAATTGGTGCAAGCACTATAGAAAACAGTATGGAGGTTCCACAAAAAATTGAAAACAGAAATACTATATGATCCAGTAATTCCACTCGGTATTTACCCAAAATAAACGACAACACTAATTTAAATAAACCCCTATGTTTACTGCAGCATTATTTACAGTAACCACGATATGGAAGCAACCCAAGTGTTCATCAATAAATGAATGGATAAAGAAGAAGTAGTATATATACATAACGGAATATTACTCACCCATAAGAAGAATGAGATCTTGCCATTCACAATATGGAGGGACCTAGAGGGTATTATGCTAAGTGAAATAAGTTAGTGAGACAAATACCATATGATTTCATTTATATGTGAATTATAAAAAAATGATGAACAAACAAAAAACAGAAACAGACTCATAAATGTACAAGATAAACTGGTGGTTGCCAGAGGTGTGGGAGTGGGGTGGAAGTGGAGGGATGGGCAAAATAGGTTTAAGAGGTACAAACTTTCAGTTATAAAATAAGTAAGTCATGCAGATGAAAAGTACAGCATGGAGACTATAGTCAATAATACTGTAACAACACTGTCTGGTGACAGATGATGACTATAATTATTGTGGTGAGCATTGAGTAATGCATAGAATTATCGAATCAATGTTGTACACCTAACTCATGTAATTGTGTGTCAACTGTACTTCAATTAAGAAAAAAAAAAACAACTAATGAGAAATGTTTTGATATATTTTATTTGATTTGGTTTATAGATTTTACCGTTTGGTAACCCCCTTCACAGTGTGACCTACTTAAGATGAAGAGTCATGTTATCTTAGTTCAAGTTTTTATTATGTGCACAAAGCAGTATGCCTTGCATACAGTGAACACTCATTAAATATTTATCGATACGAAGATTCTACAACATGAAAACTTTCTGGGTAACTGGGTTGAACTCCAATGAAATAATTGTAGAAAACAGAAGGAAAAACAACACTCCCAGTTACATGCAATAAGGCAATGCAACACAATGGTCATGCAACAAATAGTTCAATAAGCTTGTTGAAAAAGCCTAAAAAAATAAGACTGTATTCCACATAGGAGCAGATTTAGATCAGGCTCTGGTACACAATATCTGATTTAGGGCAAAATAATGAAAGTGTTTTTGAAATCAAGTCTATGCAAAGACATTATGGAAACATAGTGAGATGCGCTTAATATTTCCTCAGAGGCCATAACAATTCGCCCTGCCGAATCAACAAATCCTGTTATCCTGCCTCTTGAGGGACTAGATGATTGAGTAACAGGCTGCAGATGTGAAATCTTTAAGCTTGTTTTCTGTTTGAGGAGCCCGTCAGGCACCGCATAATGTGATGTGCTGCCCCTCCGTCTCAGGAAGGCCCTCAGAGGAACCAGCTCCAGCTTGGGGAGCGCACTGAAATCATGTCCAAGCTGTAAGAACAGCTGATCCCCGCTTCCCACCACAGACATCCCTGTCTTCTGATTTCATTGACCTAATGTGCAGCCGGAGCATTCAGAGTTTTAAAAACTCTCCAGGTGATTCTAATATGCAGCCAAGAGTGAGGATCGCTCCTTGAGCATGTCTTAGAAGTTTAATGGATTTTTTTCCCTTGACCTATAGGTTGTCCTAAACAGACACACCTACTTTTCTCAGACTCCAGTGAAATCACTTGGGTTTGATCACAGCTGGCCTGGAATTGTCAAGAGAACTCCTTTTTCACCTCATGGCTCCGTTGCCAGCTTAATGGTGCTTTCCAAAACATGATCCTCCCTCTCAAGAAAAATGTGCCTTTGTCGCATAGAGTGCTAACCTGTTCTGTGGATGTGAAAGAGTTGGGGATGAATAGTGTGCTAAAGGAGGAAAAGGGAGAAAAAATATAAAAACGGTTGAGTAAGGAGACGCTTTTTCTCACCTCATATTCAACAAATTTCACAGATTCTCATCTGTAGCAACTGGATTTTAGAATCCCTTGACTGAGAAAAAGCATAATATAAAAGGTATCACAAATTTTAGAAGCTGTAAAAAAGTATAAATGTCTTTACTAGTCCAAGTAAGATCTACATTTGTGGGGGCGGGGGGGTGGTGCAGGGTAAATGCTTGCAACCCTCTAATTATTTAGCTTACAGAAAATATTCAGTGCACATGAGAATTCATGGACTCTTCACAGTAATTCTGTATTTCCTTCAGGGCTCGTTGGCCAAAGACTGGCGTTACTGTTCTATGTGACCTGCACGTGGCAATAGTTTGATCTGTCCATCTCACCACTTCTAAGACGTTTATTGCCATATTGTCTGGCCCATGGTCGTCCCAACGTCTGGAAGGTCATCCTTATTCCTGCTTCCAGATGCCAGAGCTATTCAGTCATTATGGCTTTTTTTTTTTTTTTTTTTAACACTGCTGAAGAGGCTTTCACTGGTCAGTTTTTATTCTTGGCCTGGGAGCAGCAAAAGTGATACTCAAGCTGAAAGTAGTTGGTCCTTAACTATCCTTTCTAACTACAAACCATGTCAGTAACATTACATTTCCTGTTGGCCATAAGGGAGTGAGGGAACTATCAGAGCAGTCATTTATGTGATGAAATATAACTATATTGTTGAGTAAAATACAGCAAAGGGAAGTTAAATAAACCTTCAGTGTGTTAAATAAACCTACAGCTTGAAGGAGGTTTGCTTGTTAATGGAAAGAGCCAATCAAATCTGTGATACTGATGAAAATCATGGGCAAAATTGACATATGAATGGTTTGAGAGCAGACAGCCCCGTTTCTTTAAAAGCTATCAATCATGGGCATATGTCAAATAGAAATGGTCTTGGTTCCATCCTCATAGGCTATGGATATCCTCGTAATACCTCTTATCATTCTTATCTTTCTTTCTCCACAAAGACGGTGTGTACTCACTGTTGTTAGGTAATGTCGAATTTGCATTTGGATCAGTGCTTAATTACCCATAATTTTTACTTTCATGTAACTTTTCTAAAGCTTACAGTCTAGGGAATAATTATACACCAAGTCTCAGTTTCTTAAATAACTCCAATAAATCATCTCTCCTTGTGCATTTCCAGTGACCACCTAGTTAAATTTTACATTCTCATTAGCCCTAGGAAAACCCCATTTCACTAGCAAAATTGTTCTTACTATTTTATCTTTCACACACCTAGGGCACCACTAAGGTATATCCTCTGTTCTAGACTAAGTGGAACCTTGGATTCTTCCATTTTCCTCACTCTCACGAACTTTCTGAAATGTATTTGTGCTATGGAGATTAAATGCACTGGAGTTATAAAACAAATCTAAGATGGTAAGAATTTTGGAAGATTCAGAAGCCCTTGTAACTCATTATTTGCACTTGTTATATACTCTGTTTACACTTGGTGATGAGAAATAAAAATTATGAGCCCCAGATCTTGAGTGTTGCATGGATAAAATTATAAATAAAACCATAGGCACAAGTTTCAAAGGTATTAGAAAATTTAAGTGAGGGAATTGTCACAAGTGATTTTGAGAATGTAAAGCGCTGAATTAGCCATTATTCTGCTTAAAAAGAAAATGGAGACAATAAGAAAATATTTACAAAATTTCATGTCAAAAATTTCATTACGTCTATGCTTATTCATAGCCAGTTTTTGTCAAATCTGTTTACTGTTAGAGGGAAATTTTTTCCTCCATCTTAGTTGTCCTTTCATGAGAAAGGAATGAATGAGTAGAACACCAGGACTCTCTTTGTCCTTTTATTGACCTAACTCTGAGTGAGGTTAGGGGCTTACCTGACTGGTAACTTGGGAAAAACAAAGTCCTCTTTGTTCCTCTTGAAGCAAACCTACCCACAACTTCTCTTCTGTTCTCTGTCCCATGAAACTTACCCAGAAGTCCCCACCAGGTGGGGACGGTTGCTCTGGTCTAGTTGCCTGTGACAGGGTGGATAATTCTGATTATTTACCTGTTAAGTATCAGGAAACTCATTTGGCTTCCATGCAACTTCCCTTTATTAAGGGTGATACACTGGCCTCATTTGCTGCCCCCCCCTTTTTTTTCCAATTTATTCAAAACTCATGGAGAGAGAAGGAATAAAAGCACTAGGATTTACAGAAAAGTAAAGAACTTTGCTATATTTGTAAGTTTGCTTTCGTATTTTCCAAAGAACTTTTGGCCTGTTAGCCATTTATCCACTTCTGTGTAACAAACCACCTCAAAACTCAGTGGCTTAAAATGATTTATTATTGGGCGCCTGGGTGGCTCAGTCGTTAAGCGTCTGCCTTCGGCTCAGGTCATGATCCCAGGGTCCTGGGATCGAGTCCCACATCGGGCTCCCTGCTCAGCAGGAAGCCTGCTTCTCCCTCTCCCACTCCCCCTGCTTGTGTTCCTGCTCTCGCCGTCTCTCTGTCAAATAAATAAATAAAATCTTTAAAAAAAAAATGATTTATTGTTATTTCTCATGATTCTTTGTATTGGCTGGGCTTAGGTGGGCAGTTCTCAGCTTGCATTTCTCATATGGTTGCAGGCTGTGGGTGGCTATTGCTGGGTTCAGTTGATGGCGCCTGGGGCTAGATGTCTGAAATGTCCAGACAGATCTGGAACCTCAGCTGAAATGGCAAGATCAGCTCTCTCTCCAAGCAGCCCTTCCACGTGGCCAGCTAGGTCTTCCTCACATAAGAAGGAATGGGGGTTTCTTCATAGTTGGACTTCTTTTGGGGAATGGCTTCTCCCAGCATATGTGTTTTAAGAAAACAAGGCAGACACTGTAAGGCTTCTTGGGACGTAGGCTTAGAAGTTAAGAAGCATCATTTCTGCCATATTCTAGAGTAGGCAAGGCCAGTCCTGATCCAGTGTAGGAGGGGCTAGCAAGGACACCGACTCCAGAAGCCTGAAAACACTGGGCATGAGGGGATTAGCCACAACCTATGATATTGAAAACATAAATATTTGTTATAGGTAACTTCATTTATTAGGATGTTTATTAGAAATAATTGTATTTGTTTACTTAGTTATAATTGCTTATCATAGAAAGCTAAAATCTCAATATTCTTATAATAATTAAGTGCTAAAATATAATTAAATGCTAATTATGATTTCATTCAACATAATATAATCTATTCAATAAGTTTAAAAGATTGTAATTTTTTTCCACTTTGAAAACTATCTGAAAGAACTTCTTCCTTCTATATACTTTTTTTTAGCTAAAATAAACAATTCTGCCAGTTTAATTTTAGAGCATAGCATAGACTCTATTTCTTCCACAGCAGGAAAACCTTAAAAATGTGAAATGCTTATATGACCACAAGGAGATGGTAATAACCAGAGCTAAGAAGGCTGTAACCCTCCAGAGTCAGGTATGTGGAAAAAGGAATCCAGGGGGCAGAGTGTGCGGTAGAATCTTGAAAGAGTAGACGGTATTCCCAAAGCCTGTGTTTGGGTAACAAGAAAGCACCCAGTTCTAGTCCGATCCTAAAACTAGAAGGTCATCCAGTTCCTGGTTACATGGAACAGGTTTCCAAAGCAGAGCGCAATTTCTGGAAGGACAGAGAGAGAAGGCAGGGCCCTTTGGAGCAACAGATTTAGGGCTAGCAAACAGGGACAAGGCAGAGACTAGGATATTAGCACGGGAATTTATTGCAAGAGTATGCATGTCATGGTTTTATATAAAGTAATCATAGCTCCTATAATATATAAAGCACCGAATATTAGTGGTTTTTCATAAAGGAACTTAATTTTTCACTTAGCTTTTAGATGGATGTTTCTGACTGATGAGTGTCTCTCCTTCATGCAGTGCTTCAGAAACCCATACTCTTTCCATCTTAAGACTGTCAGTTTTATCACTAGGATTTCAAGGTTGTCATGCCCATCTGCACACAGCAGCCGAGAGAGGGGGAGTTGAATAAAGGGATTATGAGTAAGAGATTTTCATAAGCCAGGGATGGGAGTGACGACACACATAACTTCAATCACACTCCTCTGGCCAGAGCTCAGTGGCATGACCCACACTAACTGGGAAATGGAACATTAGCCATGGCAGAGACAATGGGAATGTGATCTAGCTGTGTGCCCAGGAGGTGGAAAACAAGGCTCTTGTGAGTGGTTAGCCAGTCTTTCCCACTCTCAGGAATTGGAATTTGAGAAAGAATTAGAGAGGCTTGGTACTGACTCTAAAGAGCTCTTGGCTGGGGGGCGCCTGGGTGGCTCAGTTGGTTAAGCGACTGCCTTCGGCTCGGGTCATGATCCTGGAGTCCCGGGATCGAGTCCCGCGTCGGGCTCCCTGCTCGGCGGGGGGTCTGCTTCTCCCTCTGACCCTCTTCCCTCTCGTGCTCTGTCTGTCATTCTCTCTCAAATAAATGAATGAAATCTTTAAAAAAAAAAAAAAAAAAAAGAGCTCTTGGCTGGTATTCTTATGTTTCCTCCTTCTTTATAGTCAAGAAGAGTCCCAGGATCTTGAGAAGGGCTAAATGAACAAGGAGGTGTAGTGACCCAGTCTTACAGCTTTAAAAGATAAAAGATTACCATGAAGGGACATCGCATCTACAAAATCTAATTTTGACCAACCATAATTCTACTAATCAAAAGGATCTAAATGGCAGATGACCTAGAGAGCCTAGAGGGGGATGAAGTAAGCATTGCTGAAGAAGTACCATATTCTCTAGTAGAGAATATAGGCTCAGAGATACTGCCAACTATGAAGGAAATAGCTGTTCATAGATATAATGCCACATTCATAAGAAAACTGAAATTGGGTGAGTGCTCTCTCTTATGGATATGGTAAAGAAATATCTTCTGAAACCTAACAATTTCCTACGGCATTAATGTTCTTAGTGAGGATACACAATGCTGGTTGACTTATGAGCATTTCTTTTAATTTGACTCCCTATGGCTGCCTTGATCTTGTTACCAGCAAAATAAAAAGCCACCACTGAAATCAGACTCAATCTTAACATTTCATTCTATCAGCCTTAAGACTTTAACAAATTTCTAACTTTTCCCTTTTGCATCTTTAAACATATAAACATTTGTATTTTTGTTTTATATTTACTCTATTCCTTAGTTGTAAGGCATTGGAAAAGGTCTGCATTTTCTGCATTGTCATTTGCTTTGGTAGAATAAACTTCTTATGACATGGGCCTCAATGGAACCACAGGCCATGGTACAGTGGTAGCATCTGCCTGAAGCCAGAGCAACGTGTGAGAATCCATGCCCGCAACCTCTTTATAAGGCAATCATCAATCCGTGAACCCCAGAATGAAGTAACAATATAGAGAGTCCTCCATAATTTGTAAATATTTTCTTATTGTCGCCATTTTCTTTTTAAGCAGAATAATGGCTAATTCAGTGCTTTACATTCTCAAAATCACTTGTGACAATTCCTTTTGAGACATCCGAAATGACAGCTGGTGATTTTCTTAACCAGTGTTCATCTAATTCACTCCCTAAGCCGTGTGGCTTTGCCGCAATTCACGAGGGAGGAAATGGTTGCTTAATCGCCCAGAAGGATTTCCTGGAGATGCTTCAGTAGTAACAACTTGTCTTCTTCTGCCCATGATCCATGAATAACAAAACAATTGAAAAGGAAAGTCAGACTGAAAATATTACAATGGCATCTCTAGTCAAAATAAAGCACAGCATTGAAATAATTATTTGAATAAATCACACCTCCTCCCCCCGCCCCCGCAAAATATCCATAATTTTCATAACTCAGTTTGAAGCTTTCTAGTACTTGAAAATAAAGTGTAACTTATTTTTTTCACTTTATGTGTGAACACATTCAGCCAAAGGGATAAGATGCCAAGAAATATCCCACCTGCTCTGCTCAGCTATCTCCCACCCCAGCCCTTGTATCATTTTCCTTAGAGGCAACTTCCTGCCACGGAAAGGTTTCTGGATTAAGGGTCAGACCACGTGGTTTCACACAGTCCTGTTCCCTAGCTATCACTGTGTTTATGGAGAAGTCATTCCCTTTCTCTGGCTCTCACCTCTAAAGTGAGGAAGCCTGGGTAGCCTGGACTCCTAACTAATACTACGATTCCATAATTCTGTTTTCCCATGAAAGAAAAAGCTCCTAAGTGTAAGCTTTAGTGAAGCATCTAGCATGCAAGTGTCCATTTTAACCTAGGTTGTTGACCTTCAATTCCCTTTGGCTGGGTCTGCCCAAAATTCATGGAAAAATCTATTTCCTTTGAATTATCATCATATAATAAAGGTAGACTTTTCTAAAACCTGTCATCTGTCTTTGCAGGCCCATAGCAACTTTTCTCCCCTGCATAAAGCTAACTGGATAATGCTGACTCAACAAGTAAGTTTTACCATAATTCAGTTAATGCTTATCCTTATATATACATATATTCTGATTAAGTGACATTGACATGAGACTGCTTTGCAAGGTTTAAAAGATATCATAGAATATTCCATTTGAGGGCGCCTGGGTGGCTCAGTCAGTTGAGCGACTGCCTTCCACTCAGGTCATGATCCCAGGGTCCTGGGATCGAGTCCCACATCGGGCTCCCTGCTCTGTGGGGAGCCTGCTTCCCCTCTCCCACTCCCCCTGCTTGTGTTCCCTCTCTCGCTGTGTCTCTCTCTGTCAAATAAATAAATAAAATCTTTAAAAAAAAAAAAAGAATATTCCATTTGATCAACTGCTTTAGCATTCTCTCATGTAGATCAAGCCAGCTGGTGATCAAGTATGATTAGAAAATGCACTGCTTTCTTTTACATTATGTTTTCAAACTAAATCTTCAGTCTCTTTTTTCCTAGAGTCTGCTCCCACCAGTTCTGTAAGTGTATATTCACCCTCTTCTTCTGGACAAATCCAGAATTGGTCTCTTTGAGGATATTCTTAAGAATGGTGACCAGAAAATAAATAAATAAATAAATAAATAAATAAATAAAATAAAAAATTTAAAAAAAAAGAATGGTGGCCAGAAGAAATGAAGCTTATATATCTAGACTGAAATGACTGAGGTATGAATTTGAATTGAAACAAGAGGAAATGAATTTTTAGAGTGCATAGCAATGTTTGAATTTATTCTGGAATGAATCCTATTATTTTGCAAAGGCATTGTGTGGCTTTTAATAATGATAGTATCCCCCCAACAAAATGAATATATCACCCATTTTTCTTGTGATTTAGAATGAGGAAGGTGAGCTGCCGCATGAAAAATGCATATTTAACAGTAAGTGACAACAGTATTATCTCTCTTATTGTGTGCTAATGAGGTCACCTTTCAGATGTTTCATAATCAGGAGCTTCATTCCACATATCAGTGCAATATTGACTTCTTGGTAAAGAAAGTTAAGCGAAGAGAATTTTTCTGCAATTTCAAAGGAATAAAGCGATGATGGTAATAGCCACATTTGATAGAAATTATGTTTGAAGCCCAGAAACTTGATTTTCCTCAGGAAGTAATAGCTCCTGAGTTCCCAGCACTCTAGTAGATGTTTTATATATATTATTTCTAATCTTCACAAAAATGTTCAAGCTATAAATTATTTCCACTTATTAGTTGCTGGAACTGGCACTTAGAATGTTTAAATTTCTTGAGTGTCCCATGGGTAGAAAATGATTGAACCAGGATCTATATGCAGAACTGCCCCACTTCAAAATGTTTCACTTTCATGGGTCACTTCCCCACCAAGGGTACCTATAAGGGTGGCCACCAGCAATAGGTGACTTGTGGGTCCTTGAAATGTGACTTGTCCAAAATGAGATTTTGAAAACTTAGTACTAAGAAATATAAAAGTTCTCATTAATAGTTCTATTGTCTGAATGTTTGTGTCCCTCCAAAATGAATATGTTGAAATCCTAAGGCCCAATGTGATGGTATTTGAAAGGCAGAGCCCTTAGGGATAGGATTAGTGTCCTTATTAAAGAGAACCCACAGGGCGCCTGGGTGGCTCAGTTGGTTAAGCGACTGCCTTCGGCTCAGGTCATGATCCTGGAGTCCCGGGATCGAGTCCCACATCGGGCTCCCTGCTCTGCAGGGAGTCTGCTTCTCCCTCTGACCCCCCTCCCCCTCATGTGCTCTCTCTCTCATTCTCTCTGTCTCAAATAAATAAATAAAATCTTTAAAAAAAAAAAAAAAGAGAACCCACAGAACTTTCTTGCCTCTTCCACTAAGTGAAAGATACGAGAAGTTTGCCCAGAAGAAGGCCTTTGACAGACTGTGATGGCAACCTGATCTCAGACTTCTAGTTTCTAAGCTGTGAGAAATAAATGTCTATCGTTTATAAGCCACCCAGTCTATGGCATTTTGTTGCAGTAGCCCAGACAGACTAAGACAAATCGTTTTCTGCTGATGAACTGTTGAAATAATAATATTTTGGGTATTTAGGTTAGATGAAACATATGATTAAAATTAATTTCATCTGGTTTTAATGTGACGACTAGAAAATTTAAAATTATATGATGGTATTTGTAGCTCACATTGTATTTTCATGAACGGCATTCTCCCTACATTACCTTTTATAAAGATCCATAACACAGATCATATCTTCACCATTATAATCTGAGAGGTTTGGGGAAAAACCAAAATTAGTGCTTAGAAATATTTATTGAAATTAGAAATTTCTTCCTAGTAACATCTGTTAATAACAGACTTTTAATTAACTCAAGGAATTCAAATTAGCTTAGTAAATCTAGCCATTACTCTTTAAATTATCTTAAGGCAAGGATCTAGAACTATTACTCATTAAAGTTCATTTCTAAATAATCTGATCCACACTGGTAAATAAAATACTATTTTATTTATTTATTTATTTTTAAGACTGTATTTATTTATTTCAGAGAGAGAGAGGGAGAGAGCGTGCGCTTGGGGGGGGCGGGCAGGGCAGACACCCAGCTGAGCAGGGCTCGATCCCAGGACCCCGAGCCACCCAGGCACCATTTAAATACCATTAAAAAAAAAAAGATGACACCTCTGTTCCCTGAAGACTTCCTCTAAAAAAAATGAAATGGAAAAGAAAGGAAAAAAATTAATGCTACCTGATATAGAAATTGCCCAAGATCCATGGGAGCTTCCCCTCAATGACTCTGTAACAAATGTATTGTTGGCTTTGAGGCTAACGTTATTTAATTCTTCCTAAAGTATTATCCATGAAAAAATTCAGCCTGAAATATAACACAGGTCATCTTTACTAGAAGAGGAATTAATCTGAAAAATTCTCATACTTGAAACAATGTCACAGAAATCCTTAACAACATTTCTCATCTTCCTACCTTCCCCTAACACTGTGAAAGGAAACACCTTTCAAGTTATGAGACTTCTTAATCAGACTTCTTGCCCCTAATAATAAGCTCCATCTTTGCCAACCTGGGCAGCTGCTTTATCTGTGAGCTCAGGCTTCAAGCATCAGAGCTAGACCCATCGTTTTTATTCCTGCATGGTTCCTCCGTTCACACCCATCTATCTGTTCATAGACTACACTGTCCCTGCCACTGTGCTTGGGACATATCAGTAGACAATAAGATAACTTTCCCCAATCCTCCTGAATTTTAGGAGTTATACTGTAAGAACTTACTGGTATGGATTATAAACACCGTGGAAGATTCCAAAATCCCAGGGCTACTAGAAAAATCAGTTATAAAATATGCATGGCATATCATCAATCAGCTGGATTGATAGCTGTTCAACAGACACTGAGTTAAGCCTTCTTATAAGTATTATCTCCTGCACTAATAGGTGTTAAGTGATGTGTGCTGAGAAAAGGTCACAGAAATATTTGAATTCATTTGAAATGTTTTTTTTTTCCCCAAAATCTCAATCCATCAAATTACACAAACTTGCATGAAATACAAAGTTGCAACCAGCATCAGTTTCTTCAAGTAGCAGACACCATGGCAAATCACTGGTGTGAGGACGGAGAAATGAAGAAACTGGGAAAGACAAACGTATGGCCTGAAACACTGTATATGAACTTTAAACCTCCTCTTCATTAGACCCATCTAAAAGTCATACGTAACATGCACATCATTGCCAGCAATCTGAAAAATCAAAGAAAAGACATTGTTCTTGCGGCATAAGCAGAGATCCCTAGGCTAGTGATGTGATTGGCGGAGCTACAGTAACGAGCTCTGGTAAGATCTTGTCTTGGCACTGACCAGCTGTGTAACCTCCAAAAAGTGGCTCATGCTTCCTGAGCACCTGAGTTCTCACCGGAAAAATGGAAGTGTTGATGAGATCGCTAGCATCCTGTGCTGCTAATCCTGTACATAAAGGATTCGTATCAAATATTTCTTAAGTTTGACAATAAAATATTTTTTCATTCTCACTCTTCACTTCAGTAAAGTGCCATGCTAGAGAAAGAAAAATGCTAAAGTCTTACAGAAAACCACAGAACTGAAGAGAAAGAATACTTCTTCATTTAGCTTAAAGGAATTCAGCTTTGGAACAAAGTTGGTCACATTTTACAAAGCAGATAAACATACAGTTTTTTTTTTTAATAGGACTCCTTTCATTTGCTTTATATAAGAGCCCAGGGAGGGATGCCTGGGTGGCTCAGTCGGTTGAGCATCTGCCTTTGGCTCAGGTCATGATCCCAGTTGGGATCAAGTCCCGCATCCGGATCCTTGATCAGCCGGGAGCCTGCTTCTCCCTCTGCCTCCTGTTCCCCCTGATTGTGCTTGCTCTCTATCCCTCTGACAAATAAACAAATAAGTCTAAAAAAATAAGAGCCCAGGGAAAGAAAGCCTTTTCTTTTTTTTGCAATGTTAATTTAAATATATACAATGGAATATTATGCAGCCATCAAAAGGAATGAAATCTTGCCATTTGATGGAACTGGAGAGTATTATGCTGAGTGGAATAAGTCAATCAGAGAAAGACATGTATCATATGATCTCACTGATATGAGGAATTCTTAATCTCAGGAAACAAACTGAGGGTTGATGGAGTGGTGGGGGGTGGGAGGCATGGGGTGGCTGGGTGATAGACATTGGGGAGGGTATGGGCTATGGTGAGCACTGCGAATTGTGTAAGACTGTTGAATCACAGACTTGTACCTCTGAAACAAATAATACATTATATGTTTTTAAAAAAAGAAGAAGATAGAAGGAAGGGAAAAATGAAGGGGGGGATATCGGAGGGGGAGATGAACCATAAGAGACTATGGACTCTGAGAAACAAACTGAGGGTTCTAGAGGGGAGGGGGCTGGGGGGATGGGTTAGCCTGGTGATGGGTATTAAAGTGGGCACATACTGAATGGAGTACTGGGTGTTATACGCAAACAATGAATCATGGAACACTACATCAAAAACTAATGATGTAATGTATGGTGATTAACATAACATAATAATAAATAAATAAATGTGTATGTATATGTGTATATATATAATCTCAGCTTTTCTGGGAAAGGTTAAAGATATAAAGATAGTACTTTTGTGGTTCTGTTCAGTCTTTTTGAATCCTTTATTTTTTGTACCAATTCCCTAGTCAAAGCGGTATCATGGAATTAAAGAGAGAAGGGACCTCTGTTTGCTTTCCTAAGACACCGCTGCAGTCCTAGGAAGTCACCTGTCACAGGAGACAGTGATTCACTTGAACATTTGCCACCTTAATCTGGGATTTCATCTTCACTTTGAAAATTTCTCATGGCACTGTTATTGTTAGGTCCTTTTACAAAATTTGCTTCATGAACTTTTGTATGTGCAACCCATTGCTCTATCTTTAAGGAAAAGATTTTTGCCTGTTTGTTGTCATTTATTCCCTTGCTAACTTTAAATTTTCTTTGAAAAATAATTTTACTGTTATTATTTTTCCTTGGTGCTTTGTTTTGTTTTGTGTTTCACTATTTATATATGTTTGAAAGAATCTATATAGAATTTCAGTTGAAGCAGAAAACTGAGAGCTACTTAAAACACCTAGCACAGCCTCCCTGTTACTTGGGTTGCCTGTCATCTCTTACTGATGTAAATGCCTGGTGGATGTAGATAAGGACTGTATGAAATGCCAGGGAGAAAATACACCAACCCCACATAGGCAACTATGGTCAATAGTGATTGACACCAGAGACAGTTCCTTAGCTTTGTTTTAAAAGCATATTTTCTGTTTTTCCTAATCATAAAAAAAAACACTTGATCTAAGGTGATGATTTGGAAAATACAAAAACTTACTGTCAAATTGGTTTGTTGAAATTTTAAACAAATTGACATTGCCAGCAGCATTATATAAGAATACTCTTTTAGGGCATTTTCTTCAACATGAGGAACTATGTTCTTTTAATTGTCAAGTGTATAAGGTTTTGTGCTTTCAAATGTGTATTATCTTTGATTACTGGTGAACTTAAATGTTATTTAATGTTTACTTCTTCTTTTAAGAATTTCTTACTCATCTTTTTCTGATTTTTCTTTGCGGGGGATTCTTATTAGTTGGCATGAGTTCTTTAAGACTATTTTTGATGGTGGTGGTATTTAGAAGCTAGTAAAACAAATTGTTTTCATTCTCAGAGATCCTATTTCCCTATCATAGCCCAGAGCTCCCAGTTAGATGCATGCAGAACCAATGTGTATTGCATGGATTTTGGAGATAGAATGCCCATTGTCCCCCTCCATGTGAGAGCTAATCCAGAGGGTCTGTTGCCATAGCTAGGAGGATAAGACAAAGAGGATGGAAAAATCTTCCCTTCCTGGACAAGAGATAAGTGGAAAAGAAGAGCTAGAGCAGTAAAGAAGGAAGAACGTAATCTGAACAGGTCTAACCCTCATTCCAAACCTTCAATGATTCCATTTCCAGAGGAGGAATGCTTTTGTCTTTAGAACTATACAGATAGGAACACATGGAATTAGGCCAGATATTTGCTCCTGTTACAAATATAATCTGTGTATCTGTGTATCTCTTCATAAGCGATCATATGCCCCTTATTCTACCTACAAATACTCCAATCTTCAGAAATCAGTTTCCCTTTGTGCTCTCTACCTTCTGTGATCTCACTACATCAGAGGGAATGAGTCCTTGGATGGGCCCTGACTTCTCAGAATCCTCCTCGGTCTCCACGGGAGAACGGTTCCTCTGTTTAGTCCTTGGACCAGTAATGCTGGGTGTGATCCGGTCCCATTTAGCAGTGTGAGCTAATGCGCTGGTATCCATTATGGGAGTCCCTGATTCTCGCCATTTGCCTCAGATTTCTAAATCCTTGCCCACTGTGGCCTCTTCACCTAGATCCAAGTAATTTTTTTCTCCTCAACAGGTACACCAGCAGCTCTGTGTCGTTTGCTTGACACGCACAAGCTGGCGGGAACCAAAAGCACTAGAGAGGCTCTCTCACTGTCTCATGACACTGCGAAGCCCTTACTCCAGTATCATGATGAAAGCAGCCATATGTAATTCTTTTCCTGGCACATTGTAGTTCTTGGCCCCCTGTCAGTATATGGGGAGGCAAGCCCCATAGCCTACTCCTTAACTTTTTGTATGTTTTAAAATCAGCTCCCCCAAAAGTAGAACCAACGGATGTGGGGATAGGGTGGGAGATAGTGATCAATAATTCAAAAGTCTGCCTTTCTCCTCCACTTTTATCTTCTCTGATATCCCACAGTGTCTTGGGCAAGGAGAGGTGCATATATCCTTTCTCTATAGAATATCTCCTTTTGTGCCCTAAGATTTCAAAATTCATGGCTGAGCACTTAGGTGAAGTGCCACTAACTGGAAATAGAATTAAATAAGGGCAAAAATAACATCTCCATTACATAATTAAGAATAAAAACCATATCCATCACCTTTATAAAAATGTGTGCTAATTTCTTTTCCATTTTCATCAATGTTATTATAAACAAAAATGCTTTATTTTTATGTAGAAAAATATAAAGATGTTCCTTTACTATTTTTAAAAAAATATATGTTGTATGTTAGGGAAGTCCTTCTCTATTCAGAGATCAGAAAAATGTTCATATAAATTGTGTGTAGCATTTTATAATATAATCTTGGATATAAACTCTTCAGTATAAGTTCAGGATTTATTTTCATGTATGATAGGAACTAAAAATCAGAGGTTATAATTTTCTAAATAGTCATCTATTGTCTGCAACCATTTGATGAATAATCCTCTCATTCTCTAACAGTTGTTGTTTCCTTTATCACAAACAAAATGATTATGAATGATAAAGCTATCTATTTTGTTTTACTTATCTGTTGACTTTTTTTACCAGTATTATACACTTTTGATTTTAAATCTTTCTAATACTAGTTTTCTTTCTTAGCCTTTCTCGTTTATTTATTCTTTCAAATACATATTGTGCTAAAGTCTAAATAAATCTAGCTAAGATTTGATTAGAATTACATTAAATCAAAACATTAATTTGAAATGAATTTATTTCATATGAAATATGAAATTTCAACATGAAATATTGTTTTGCTAATAAGAAATATGGTGTCTCTCTCCATGTATTCAATAAGGTTTTAGTTTTTGCTCTTGTGTGCCACAGAACTCTTATAACAGTTGATTTTAAACATTTCATATTGTTGTCAACATTTTATTATGACTTGTTTTAATTGATTATAGATGATATAAAGCTGTTTATATGTTCAAATATAGTCTAATTGCCACCCTTTATGAACCTTTCAGTAAGTTCTATTTTAACTTCTAAGCGAAATATCTTATCATTTGTATATAATTATTTTCCTCCTCCTGTTCAATAGGTAAGCCTCTTATTTTTTATTCTTATTTCATTTTCTTATATTTCAGAAGAATTTCAGAAAAACATTAGGATGGGAGTTAAGCTGGAATCCTTGCTTTATTCTTGATTTTAGTGTAATATCTCTAAGAGTATGTTATGAGAAGGGTAGGGACTAATTTCGAAATGAAAGAAAGTTGACAAAGACTTCACAAATGTTTTAAGACCTACGGGTCTTAAGTCTCTCTCACACACATACGCATGCACACATAAACTGTTTAACCTGAGAGTTTAAAATGTTCCCTAAAGAAATTCAACAGGCAAATAGAGAGACTTGGGTTCACTGAAGATGAATCAGCAAAATGAAATGGACTGTATTAGTTTCCTGTGATTGCTATAACAAATGAACACAGACTGGGTAGTTGAAAACAGAAATTTCTTCTCGTACAGTTTTGGAAGACAGAAGTCCAAAATCAAGGTGTTGGCAGAGCCTCATTCCTTTTGGAGGTTCTAGGGTGGTTCTTTGCTTCTTCCAGCTTCTGGTGACTAGTGGTATGTCTTAACTTAGGGCTGGATCACTCCCGTCTCCCTGATCATGCTGCCTCCTCTTCTGTGTTATCTCCCTTGCCTCTTTCCTATCAGGACACTTGGGATGGTATTTAGGGCCTAACCAGATAATACCAGATAATCTCCTCATCTCAAGATCCTTAACCTAATCACATGTGTGACCATATCAGGTCATTTACTCTTGTGCTATATAAGATAATATTCACAGGTTCCAGAGATTAGGATATGAACATATCTTTTGAAGGGCCACCACTCAACCCACTATGTGGGGAGAAGTGAGTCATTGGTAAAGACCTGACATGTCCTTTTCCTAGTGGCAGAAACGAGTAGCTCCCTCATGTATTAGTCTGCTTGAACTGCCATACAAAATACCATAGACCAGATGGCTTAAACAACAGAAATTTATTTCTCACAACTCTGGAGACTTGGACATCCCAGATCAAAATGCTTGGCCAGGTAGATTTCATTCTAGGGCTTCTTCTCTTGCTTTGAAGGCAGCAGCCTTCTTCCTGTATGCTCACGTGAACTCTTCCTTCTGCTTGCACAGGAAGAGAGAGCAAGCTGTCTCCAGATATAGTCACACTGGGGGTTGGGGTATCGACATATGAATTGGTGGGGGGAGGGGGAGGGCAAGAATGTCCATAACTGAGTCCTTGGCATCTCATACTTCCTATGAATCAATTGAATCAATTGTGATCTCTGCCCATAAATGTTGTTTTATTAAATAAAACAGAGCACATATTTTCCTTAATGGTGGGATACATTTGATAAAATCTCAGTAACAGAATAATTTCAATATAGAATAGTAAAGTTATCCATTTCCTTCTTATAATCTGGTCAGTCAATTTTTTCCAAAGACAAAGAGAGCAGAAGTATATGTACCTTATATGACTCAAGGTCTGAAAAGTATATGTAGAGCTTAAGAAATTAATGAAAATTCCACCAATAAGTAAATTAAAATAATTAAATAAAAAGTGTAACAATTGGTGTTTGACTTAAAATTGTAGTAGTATCTAATATTTTAATTTTTGTAATAAAGTTCTTTTTAATTTTTCAAAATTAAAATTCTTTTTGAAATTAAATAAATTTTCTTTTTAAAATTCCTTCTAAGTTATTTTGTTGAATTCTGCCCCTTGTTGATTAATTCTTGAGATTCCCTTGGTTCTCATGTTCTTATTATTTATTATTGAAGTCTAAAATTTAATCATTTATAGATGGATTTTAAGGTTTCTGTTGTTGTTTCTTATTCTTTTTTTAAATGTAATTTTCTTCTAGTCTTCTCTTTGTTATAAAGCTCATTTTTAGTTACACAAATAACAAATTTACATATTTTCCTTGTATAAATCCAAAGCATTACAAATCAGACTAAAATCCTGTTTGATCCCCTTCCCTGATTTTGGTTTTGGTTTCCCTTTCCCCTAATGTACCCACAGTGCTTTATTTCTAAAATATGTATTTTGTCTGACTCATTTAGAGAATGAAGTAGGTATGCACCTCCATTTATTCATTGCTCATATTCATTTGCTTAACCATCATTTCCTGAGGACCACACTCTTATACTCTGGACACCTCTGATGGTCTCATGAATGGAATGAGCAACTCCTGTGTGGATGGAGAAATTTTTTATTATGGATTCCTAATTCTAATCCCTAGCTCCTAGCTTCAGACTATAGAGAATGCTTAACATGCACCAAGAAATTTAAGAATTTTACCATTCTCCTTGGTATTGAAACTATAAATATTATTCTCAGATACTAATTTTGTAAAAAAAAAAAAAGAGAGAGAGAGAGAGAAAAGAAAGGAAGCCAAATTGTCATTGCCACATGTTGGTGGTAAAACTCCTAAGGACAAATAGTTCCAAGAGCACTTTAAATCACATAAGCAAGGAAATGAAGGCTTGTTAAACAAAGTCATTAAGGCAAATGCCCACTCAAAGCAGATATAGTGAGCCTGATAATAACTCCATTAAATGTTATCTCTAAAGAAAGTTGCATTCATTGTGCTTAATTTACCTCCAATCCCCTTAAGAATAAACTCCCGTGTACTGAGTTTATGGAATGTGGAAGGTAAATAGTCCTTGGAGAGCATATTGCAGGTTGTTGTAAGAGACACATATCATTTTAAACTAAACCTTCAGCATCTGTTTCAGGCTCTGATTACAAATGATGAAACTGACAATAATTTACACTTACTTCATAAAAAGCAAAGGTGGTGATTAAAGAGGATGTGTGATTTTTATTCAAAGCAAACTGCATCTGCTATGTTTTTTCTTGTAGCCGGCTGTCTAGAAGAAACGTCTCTCTGCTCCTACCAGAAGGGGATGGGGCTTTCTTGCCCTTTGGGATATCCGACTCAGCTTCTGTGCTTTCCTTCTTTGCATCTGAAACCAGATGAGCTCCCTAATATAAAGTTTATCATTAGCAGGGTTTGAAAATTGAGCTCCTGTCTTTACCTACATGTGGGCTGTAAGAGAGATCTCAACCTCTTGAGGATATGAGATCAGAGCCATTCTGTTATCCCCGCTGCTGCTGGCCCGCCACTGTATGGTTTTCCCCAAGACCAGGGTTTTGCATTTAGGTCACTTGCAATAACAGCAGTGGGGTGGAACCTTTGGTACATCTCAGAATCATTTGCTGTGAAAAATAATACTAATGCCTGGGTCCCTGAGGGTCTGATATAATTTTCTACGATGCAATTAGAACATCAGATCTTTTTTAAGGTGGCTATGCTTGAAAATCACCGCATGAATAGCAACTCCCTGACTAACTGACATCACTCATGTCACTCATCTGAGATATTTCAAGACTGTAATCATTTAAGTAATGTACTACAGCTACTTTCAGCCCACTGTGGTACAGATTAAAGACGACCTAGACAAACACCTGCAACTTACGTTTATATTAACCGTATTATCCCATATGCAATAAAGTAGATGACGTATTTGAAATGAGACTTTAAGGGGGAGGAGGAGCCTGCCTGCTATAACAAGATGAAGAAAGAACTCTCCTCCGTGGTATAAATGGCATGCCGAGGTACAGCTGAGAAGGCGCACCGCACAGGGGTTTGATATGCTTGAGACTAGAGTGCATGCGTGGGAGCGCCTGGATAGGGAGCACGAGGTTCGCTACGAAGGTCCCATACACGGTGCTAAAGTCCTCCAGCTTTTGGTGCTACAGAGAACAGGTGGTTATGAACTAGATGAATAAGATCAATATGGAGTCCTCCCATTAGTGATCTATCCTAATAACATGGGAATCAGGATCGGAAGGAATGGTCCTTTTGGAAAAAAGTTTGTATAAGATGGAGGCTACAAAGATGGACTTAGCAAGCAATTAGATCTGGGTTTGAATCCCAGCTTTGTCACGTCCTCACTGAGCTACATTATTTCTCTTAAGCTCCATTTTGTCACCACCAAATGAGAATAACCATACTCTCCACAGACCGTCAAATCGTTCTAACTTTACAGATGTTCCAGATTAACTGTGGAACTGGTTGTTTCTTAGGTCTCTGCTGGGGAAGACCAAACACTACTTCTTAAGTATAGTTTTTCCCACTGCCTTGGCCCACCTCAGGGGAGGGCTTTTCAAGCATGTTTCCTTGCTGTTAGACTACTCAGTTATCACAAAAGGATGGCAATCCCGTCCCAGCCTCGGGATTGTCAAAGTATGTTTACAAACATTTCAACAACATTGTATAAGGGTTGCACCCCAGGCACTTTTTTTTTTTTTTTTGAGTACAACCTGGAATTTATTGCTGCCTAATATTTACCTAAAGCTTAGTAGAGGGAGACAATATTTACAGCTCTTAGATTAGAATTTAATATAGTATTTGCTTAACTCATGCACCGTTCCTAGTAAATTCTGTAGTGCTCTACTCCAGACACATTTTTAAATTTATCCTTTGATTAATACAGAGGTGCAAACACCCATCTCTTCAAAGCATCTATAAAGCTGTGCTTCATGTCAGGCACCGTACCACTGATCAGCATGTAAGAACATAAGAAACAGCCCTAGAAAACATATTGCTATATTTATTATAAGGATGTGTTGCAAGGTGTCCACTTTCTCAGGCCCCGTAAGAACATATTCTCTCTGGTCTCAATATAAAGACAAGCCATAGTTCTCTTCATTAGCTAGATCTATTTTTCCCTGCTGGAAACTGTGACTTATTTAGCCAATCATGTATGTCTCTACATTTTCTCTAGACTGTTTTGAAAGAAAGTTGGGGCCCACTCATAGCTATTTACAGAGCCCCATGACTCTTACTGTTGGCTTCATCTTATTTTCCCCTCGTACATTTTTCTTTGTAAAGATTTCCACATCTGTCATTTCTTTATTTTGTTATAGCATATATACTTTTGTCGTGTACTTGAAATACTTTCTGGGAAAAGACCAGGCACGCATATATACCTATATACAGAGATGGGTACTATTGCTAGCTAAGGGCCTTGGCTTTACTCTCCAAAACACTGGTACTTTATCTACTACCTTTTTGGTGGAGGCTGACATGGCCAAGTTTGCACCGTAGAATGAGTGCTCTGGCACCACAGGAAGAGTGGATAGAGGGAGATAGAGTTAGTAATGTTTATCAAAAGAGGTTTGGGACCCTATATCCCCATTTCCTTGGTATTTGTTAAGAATGCAATTTCTTAACAAGATCCAGGAATCTGCTCTACAAATGACATGTTCATACTTGAATTTGAGAACCACTGGCAGAGTCCTAGAGATCTGTTAAGAGATCCTTTCACCGGGGCACCTGGTGGCCCAGTTGTTTAAGCCTCCAACTCTTGGATTCGGCTCAGGTCATGATCTCAGGGTCCTGGGATCGAGCCCCGCGTCGGGCTCCACATTCAACATGGGGTCTACTTGAGATTCTCTCTCTCTCCCTCTACCCCTCCTGCTCCTGCTGTCTGTCTCTGTCTCTCTCTTAAGTAAATAAAATCTTTTTAAAAAAGAGAGATCCTTTCACTAAGCCAAGCAAACAATGGGGATGGGAGTCTGAATAAAGGAGTGACCGTGAACGTTGGGAAACACCACCTTTGAGAGATACAGAGTTCTAGACTGATGGCTTCACCAAATTTCTAGCTTTGTTCCTATGGGGTAAATGCCCAGGTCTACAGGGCTACTTGAAACACTACGGAGATATATATATACTTATATATATATATATATATATATTTATATATATATAAACTTCTTAATCATAAAAGTGATATCAGAAAGGAAACAATTCAGCCCAGCATGGCTCAGCTTCTCCTTTCCTTCAGTAGAGTCCAGGCAGTGCTGGGTTTGGGCCTGCTGCCTTTTATCTGGAACCTTATCAGGGACAGTTGTCTCAGGGAACCTGTGAGAGATTGAGCTCTCCTGACAGGCAGTGGAGCCCAGAAGGCTTTAGTTTCCACAAGAAACAATTTGCTACTATCAGAATTGAACTCCACCAAACTTTTACCCCTGAAGCGATCGATGGGTGATGCCTCAGGCAGTGGGAGAGTGAACAGAGTATCCGTCTCAGGTTTTGGATGAGAGGAAGGCGAGTCGCAGCCAGGGAAAATGAGGGCACGATTCTGAAAGGACCTGCCTGTTTTAATCCTACAAGATTTTTTATGTAGGAATAACTCAAGTGGTTGCTTTTCAAAGCCAGTAAGAAAGTTGAGAAATCACTCTCGAGCTCCCAGGCCCACGTGGCAGTCCTTGCAGGGGGCTCTTGGTAAGTGACAGGCTCATTAGTAATGATATTACCTTTCTTCCCCATGTGTTCTTTCACAAGAAGAGATGGCTAGTGTCTGAATTATAAATAAAGCCAACTATTGATACCCCCCATCCTTTTATTTTTTTCCCCTTATTTTACTTAGGTGCTGCCTACTCACCCAGGTTTGTGACAAGTCTCATTCTTATTCTTCTGCAGATTGAAGGAAGGCTTGAAACGGATAGAGGATAGAATTTCTTCCTTACAGTAAGATCTTTAAAACCGCGGCAGGCTACTCAGAGAGAATAGAGAAAAAGCACGGAGTGGTTGGGGAGGGGATTGTCAGAAGAAGGATAGGTAGAACAGAAGTACTATTTTCTTATTAAGACTTGGAAAAGCTTCCTGAATAAAACAAGTTGTCCATCTATTTCCTTTTCTCCATACTTTCTTAAGGAGAAAAAGCCAAATGAAAGACTACAAAATTTGGGGCGCCTGGGTGGCTCAGTTGGTTAAGCGTCTGCCTTCGGCTCAGGTCATGATCCGGGGGTCCTGGGATCGAGCCCCACATGGGGCTCCTTGCCCAGTAGGGAACCTGTTTCTCCCTCTGCCTGCCGCTCCCCCTGCTTGTGCTCTCTCTCTCTCATTCTCTTTCAAATGAGTAAATAAAATCTTAAAAAAAAAAAAAGGAAGACTACAAAAATTAAAAGCAGAAATGAAAAAAAAAAAAGGAAATCTAGTAGTCTGGTTTTCTGTTGGCAAAAGCTAGTGTTGGGGTAGAGCAGGGTTTACATCCCCAAAAACATTTAATATTAAGCCACATCCAGATGGAGTTCAATGGAATGCCACGATCCATATAAGGCAAGCCAGGAAGTGAAGTGTTCAAAGTACTAACTCTGGTACCACATCATGTTCAGGAGTCTGGAAAAGACTGGTTAAGGTCCACACCCCTAAACCAGCTGTGGGAGGTTTACCAGTGGCACAGTGACAGAAAGCGATTTCCTGCTCACAGGCCAATGCTTTTTCAGTCCTTCAATTAAGAGAGGCACCCGAAAGAGCCCTGCATTTATTTTCTTCCAGAAATGGACCAGAAAGTGCTTTTTTTTTTTAAGATTTTATTTATCTATTTATTTGAGAGAGAGAGACAGAGAGCAAGTGCAGGGAGGAGTGGGAGGGGGTGGGGAAGGAGAGAAGCAGAGGGAGAGGGACAAGCAGACTGCCCTGAGCGCAGAGCTGGTTGTGGGACTTGATCCCAGACCCTGAGATCATGACCAGAGGTGAAACCAAGAGTCGGACACTTAACCTACTGAGTCATCCAGGTGCCCCCAAAATGTGCTTTTTAATTATTTTCTACATTTTCAGAAGAAACAATTTCCCTAGAGGTAAGGGTCATTCTTTTGACAAAGAGAATTCTAGCTGATTTCCCAAATTGATGACTTCCTAAGCAGAGCGACCAAGTAATTTAATTCCAGAATTTGGGAATACAGTTCTGGTAGTGATTAGAATTCCTATATAAGGCTGTTATTTTCCTCACAAGGATCCCTGGATTCCTGCAGCCTGTACGACTGACACTGAACAAACTAATTTGTGAAATAGTGGGTCGTGCTTTCTATTTCTTTGGCTGAAATCAGTGATTCTCAGCCTGGGTTGTATGAAAGGACGCTTGGAAGGTCTCCATATGGTTTTCAATAACAATGCCAGTACCTAATATTTTGGAGTACCTACCATGTGCCACGCAATACATTTGCTGCTTTGTATGCACTTTTCATTTATTCTTAGATAAACACTAGAAATATAATGGTTTGTCCTCTAATTCATTGGTTCTCAAACTTTCAGATGCATCACAATCACCTGGAGGACATCTGAGAACAAAGACTTCGGGGCTTCTAACTCTGTAGGTCTGTGGTGGCGTCTGAAGATTTTCATTTCTAACAAGTTTTAGGTGATGCAGATAACGCTTGCCTAGGGGCCCCAATTTAAGAACCCCTGTAATTTGGGGTTACCCAAATACCTAGGAGAAGGTCACACAGCGAACAACTGGAGGAAGTGATCCTAATACAAGACTATGTGATAAAAAGCTTTAAAAAAATCCAAGTACTCTGCGTTTATCTACAATGTAGTTGCCAGAGGGTTAACCAAAATGTGGTGTTTCTTTTCTTTTGATGGGGAGAAAAGAAAGTGTTTCAGTCAATAACTGATTAGGTGAGGTTAAACTAAGTCTTCCTGATGAATTACATGTGAGAAACAAGCTTTTATTTAATATTATGTCCAGAAAAAAAAAAAAGAGAGAGAGAGAGAGAAATTCAACACCTGAGGCCTAAGAAGGGGAGGGAAAGATTAGAGAGACTTGGAGAGTGTCAATGTTGGAGGCAGAACGTGGTCCTGTTGCCCTATAAAAAAGTCCCTTTCAGCCAAAAACGTGTATATTTCCCAAGCTGACATGTGAGGCAATAAATCATTTTGTAAAGAGGTTAGCATTGCCTAGAGATGCTCTAAGATACAGGATTAATGAAAATTTAATTTTGTTCTTCAGCTATCTTGAGTTTTTGCTTTACTCTGTAGTTGACTATGTCTTGGGTTCAAATCTAAGACTCTAGTGATTTATAAGCATCTCTTACTAGGAAGAAGTAAGGCAAAGTATCTGCCTATCAAAGCCAAAAGAATATTTCTGAGACCCAAATCTGTCAGTTCAGGGTACTTCCACCCCTATATGTACATCTGGATAAAGACAGAAAGTGAACCCAAAAATGGAAACAGACGTGCTTGCCTGAAGGGGAGAGGTGTTACTTTTCCAGTTGTTCCCTTTCCCAGCAGGAGGGATGTGAGGTTTGAATTTCAAATTAGCTTTACTGTCTTCAGGCAGATATCAGCACACAGCTCTGGCCAAGGGAAAGACAGAGACCCAGACGTTACTTGAGTGCATAATAATACCCACCTCAGATGTCTGTGGCCTCTTACATGTTTTCATAGCAATCCTGTGAGATGGTTGTTTCCTTTTCACAGATAGGAAACTGAAGTTCCAGAGGCTAGTGACTGCCTGAGATCACCTGCTGAGAAGTGGCAAAGGAAGAATTTGAGTCCAAATCTATGTGGCTATAAATCCCATGCTCCTGCCTTTATATCCCACGGCCAGGATCTATCAGAAACTCCAACCATTTCCCCTCAAGAGGCAGGGTTGAAATGTGCAGGAAGTGAACAGCTTAGAGACAGTACAGCAGCTCCCGCTGCTCCACCTTTTCCCTTGGAGGGTTCATTCTAGCTTCATGTTCTGGTCCCATGGGGCCTCTGAATTCTGCAGGAATCACATGCTTTTGATCTAACCCTTTACTGACTTCTCTGTCTTCTTTACTGACGTCTCTGGCCTTGGCCTTTGCAAAACTGTAATAAAGTATATATATATTTTTTAAATATCACCAAAGTGAAATACAAAATATAAATGGTTTAAATAGGAATTCTTAAAATAGACGTGAAAAGCTGCAAGAGAATTTAAAGAAAAAAAATGTCTGAAGTCAAAGTAGAAAGCCAGCTCAGCAGAACTTTGAAATTGGGGGATATTGGGCGGAAAAAGAAGAAGAGGGAGGAGATGGAGCAGGAAGGAGAATGGGAAATTTAATTATCCTACGTGGAACTCTTAGTTTCTTCTTTTTATGTAACACTAGAGAAATTTGTGTGAATATTACAAAAGACACAAACTTCAATAGGATGGAAAAGAGTCAATATAACTGTCGCATAAATGATAAGGAAAAAAATTATGAGTAAATCGATGAAGCCATTAAAAACAAGGGAAAAGAAAATAATAAAGGGATATAAATAATGCATACAAAGTAAAATGTACAGGATAAAATCGAATAAATTCATTAAAGCACTTGAGTACTTCCCTTTAAAGGGCAGACTGTAATATTTACATTTTTAGAAAATATTATGCTATTTATAAAGAACAAGGTATTAAATCTGGGTTGAAATGGGAAAAATGAAGCGGGGGAGATCGGAGGGGGAGACGAACCATGAGAGACTATGGACTCTGAGAAACAAACTGAGGGTTCTAGAGGGAAGGGGGGTGGGAGGATGGGTTAGCCTGGTGATGGGTATTAAAGAGGGCACGTATTGAATGGAGCACGGGGTGTTATACGCAAACAATGAATCATGGAACACTACATCAAAAACCAATGATGTAAGGTATGGTGATTAACGTAACATAATAAAATTAAATTTAATTTAAAAAAAGAAATTAAAGAGACAGTTAAAGAGATATTACTCAAATGTAGTTGCAATCGCCAAGAAAGTAGGAATGGCTATACTCATATATAAGGAGGAGTTTATGGCTAACTTCACTTACCAGAATAAAGAGAAGGATCTTGTAACTATGAAAAGCAAAATTTATGAAAAAAATTAGAAATCTGAATGAGTCCTGTGCATCTATAAAATAAAAACTACTTAAAAAGCAAAGAGAACTTATTTAAAATAATACATTTCAATTTAGTTCTTTAAAAATACAATTTCATAAATAAAAATAAGTAATAATGCTCAACTCTCAAATTTCCTAGTGCTATACAGAACTTTAAATAGCTTGAGTTATATGTGTTTTTTGTTTGTTTGTTCATTGCACTTAAAAAAAAGTACAAATCATCCAGACCAATTCTCTAATCCTAACTAGACACAGGGTTTAGGAAGGAAGTTTTATTACATAAAAATTATAAAATTAACTTTGAGATAGAGGTTGAATCCAATAAGAATTTAAATTTAAAAGAACAGATTGGAAACAATAAAAAGAGAAATAGTTATACAAAAATCTGTTAGACATCAGAGCCTCCTCTAAGAGAAAAACATGTAGCATTCGACTTAAATACTTACATTTTTAAAGGCGAAAGATTAAATATTAGAACTAATACTCATATCAGTCAAAATTTTTAGTGGAAATCAAAAAGAATTCACAGAACCTACCCTAGTAAATAGAATATAAATAAATAAAAGACTCTGTGATGGTTAATTTTATGTGTCAATTTGACTGCGCCATGGGGGGCCCAGATAGCTGGTCAAACATTATACTGGGTGTTTTGAGGAGGGTATTTTCAGATGAGATTAATGTTTAAAGCAGCAGACTGAGTGAAGCAGATTGCCCTCCCCGGGGTGGGTAAGCCTCACCCAGTTCTAGGCCTGAATGGGACAGAAGGCTGAACCTCCCCCGTGTAAGAGAGAATCCTTTCTGCCTGAAAGCCTTTGGACTGGAGCAGTGTGGTTTTCTCCCACATTCAGACTCTAACTACAATGTTGGCTCTTCCTGGATCTCGAACCTGCTGGCTTTCCGACCAGAACTATACCATTGGCTCTACTGGGGCTCCCGCTTGCTGTCTCAACCCTGCAGCTCTTGGAAATTGCCAACCTCTATGCGTAATCACAGGAGCCAATTCCTTATGATAAACCCCTTAATGTATATGGAGAACCCTAACACAGGATGTCTCTGAGAATCTCTAGGAGGGCCAGAGAGTCCAGTCACAATTTGACTCTAAAATCATAGCCCTAGGCTCCTCTCGCCAAAACTGCTCACTCTGCCAAGGAACAGAGGCACCCAACTTTGAACCTGACATCCTCCACTTGTTTTTATGTCACTGCTGTGTTAGAAAGTGTGTTTCTCTAACATAACATCCCACAAGCGCTGTTACGACGCAGTATTGAAGTTGTGGCTAAAAAACTCTCAATTCCCCTTTGTGGGCAGTTTGCTAAGCCCCTACTTCAACCACTTCCCTTATCAGGCTCCCATACTCTGGCCACAAAGCACACACACACCTCAAGCTGCTCCTGCGCCAGGTACCAGACAACGGTGAATAGTTTCTGTATGCCAGAGACTGTGTGATTATTCAAATTATCCAGTGCTCAAACCCCCAGGAGTCCTAGCTAAATTCACCCCTCTTGCCATCAAATAAGCCTGCTTCTACAGTTCCAGCTTGCTGTCACATGTCCCCAAGGACAACCCCATGTGTGACCCTGCTTGGTAGCCTTCTCCCATTTGGAGCTGTGAGTGACAAAGAGCTCTGCCTTTCATCTCTCAGAGTGTCATTGCGCTGTATCACACCATCAAAAGGATCTTTAAATCTTAAAACATCCAGCCAGACAATCCTTATCAGGACGAAGACCGTAAGGTCTGCATGCAACATCCTTATTGGCGGGGTCCCTGGGTGGCTCAGTCGTTAAGCGTCAGCCTTCAGCTCAGGTCATGATCCCAGGGTCCTGGGATCGAGCCCCACGTCTGGTTCCCTGCTCCACAGGGAGCCTGCTTCTCCCTCTCCCTCTCCCTCTCCCTTTGCCTCTTCCCCCTGCTTGTGCTCTCTCTCGCTATCTCTGTCTCTCTCTGTCAAATAAAATCTTTAAAAAAAGATTTTATTTGTTTATTTGACAGGGAGACACAGCGAGAGAGGGAACACAAGCAGGGGGAGTGGGAGAGGGAGAAGCAGGCTTCCCGCTAAGCAGGGAGCCCGATGCGGGGCTCGATCCCAGGACGCTGGGATCACCACCTGAGCCGAAGGCAGATGCTTAACGACTGAGCCACCCAGGGACCCCACAAATAAAATCTTAAAAAAAAAAAATCCCTATCTGCTAAAATGAACCCTCATTGAGGTAATTCTAATTGGAAATGTCTGTGTCACCTGCCGCATGGCTGCCTGCGCCCTTGCAGCAAGAGAGGCTACATACGTAAGTTATGCTAAATGAAAAATTTTTGAAAAAGACTTAAAAATTATATTCACTTCACATGAGCATGATTAAGGGAAAAAAAGAAAATATACAAGATTAGGGGCTCCTGGGTGGCTCAATCAATTAAGCCTCTGCCTTCGGCTCTGGTCATGATCCGGGGGTCCTGGGATAGAGCCCCGCATCGGGCTCCCTGCTCAGCGGGGAGTCTGCATCTCCCTCTCCCCCTGCCACTCCCCTTGCTTGTGTTCTCTTACTCTCTCTGTCAAATAAATAAATAAAATTAAAAAAAAAAAGAAAATATACAAGATTAAAAAAGAAAAATGAGGCACAATCCCAGACAAAGAAGAAATTAAAATAATACTAAGTTAAAACTCTGAGGAACTATGATACCTAGGAAGTCATTTAGTAAAAACAAGTCAGACTTATAAATATAAAACTATAAAATATTACTGATGAACATAAAACAAGATCTGAATAATTGCAAAAGCATTACATGTTCTAAAATAGGAATCTGATGTCATGAAAATATCAAACTTCCCAAAATTAATATATAAATGTAAAGCAATTTCAATCAGAATGCCAATAGAAGAGAGTGGGGGTAGTAGATTGGATCCAATTATTTAATGAGAAAATCTAAATGCCAGGGATAAACCAAGAAAAGTATGACAAAGAAAAATAGTAAAGGGAGAAGTCTTGCTTTACCTGGTATTTGACCATAGTTTAATGACATTACTATAATATTGGCATAGGAATAGAGAAACAGGTCAAAGGAAAAGAGCAGAAAAACCTATAAATAAATCTTATATATTTGAAATTTTCAGATGCACAAGTAGAGGAAAACATTACTGCATTTGGTAAGAAGGGTTTGTTTAATAAATGCTGTTTTGCTGTTTACACAAGCTGTTATTAATATGAAAGGAAGTGAAACTGAATCTCCCTCCCACATGATCTACGGTAATTCCAAGTAGATTTAAAACTCACATTAAAATAAACTAATAAGGTGGATCCAAACAGGAAAAAGGAGGACACATTTCATATTAAATCAAGTCTGAGTATTTGATTAATATCTAGGAATGAACACTGTATTTATCTAATTGAGCCTGCAATTGAGACTTACAGTGACCTTAGTTTTCATCCAGGGACAAGGAAAGATTAAACACCCTACATGAATGATGAAGAAGAGTGAGAGACAAGAGACAAAAAGCAAAGTTTGTTTGATTATGTCATCAGTCATGTTTGTTCAGTATGCTGTCTCTGAATAAGGATGTAGAAAAAAATGTTAGAGCCACGATATGTACAATATATTAACATGATGAGCAGAGCATGGTGTTAATCGAGTAAAAATAAACACACACAAAAAGACATCCCATGTTTTCATGTATGTTTGTATGTATATATACGAACACAAAGGAAGTTATAGAAGAAGGTTATTAGCATTGATTACCTGGTAGAGTTGGAGAAGAAAGTGAGGGGTTTTGTTCTGCCTTTATAAACTTTATGTTATATACTCATCTTACTTATAGAAAGCTCATATTTTAATTTGAAACACAGCAAATAAAACCTTTGGATGCAGAAGCTAAGTAATGTCACAAGCAGCCTATCAGTCAAGGCCTGGCCTATGTCAGGGAGGTGAGAGACTCTCAGCAGTATGGAGTCTCCTAACAACCCACAGAACACCTCACAAATGAAAGTATTAGCAAATTGTGTATCTGTCACAATTGTTATTAAATTGTCACTGATGCCAAATTATAACCATAAGTAATTTTTTCCCTTACCTTATATCCTGCCTGTTTTAGCCACAAGTAGCAGCTGATTAGTCAGGGAGGCTGACTAAACCTTCCTGCTCCACCCCAGTGTCCCACTTGAGGCAAACCCATGCTGGGAGAAGAGAAAAGCTTTAAACTGGATGAGAATTTGGATTTTTTTGGGGGGTGGTGGGTAAAGATTTATTTATTTATTTTAGAGAAAGAGAGAGGGGAGGGGAAAGGCAGGGGGAAAGAGTCTCCAGCAGGCTCCCTGCTGAGCGCAGAGCCCAACGCAGGGCTCAGTCTCAAGACCCATGAGATCATGACCTGAGCCAAAACCAAGAGTCAGCCACTTAACGAACTGAGCCACCCAGGCACCCCGAGAATTTGGATTTCTGATTCATCTCCGTTTTAACACGTATTTACTGAGCAAGTAAGTGCCTACAATGTGCTCACCACTGTTTTAGGTTCAAGGAATAAACCAGTAAACATACCCCCACACACACAAAGAAAAAGAAAAGAAAAAAGGCCTTACCCTCAAGGAACTTACTAGTAAAGGAAGATAGAAAATAAATTAAATCAGTAAATTATTTATTAGAAGGCAGGGAAAAAAAAAAACACAAAAGCACAGAGGAGAATATGGAGTGCTGGAGTGGAAGCAAGATTTGAAATTGTAAATAGGATGGTCAAGGAAGGTAACATTTGAGCAAAAGCTTGATGGATGTGATAGTTACCCTGACTAGATCTCCTAATACCTAAAAGAGAGAGGCGGGGAGAGAGGTTTTTATCATCTGACAGTGACTGGAAAAGCTATAGAATTTACATGAGTTTTAATCCAGGGGCAGGAAAGAATATTCCACAGAGTGAATTTAGTAGGAACAAGCAAGAAAGAATAAAGTATCCTATTGAGTTCAAGCTGACTCAGTTTAATAAAGTGATTATATATAATTTAAGGATAAGAACATCCAAAACCGGGCACCTGGGTGGCTCAGTTGATTAGGCGACTGCTTTCAGCCCAGGTCATGATCCTGGAGTCCCGGGATCGAGTCCCGCATTGGGCTCCCAGCTCAGCAGGGAGTCTGCTTCTCCCTCTGACCCTCTCTCCTCTCATGCTCTCTCTCTCTCTCAAATAAATAAATAAAATCTTTAAAAAAAAAAAAAAAAGAACATCCAAAACCAGATTCCACAACTTCCAACATCCTATATACTTAAAATGTGCTTGTTTGATGTTCCATTTGCACTCCAGAAAAAAAAAAAAAAAATCTCCACTTGCAGGGTCTAATCTAAATGCCTGTATGGCTTCCTTTACAGCTCTTCCCACAATTGGACTCCTTTATAGTCCAGGAATAGTTCTACAATTTCTACATGGCTATTATTTGAGTTGGGAGTGTAGCTCACCTTTGTGGTTTGTAGATAAGAGTGCACTTTGCAGGGTAGATGCCCGGAAGACTGGTTTTCTATAAATTCATTGTGTTCCTAAAGGTCAGAGCTTTTTTTTCTTGCTTCCTTGAGAGATAGCATTAGTATCAGAAGACATGCTCCTCACTTCATATTCATAATTCATCAGCTCAGGGAACAAATTAAAAAGAGAACTGCTCTGTTTCACTTGGCATTTTGTCAATAGAAAATATTAATATGCACACAATTAAAAATAGGGGATATGATACTACTTCTCCCAACTTCGTGATTTAATCTATGTCTTGATAAAAAACAAGGTTATTTCTGAAGCTTATAGGTTGGTGGAGAGAGACCTAAGCACAATTTTATTTTTAGGCCTATAATTTTATAAATGGATGGATAGATTGCCTGTCTTCACAACTAGATTGTAACTCCATGAGGCCGAACACTTTGTCGTATTTACTGTTGTTAAAAAAAAAAAAAAGGGATAACTTTTTAAACATATCTTAGAAATTTTTATAATAAAGCCTATGATTATATGTATTGACCCATCCCATAAATACTGTGTCTTTTGTAACATCTGCATAAATTGTGGTGTCATGTACTTGGCATTATAGAGGAGGGAGATACTTTTCAGAACCAGACTAACACAGAGTGCAGGAACAGTGGGGAAGGAAATAATTGTTTAACATTGTCTTTTCCAAGTGTCTTGTTTGCGTTATTTTACTTTATTACAACTATTTTATATATAGTAATACTATTATCCTAATTTTACAGATTAGAGAACTGAGCCTGGAATGAGTCAAGTAACTAATTCAAACTCATGTAGCCAATAAGTAAGAGAGTAGACATTCAAGCACAGTTCCGTGTGGCTTCAAACCTAAACTTTATTGGAACTGCTTGGTCTTAACAAAATCTCAATTATTTTGACAAAAAGAGCCCATCTTCAATCTCATCTACAGCTTTTCTCATTCAGACTGTCAAGGCTTCTTATTTATTTTTTTTAACTTAAATTTTAATTTTTTAAAGATTATTTTTATTTATTTGACAGAGAGAGAGAGAGCACAAGCAGGGGGAGCAGCAGAGGGAGGGGGAGAGGCAGACTCCCCGCTGAGCAGGGAGCCCAATGCGGGGCTCGATCCCAGGACCCCAAGATCATGACCTGAGCTGAAGGCAGACACTTAACTGCCTGAGCCACCCAGGTGCCCCCAAACTATCAAGGTTTTTTAAAGCTTGCTGGTAAAGCTTGCATTGACAAAATTGAAACCCTAAAATTCCACTTCCTGTGACTTTTGACTTTGAAGTACCTAGTCTTGTGCTTTTAGGATGGCTTAGGAATAAATAATTCAAATAAAAGTAGATAGTTAAGAGACCATGTTGAGATACAGCCTTAATTCAAAAGAAATTACTGAGGTCCATGTAGTAATATGGAAATTATTTTCTTTTTGTTTGTACAAGTAACAATAGTGGCTTGCCCTAAATCTTTCGCTAAATTTATGTATGTGCCTTGAAGTATGGCATGTTCTATAAATCTGGATGGTCCTGTGATACATGTAAGTTGAGATCCAAGCAGGAATCCAGGCAATACCAAATGAAGTGTTTAAGAGACTGGAAGTTTAAAAATGGGCAAAGGATATGAATAGATATGCCTCCAAAAAAAGGTAGACAAATAGTCAATAAGTACTATTTGTACTTATTGACTATTTGAAAATATGCCCAATGTCATTACCCAGTGGGGAAATGCAAATCAAAACCTCACTGAAATATCACTTCACACACATTAAAGATGACTATAACAAAAAAGACATAATGAGTATTGGTGAGGATGTGGACAACTGGAACCCTCATATACTGCTAATGGGAATGTAAAATGATGCTCAATGTTGAAGCAAGTATAGGATTTAGCCAGGGTGATGGAGAGAGGCACTCAGGGTGTAGGAGGGAGAGATTAGATAAAAAACAACCCATTCTTCCCCTCCTGCTATCTTCTTTTTTTTAACATATAATGTATTATTTGTTTCAGAGGTACAGGTCTGTGATTCAACAGTCTTACTATGGACTCTGAAAAACAAAGTGAGGGTTCTAGAGGGGAGGAGGGTGGGAGGATGGGTAAGGAGGGCACGTTCTGCATGGAGCACTGGGTGTTACATGCAAACAATGAATCATGGAACACTACATCAAAAACTAATGATGTAATGTATGGTGATTAACATAACATAATAAAAAAAAAAACCCAAATATCTATCAACTGATAAATGGATAGATACAATGTGGTATGTATGGATACATGCTATACCATGGATGAATCTTTAAAACTTCATGTTAAGTGGAAGAATTGAGCTCATGTCACCTCCTCCAGGAAGCTTTCCTTGATGCTTTCTTATAGGCCAATTCACATGTCCTACCTTGTGTTTCCTGCTTCAGCCACACTGCCCTAGTATCTGTTCGCCAAAATTTCTGTCATTTCTTTTCACCTTAGGGTCTTCACTCTATCTCCTTGATCTACTTGGAAGCATTCTGTTCTTTTTAATTTTTTTCAAATTTTTATTCAACTTTCTCCTCAACAAAGACCTCATCAGACCACTGCATTAAATACTGCAGTCTGATTTCTAACCACAGTGTCCTGTATTCTGGATCCCTCCTACTGGTTCTACTTTTTCTTACCTTTTTTTCTCCCCACAGCACTTGTCACCATCTAACATCCTATTCAATATATTTACTTATAACATTTATTGCTTATCATTTTCCTTGGGGAAAGGATTTTTGTCTAATTTGTTTAGTGATATGTCTCAAGTGCCTAGAACAGTGCATGGCAAATCGTAGACATTCCAAAATTATTTTTTGAACACATTTATCTTCGCATCTCTAACACGTCTTCTAGTAACTGGCATATAGTAGATGTATCAGTTATTTATGCCTGTGTAACAAATTACCCCAAAACTTACTACCTTAAAACAATCTCAACTTATTATTCCTCATAAGTTTTTTGAGCAGTTGGGTGATTCTGTTGCTTTCAGCTGGGCTAACTTACTTGACTCACATTTGTCTCCAACTGGCTGGGGGTTGGTTAGCACGCTGCTGATCCTTGACTGGGCTCCATACATCTCTGGGACCAGGGTTGAGATACCTGGCTGACTGGGCTGGTCTATATGATCTCCCAACCTCCCCTCCAGCGGGCTAGAGTAGGCTTCCCATTTATAGAATGGAAGTGCCCGAGGTCTCTTGAAGCCTAGACTCAAGACTAGCAGAACTTCACTTCTGCTGTCCCATTCTGTTGGTCAGAACAATTGATAAGAGCATCCTGGGTTCAAGTGTATGGACAATAGGTTTCATCTCTTCATGGGAGTTGCTGCAAAGCTACATTGCATTGAGGCTTAGTACAGGAAGGAGAATAATGACAACATTTTTCTAAATAATCTATCACATAAAGCAAGCAAAAGATTGTTATATAAAATAATAATGATTGCAGGTAACACTGTTGTAGGCTTACTGTGTTCTAAGTTTTATGATAAGTGTTTTGTAGGCATTAGTTTATTGCATTCTCTAAAAATGCCTTGGAGGTAGATGTTATTATTAATGTTATCTCCATATTTCAGATAAAAAATACAAGGCTTAGAGAGGTTGATGAATAGAAGTATGCTAATCTCTCTCAAATAAATAAATTTTGAAAAATAAAATAAATAAAAATAAAACCTTAGAAACTCTAGGGAAGGCCTAGGAATCTGTATTTTTAACTAACACTTAGGTGACTTTTAGTGAAGAGCAAGTTTGGGAACTACTGAGCCAAAACAGTTGCATCCTAAATAATCCCAGACTGTCCAAAAAAAAAAAAGGGGGGGGTAGGGAAGACTATTTCCTCCCTGATTTCCCTCGTGTGTGCAAAGAACAATTAACTCCTGGTGCTTAGTCATCACTCTTCCTGGGTCAGAGTATATCATTTTGTTTATGTATATATACTTACACATATACATGTAGATAGATAGATGAGAGATAAACAGACACACACACACACACACACACACACACACACACCCCTTCCCCCCCAACAATGTGAGACCTTTTCTGACATTTGGATCCAACACAGAACAGGACACTTATGAACAGCAGTATGAGCCAATGTTCGCATTACCATAATCAGGGTGCCAAGGTGAAGTCAGAGCTACTGAACCATGTAATGCATTAATTGGGTGGAAAATAAGGAAGTCTGCCAAGGTTTAGATTTCACACAAATTAAAGATATGGAAGTCTAAGTTAAAATCTTTCCTTAATTCCCATAAAAAGAGGTCTGCTCTTTGGAGAGTGTAAGAATCCCGCTCAATGATGAGGGTATGTTGCTGGCAAAGGCTGAAGGAGGATGGTGTACATCATGACCTCCTTTGCTAGATGGCTCAGGCCCAGTGTGTCTATTTTTTTGAGTGCCTGTGTTTAATAATTTTTATTTCTCCAAATTTAATTTTCCTTTGCAAAAATGAGGCAATGCATGGGCAGATTAAACCCTCACAGGGAGTGATTCCCACAGGAGGTCTGTGGGTGCTCTGTGGATGGGTGCCTTTGACTTCCCTTGATTTTACTTTGTCATAAGATGGTTCTCACATTTTGTGTGGCAGCAGAGGGTAGAGCTGACATTGAAGGGAAAGGTGAAGTGGAATCAATTTTCCTGAGTAAGAGAAAGGTGGAGAGAAAAGTTCTTTCCATCTTTTAGGTCATTAGGTTTCCTTCTGTTTGATATGTTTTCTTTGTAATCACATTATAGTTAAAATACCACCTTTGTTTTCATTAATCACAACTCTTGTTTTAATTTGTTTCCATTTTCTTTGGATTGATCTAGTATTCATTTTCTAAATTCTAAAAATAAATATTGGCACAACTGATTTTAAATGCTTCTTCTTTTCTAACATAAATATTTAAGATTACAAATCCCTCTCAAAGGACCACTTTGAGCACAACCCATAGGTTTTTTTTAATAAGTTTTCATTATCTTCTATTATCATACAATTCTAGGAATTATTTATTTCTCTTACTCTTTTATTTACACATCATGAATTACTTAGCAGGGTTTTTTTTTATTTCAATATACAGGAAATTTTTATCTTTTAAAAAATAACTTCTAACTTAATTGTATTGTCATTAGATCTCATGGTCTGTGTAATATCTGTGGTACCTTTGAAACTGGTGTCTTTGTCTCCTTTACAATAAACTATTGTAAGAAAACTTCCATATATGCTTGAGAAAAATATGCATTCTTTAACTGTTGGCTGCAAAACTGTACATATGCACATGAGCTCAAATTTGTTAATTACGTTGTTTAGATCTGTATACTTCCTGATTATTTTGTGTGCTTGATCTATCAATTGAGAGAGATATGCTGAAATCCATGATGGTGGATTTATCAGTTTCTCCCATAGTTCTATTTCAGCATTTTAAAATTAGTTGCATACATGTTTTAAGTTGCTATAGCTTCCTAGTTCATGGAAACTTTTATTATTAGATGATACTCTATTTTTACTAATATTTCATATATTGGGGCATTTGGGTGGCTCAGTTAGTTAAGCATCTGACTATTGATTTCCGCTCGGATCATTATCTCAGTGTTGTGAGATCGAGCCCCATGTTGGGCTACACATTGGGTGTGGAGTCTGCTCAAGATTCTCTCTCTCCCTTTCCCTCTGACCCCCCCCACCTCTCTTTCCCTCTCTAAAACAAAACAAACAAACAAATAAAACACTTCATCTTCATATATTAGCATCCATTTTATCTGATATTAATTTAGTTAAACAAACTTTCTTTTGATTGCTATTCATTCTGATTTGCTATTTATTTATTTTGATTACTATTTGTCTGATATGTCTTGTTACATACCTTCAGTCCCATTCTCTGAATGTTTTTCTGCTCTAGGTGCCCTTACTTATTATTTTGATTTTTTATTCGTTGTTTAATCCATTTAAGTTTATTATAATTATTGATGAAGTTATGTCTGTTATTTTAATTTCTTATTTCAGTTTTTCCTATTGTTTCTAAGTTTATTTTTATTTCTTTTTGACTGGTACCTTTTTTTAATGGCAAGAATTTTAGCAAGCTCTTACGTACTTTGTTGCTTATATACCATTTTGAACCCTCCTTCATCATGTTAACATGTTTTCATTTCTTGGTTATTATAAACTTATTTCTCCTTTTTCTTGGATTTAATAATTTTTAAAGACCACATAATTTTAACAAGGTTTTGGTTATTTTTTTTTCATATATCTTTCATAGCATCTCCTGGATTTGTCTTTTCTCTTATTTATGAACTGTATCCAAAATTATTTTCAGTCTGGGTTTATTGTACCAAATTTCTGAAGTGTTGAAAGTCTGGGAATATTTTTATCATATTCTTCTATTTGAATGACAGAGGTCAAGAAGTAAATATTTTCATGTTTCTGCATACTAGGACTTTCTGAGTGAAGAAAACAGAATCCTAGGTTAAAGGACAAACATTGAAATTTTAATGGTGATTGAAAGGATGGTGAAAGAACTCTATGGAGATTTTTACTTGCCTAGAGATATATGCTTACATTTCAAAGGGAGATAAAACATGAAACCATTTTGAGGGTTATAAGCTAAGATGGTTGCCTTATTTTTCCCCTAGAAAGGTGTTTTTTTTTTTTTTTTTTTTACAATTTAAAAGGTAAAAACCCAGGGGCTTCCCTCTTGTCTTCCAAGAAGGATTTGTTTACATCAGGAGATTAAGTTTATCGCCTTCTTTAAGAAGAAAAGGTGGCAGTTGATCCAAATGAACTTCCAAATTCCTAATTTCAGGGTTCCTCCTCTATGGTCCCCAAAGGTGCAGGGTGCTATCTGACTCGTTGCATAGCCTCTGGGTTGAGGCAAAGGGGTATGAGCACAGTTACTGCTTTAAGTAATAACTGATTTTAGTTCCAGAAACCTCATGTTTGCTTTCAGGATAAAATTAAATGGCTTTAGTCTCTAATAGATGTTAAAGACTTAACAAGAGTTTAGCCTTATATAACATTCTAGCCTCTTTTTATCAATACTTTTGACAGTATTGCATTATTTCTCACATCCATTTTCTACTAAAAAATATTATCAACCCAATTTTTATTCCTCTATATGTGACCTTTGCTTCTGTCAACTTTCAAAAATTTCTCTTTGTCTTTGATATTCAAACATATCATTTTAGTGTGGCAAAGTATGAATTTTTCCCCAATTCTTTTCTTTGCCCTTCTAGGGTCTTTCAGGCTGAGATCTTTTATTTTGTTTAGTTCTTTGAGGTTTGTTTCTCTATGACTCTATTCTAACTGATCTTTCATAATTGATATAGGTAGATTTTTTAAAACTTATTTTATTCTTGTTTCATATTACTCCTTTTCATATGTTTATTAGACTACTTTTCCTTTTTTAGTTCTTTTTTTTTTTTTTTACTTCTGCTCTAATGAAATTTTTAATGTCATATGTTGTTTTTCATCTGTTTGAAAGAAAGAAAGAAACAAACAAACAAACAAAGAGGCCTGAAATGGAGTCACTTGCCACTGTTACAGCAAAGCAAGACTTCATTAGGGGAGTGGGACTTTTATTCAGTCAGCCTGGAATTTTCTGTTCAGAAGTGAGGGTATCTGTATGATCGACCCCCTGCCCTTTTCCCATAGGAAGGTGACATTGCCTGAAAGAAAGAAATGTCAAAAGTTCAGAAATAATAAAAGCTTACAGTAGTAATTTGCAACAACCAAAAGACAGTTTTTAAACTGGGAGCACTCAAACCGAAACATGGAATGAGGCTCAGAGGTAGATCGTTCTAAGCAGCTTATACAGTGAGAAGGTAGTGACTGTTTATTTTTCACAGTAATTGGTTATAATATTAGAATTTTTAAAATGACATTGTATCAACCATGGGAAACATTTCAAGTTTTGCTTATAATTAACAGAAGCATAAGCCAGAAATGACCCAGGTCAAGTTAGTCTTGTAAAATAAACTTAATTTAAGCCTTGTTGGTATGACTAAACTGGTTTTGTGTGCTTAGGGAATTTTTAAGGCTGATATTTTTTTTTAAACACCAACTTTCTTTTCTTCTACTAATTATTTCCTTGTTCTGCCCATTTCTGCCTATAAAAATCTTCCATTTTCTATTAGCTCTTTAGAGCTCCTTTCTGCTTGCCAGATGGGATGGTGCCCAATTCATGAATCATTAAATAAAGTCAATTAGATCTTCAAATTTCCTCAGTTGGATTTTGTTTTTTAACACTTCTGAAATACCTTTGCAATCTTCAAAAGTTTTATTATTTTGGCCTGTGAGCTCTTTTTCCCATGAAGCTACTGGCTACACTGTTGGCCAGTAGATGTTGGAGGAAAGACATCTCCAGTTTAGTGAGCCCCAATGAGCTCATGGATGATGGATAGATAAGACCTAGGATAGAGAGAGCCAGGGTCTAAAAGAAAAATATAAAAATAAAGCACTTTGAAACCCCTCCCCAAAATAATTCTTTCATTTCCTGGAGATAAGTGTATTAGAAGTATCTCTTTAAATTGCAATTCACCAGCTCTTGGAAAATTTGATAGGGGAAGTGTTTGGAAAGTGACTGTCTAAAAGTAGTTCTTCGTCTTTTGGGGTTTTTTTAATATTTTTTTTAATCTGATCCTTATAGTTACAAGGTTTCTTATCTAGCATTAATTTACTTCTGATGACAGCTCCACTGGAGTTTTGAATAGCAGCAGGTTCAAGGACAGGCACTCTTTGTCCCTAAGCAACGTCAAGGGAGAAGCAAAAGCGGAGCTACAACAGTTCCTTTAAGTTGTATCGTCCCACAGGATCATAGGGGAAGGGAGGGAAAAATGAAACAAGATGAAACCAGAGAGGGAGACAAACCATAAGAGACTCTTAATCTCAGGAAACAAACAGGGTTGCTGGGGTGGAGGGGGGTGGGAGGGATGGGGTGGCTGCGTGATGGGCATTGGGGAGGGTATGTGCTATGGTGAGCGCTGTGCATTGCATAAGATTGATGAATCACAGATCTGTACCCCTGAAACAAATAATACATTATATGTTAATAAAAAAATTAATTAAAAAAATAATTAAAAAAAAAGCCACATCCCTATACAGGGCTTCAAAATAATCCTGACCACACCAGGAGTTTTAAATCATTTTCTGAAGTGTTCTCTCTCTCTCTCTTTTTGACTTTTTTTGCTGTTTATTTGGTTTTTCCCTGGACCTGGACCTAAGATGTTATCTTAAAATGAAATATTGCTCCATAATTTTTTAATTAAACTTTTTATTTTGCTATGATCATAGATTTCCATGCAGTACTAAGAAGTAATACAGAGAGATCCCAAGTACCCTTTGCCCAGTTTCTTCTAATGGGAACATCTTGCAAACTACAGTACAGTATCACAACTAGGGTATTGACATTGATACTGTTAAGATCATTACACTTAAGAATATTTCCTACACCACTGCTAGCCCTCAAGTTGTCCTATTATAGCTTTGCCCAGTTCCTGCCATCTCCATCCCCGCTCCTTAACTCCTGAAAACCACTCATCTTTTCTCAGTGCACTCTGACCAATCTGTCAAATGTGGAAGATGATACTAGCCCTTAACTAGGTATAGGAAGTAACAAGAGCAGTATCAGTCTGCTTGCAAGCTGTAGCTAGCTCAGCTCACGTGTGATGAGCCCTTCATCTCTGTCATCCGGTGCAAGGAAAGTCAAAGAGTCTTTTTTTTTTTTTTTTAAATTTATTAGACTTCGATTCCATTTCTTGAGATTTTATGAAATAGCCAGGGTCATAAATGTTAAAGAAGCCCACTTGTTTTATCAGGTTTTCTTCCATAGTGCATTAGTACAGAGCCCTTATTTTTGTCAAACATATTCATTGACCTCTTCTTCCTCCCATGCCCTCCGGCTCGATCTTACCTAGCATACAACTAACTAAAAGTTATGTTCATTTCTGAGGAATCATATGGCAGCAGGGCATGGGTGTGGCAGATTATAGCCTCGAGTGTGAATAGCATTAGTAACGATCTCCATTATTTCGCAGAAAAAAAATCTTACAAAACTGTAATTCTCAACCTATGAAGAATCCTTTTCCATGACTCTTTCTACCTCAAAGTAACAAAAATCTCTTCCATTGATTTAATTAAAAGGAACAGTATGATTATATCCGCCCTGAAAAATTGATTACCCATTATTTTATTCCAGTGTTACTAAGGTATCCATACAGCACCATCCTTTCATAAACATAACTAATTCATTTGAATGAATTAAATGATCTTTTGGCATAAGTTCTTCATGTTAGAATTATGTTTGCATAAGTAAATTTTATTTCTGATTTAAATCTGTTTTCCAGTTATAACTTCATATACTCTTCAGTATACTATTAACTATACAATTGTTTATTATTGATATATTTGTTATCACTTTGATAAGGAAAAATATCTAAAATTTCAAAAAAAGAGCAAAAGAATGACTACGTGTCTCTGTGATGTCATATTGGAACACTGCCTAACAGATTCACTTAAGAATTATATCATCTAAGTACCTTTGTTTGAGTTCACTATATACCACTGATTAAGGCCCAGATTCTGTGAAGTTACACATTAATTTTTATTTGGAAGAGATATAAATGATTTTTGTCAGAAAACTCCAAAGGTTATAGCTTTATTGCCCTGTAGGACATGAACCTATTCTGTTTCTCCCTTATAACTCATATTTCAGCATGCTTTTCTCTATGGATTGTATAAGCCTGACCTTCAAGGGATCCTTGAAGCAACATTATATCTACTTTAGTTTGCTCCTCCAAAGTGAATCAAAAGTGGCAATAGAAACTTAACCTTTGCTGACTTATTTTCCCCTGGCTGTTTTCCCCTATGCTGTTTTGTTTTCATTTCTGGTTCATGGTCAGCTTTGGTTCTGGTTCTGGTCTGCACAAAGTCAGCAAGTTATTTCCTGTAAGTGGCAACAATATTTAAGAATCTAGTTTTGGGGGCGCCTGGTTGGCTCAGTTGGTTAAGCAACTGCCTTCGGCTCAGGTCATGATCCTGGAGTCCTGGGATCGAGTTCCGCATCGGGCTCCCTGCTCAGCAGGGAGTCTGCTTCTCCCTCTGACCATCCCCCCTCTCATGCTCTCTCTCTATCTCATTCTCTCTCTCAAATAAATAAATAAAATCTTTAAAAAAAAAAAAAAAGAATCTAGTTTTGGTGTTCTCTACGGAAATGTTGGGCATCTATTCCCTAAGAGGGAGAGACTACAGGAGGTCAGGTTTGGAGTTTGTTGTTTGTATGTGCTTTGGGTGACCTCTGACCATTCTCATGTTCTCTCTCCTTCATGCCCTTCCCACTCATGCTCTCTCTCTCTCTCATTCTCTCTCTCTGAGATAAATAAATAAATCTTAAAAAAAAAAAAAAAGATTCATCATGGGGTCCGGGGGGATCCAGGCACATCTTCCAAAGTTCTTCCTCACCAGGGTTACATAGAACATGCTTCTTCTTCCAGCGATGTGCTAAGGCAACATGGATGGAGTCTTTCTGCCCAGGGAAGCCTACTTAAGACACAGAGCTGAGAGTTTCTATTGGAAGCTGGTAATGCAAATACTCTCTACCTGCACTACTAGCCACAATTACCAGAATCCCACACTCCCAGAGGAAAAGCAGGTTTTCACCACAAATAACATATTTTCTACAAACAATCTAGGCAGACCGGTACCACAGAGTTCAATGCTCTGGGCATGAAAAACACCCTTAACAACTGACAATAAAGGGAGCATTCATAAAGCCAAATTCCCACATGTCAACCAATGTAAGCCCCACAAGCAGGCCATTCTAAAGAAATGTGAGAATCCAGCAGCATCAAGCCAACTGTGTTAATCTTTTTGCGTAGTAAGTTTACCTCTATTTAAGCTTAATTCAATTAAGAAAATATGTCATGCCTACTGGACATAATTTTTGAGACTTTGGAATCTGTGTGTCCTGCATTTACTTGTGACCGAAGGCTGAGGTGGTTGATCCAAAGCTGCATGCTGTCTGCTGTGGAGTGAATTGTGTCCCCCCAAAGTTTATATGTTGAAGCCCTACCTGCTAATGGGATGGTATTTGAAGATAGGGCTTTGGGGAGGTAACTGAGGTTAGATTAGGTCATGAGAGTAGGGCCCTTGTGAGGGGATTAGTGCTTTTATAAGAAGAGACACCGGAGAGCTTGTTCTCGTCTGCCAAGTGAGGACCCAGGGGACAGGTAGCCATCTACAAACTGAGAAGAGAGTCCTCACCACAGCCAGACCACACTGAGACCTTGATCTTGGACTTGCAGCCTCCAGAGCTGTGAGAAATGAATGTCTGTTGCTTAGGCCACACCGTTGGTGGCTTTTGCTGTGACAGCCCAAGCTGACTGAGACACTATCTCCGTGTCCATCTGCCAATAACTGAGAAAGGCCTTTACCTCATATTGTGTGAGTTTAAGCAATGTTCCTTTTTTCCAAGTGTATTAATAAGCAGGATTATAAATTATCTTAAATTATCGATCTTGGGCACTGACTGGTTTGCAGAAACTAATAAGCTGTACCATCTTTTTTTATTTTGTTTTGTTTTGTTAAATGCCATCTTTAGCTAGTTCTGAGGCCCTGGCTGGAACTAGGGCATGTTTTTGAGTAGCTGATCAAGGCCGCATACCAGCCACTTCTTTTGGAGGGTTCTCAAACTCCAGGCCACTATATAGCCTTCCCAATCACTGTGGGGCCAGGGACCAGACAACTAGGGACAGCCTCTCTGCCCCAAAGCCTGCCAACATTTTTCCAATTTTCCATAGAGAGCTCATGAAACCTAGGTAACCCCACCAGGCTTGCCATATGTAAGCTTCCCATTAAAGCTCCAGCTTCCTTTCACCTGTCCCCGGGTACAACCTCTGTGTGGCTCCACGTAACAGCCTTCTCTCGTTTGAGAGAAGGTCTTTCATCTAGCTGCATGTCATGTTGTGTTCTGTCATCAAAAGAATAGCATAAAATATAAGGCTTATATAAATGTAAGAAAATACAAGAATTCCCACAAAAAAAGGTAACAGAACTTTCTATTACTTCGTCTACATTCTTAATGGTTCCTCCCTCATCCACTAGAGAATTAAACCTAATTCCCTAGGGCATCCTTTGTATATGATTAATTAACTTCTCTCTGAGACATCTACAAAGGCACTAGTTACGGACCTTCTTTGAGAGAATTGAGAAAATAGTACTTAAATAATCTTCCATGCCCTGTGGTTCAAATCAGGAATCATAGACTTTTAAAGAGGAAAAAAACCTTCTCTCAGAAACTATTGGCTGCGTATTTTTATATAAGAATTCAGTTTCTCATGCTCAAAATGAATCCTTGGAAAAATGAAATTGGTTGGATATCTGGGGTTTTAAAAACATCTATATGCTTTTTTCCTGAGCTTTATCACTGTAAAATATAAGAAAAACTTTTTTCTTTTTTTAAGACTTTGGTTTGTTTTCTCATAAAGAGGCTGCCAATATGAATGCACTAAAATTCTATACTGGTTTATTGCTCAGATTAACTAATATTCTTCTATATAAATTTTAAGGTTATAAAAGATATAAAATAATGTGTTCAATTAATTGAGTTATAATACTGGAAAACTTTTAAATATAGATAATTATTAGGATTATTTTTGTCAACTTAAGCAAAATTTCCAAGATCTTTACTTAAATTTGAGACCTTGATTAATATCAGAACAATTAATAGATAATATCTGGGTGCATAGATTATATCCAAATAACATAGAACACTGAAAATTTGGTCATCAGGCATAATTTTTATTTTGAAATATTATAAAGTGTCTGTACCTTTGAGACCTGTTAATGAGCATTTTTATTGTTGCCACTTTAGAAAAGGGTGTAAAAGGAAAATGACTTAGGGTGCCTGGGTGGCTCAGTCAGTTAAGTGTCTCACTCTTGGTTTCGGCTCAGGTCATGGTCTCATGAGTCCTGGGATCCAGCCCTGTGTTAGGATCCGTGCTCAGTGGGGAGTCTGCTTGAAAATTCTTTCCCTCTGCCCCTCCCCCACTCACATGATCATGCTTTCTCTCTCTCTCAATTAAATAAATAAAACTTAAAAAAAAAAGAGGAATGTGACTTTAGAGGTTGTATAATCTGTACTTATGAGCTTCTCTGGTCTGCTGAAATTTTTGTATAAGGCAGACAGTTTTCAATTACCTACCTTTCATTTTTTGCTATGAAGTAGAACTTGGTACATCGGTTAAAAGTTGTGATTAACATGGATGGATGAGAATCTATGCAGAAAAATAATGGAAAATAAACACAACTGTGTATACAAGGTAATGGAATGTAGTTCTGTTATTTCTTTTAAGGAAATAGAGAATAGTTTTGTCCTAAAATAAGCGTCCGGTTGTTGCCGAATATGAAAGATTAGAGTGAATGACAATATTTAAGTGTTATAGCAAACTGTAGATTCGAAGAAAGTAAATTTTCTTTGACTTGGATTGTAATACCCAAAAAGGATGTCCCTAAAAAGAAGCAATGAAATGTGTTGGTGCAATTTTGAAGAGTTTATACATAACGGGTGGAAAAAAAGCTTGTGAGTCCTTTACTGCCAAAGATTATATTAATGCAGTCCCAGAATTCAGATTTTCTCTCTGCTAAGATGACAAATTGATCTTGAAGTGTTCAGCTCCTCTTAGCAAAAATACTAAAAGGTTACTCTTTAGCTTTTGTGCAATTTTTCAAACAACAGAGACTCTGTACCTCATCAGAATAACTTTTTGTTTGTTCTACTGGCTTTGTAACAATGCCCTTGATTATTTTTTTAAAAAGACAAAGAACAAAAATTACTTCTGAAAGAGCAGAGATACCCTACAATTAGGTTATTTTGTGCTGTATTTATTTTAAAATATTCTTTTGATGTTATGATTAATAGGTAGCCAGGCTACAACCATTTATTTTTCTTAGGCATCTATGTTCTTCTCATAATCACATGTCTAACCTCCTCTGATAACTCTTTTGATTTTGCTCTCCTAAAATCAGGTCCTAGATTCAGAAAAGTATTTTTTTTTTCAAGATATCTTTAATACCTAAATAATGTTTGGGGTTTTCTAGAAGTCCCTGTGTACCTACAAAGATTCTTTCATCTTATTAAAGGAGGAATACTAATAAGTTGTTTGATACGCTCAGTATTTCTTAATTAGTTCAGCACTATTGTAAGAGCTGCTTGGGAAAAGCTATCAAATCAGGAGAAACTATGCCTTCCCTAAGTTAGTTTTGTACAGGAAAATGCCATTAACATAAATATGTTTCAGGAATTATCCACATTACAAAAAGAATTGGAAGTCTTCAGGATTGAGGCAATGACCTCATTGTTCATAATGTTTGACCTTCAGGAGAAATCTGGGTGAAATCCTCAGGATACCATTATGTGTTATAACCCAAAAGAGAATTTTCCTCCCATTGAATTTCATAATGTTGCTACTGTATGAAACTAATCACTGCTGTTTAGTCTTACCATCAACAGATGGCTTATACTTTCCTCTCGTGTTTGCCTAAAGGCTATTATGAGCTATGGTCTAGAAATGTGGTCCTCAAAAAAGAAGCATGTTCTTAGGGCCTCAGAGAAAAGACTGTACTCATTACTGATACTTCCAGAGATAGACTTTTAAGTACAGGCTTCTAAGCCAACATCACTTAGATAACTATTAGATTTTACCAGGGGACTGATTCGAGATTTCAAAAGCCCTTTTTAATCAAGAAGCATACAACGTCATGAAAGCAGACGGCTGATCAAGATCCAGTGGAAAAAGAATTGATTTAGTAGGACTGAATCAACAGAAGAAATAATTCATTTTAGAATATTGTTGGTAATATTTTTTAATGTACTATTATCTGATGAATATATGAGCAAGCCATTTCTATTAGTAGAATATGCTTTTGCAAATTAAAATGATAATTTTTAAAAATGGTATCTTTTATTCATTGACCCATCAGTGATCAGGAACAGATACTGAGTCTCTCCTCTCCATGGCCATGTAGATATTTACGTAAGTTCACTAAGATTCTGTGCTTTTTAACCAGAATATAATTAGGTAAATCAATTGTTCAGTAAAAGATGTGACTGGAGTATCATATCTGAGAATAAATTTCATTCATTCATTCATTCATACATACATATATATATATATATATAAAGCCTACAATTCATTCATATATATATGATTTTTTTGTAATAAACAACGTAATCTCTAATGATTATTTATAATCACAAGGAAAGTTTTTTAAAAACTATCCTAAAATTTATAAATAAGGACAAAAGGTGACTGTATGCCTTTTCAATGTCATACTGGAGCTTCATCTAATAGACCTACTCAAAGATTATTTCTCTATATGATATGCTTTATATTGATTCACTATTTATTCAAGATTAGGTGTGGACTCTGCAAATATATGTTTACTTTAACAAGGTTTTTTTGTTTTGTTTTGTTTTTAAGATTTTATTTATTTATTTGACAGAGAGAGTGAAAGAGCACAAGCAGGGGGAGCAGCAGAGGGAGAGGGAGAAGGAGGCTCCCCGATGAGCAGGGAACCCAATGTGGGGCTCGATCCCAGGACCCCAGGATTATGACCTGAGCGAAAGGCAGACACCCACTGACTAAGCCACCCAGGTGCCCCTACTTTAACAAGGCTTTATCCAGAAATTTTGTCTGTTGGTTGTCAAAGGGTTTGTCTGTCAGAGATGCAATGATTGCCATCTGATAGAAAAGGTTATTATTTTATTGACCTGTAGGATATTAACGAGTTATGTGTCTAACTTAAAATTATTTCAGCATGCCTTTCTAAGTTGACTATATAAATCTTTTTGATGCTTTTTTGATGTAGTTTAGTTATTCTACTAGTTCCCTCATTAATGAGTTAAGTATATTTGACATGTTCTCACTATATATTTCTGTGATTCATGGCTTTAACTTCTTAAAAATTATACTTTGAATGGCATGTTTGTTTGCGAGGGTAACAATCCAGACACAGCTATTTGCTCCTAAATGCCATTATTTGTAATTTAAGTGTCACCTAGCATATGGAGAAGGTAGCACTTGCTTGTAATTTTTGTAAATACATTGTAACATTTTTATAAGTACGTAGACATATATTTTATTGAAGTAGCCAACCATAATGTTCATCAGTACACTTGGCATTTGTGCAATATTTTTTTTAAAAGATTTTATTTATTTATTTGAGAGAGAGAGAATGAGAGAGAGCACATGAGAGGGGGGAGGGTCAGAGGGAGAAGCAGACTCCCTGCCGAGCAGGGAGCCCGATGTGGGACTCGATCCAGGGACTCCAGGATCATGACCTGAGCCGAAGGCAGTCGCTTAACCAACTGAGCCACCCAGGCGCCCTGTGCAATATTTAAATAGAGACAAATACTGAGTGTTATTCTGATGCCCTATTACGATAAAGTCTCTTCTCTCTTTGGTTTATTGATGGCAACACCATTATAAAAAAAAATTCCACAATGTTAATTTTATTATATCCTTCCAATGAGTAATTGTTTTCTACAAATACTTGTTATTGTGTAGAGTCCTAAAAAACCTTGGGGCTATTTTTGTCTCTAGTTTACCTTTCTAGATGTTATCTATCCTTCAAAACTCAGCTCAAAATTCTGAATCTATGAAATCTTTCCTTAATCCTTTTAATAAAGGTATTTGCCATACAACTCTAATCATATACCTTTATATCCTTCGTTGGCATTTCTGTTGAAATTTTTTGTTCATATGTTTCCCCTATTTGGTGTTGAGTACCAGGAGAGTGACTGTGTCTAATATCTGAACAAAATTTGACCTATTTCACAAAACCTACTAAATTGCTTTTCCAAGCATTCTATAATATTAAAAGCCTCCTTGATTGTACTATTAACTATGTGCTACCTCATGACAGCTATTAGATTTTTCTCTTTATTTTTTTTAAATCACATGTGGTTATCTAGCATTTAGGTTTTTTCTCTTTTTTTTAAATGGACTTTAAGGTCATTGAAGGCAAAATCTGTGACATACTGCATGATATTTGTATTCCACATGGCATTATTACACTGCCTTCATAATAGTACTCAATAAATATTTGTTAATTTGACTTTTTGTCTTGCAAACATTACTCATTTTAATTTTTTCCCATTTTTGAGTAGAACAAAGCTTTTTAAATTGCTCATAAATATCTGTTTCCTTCCTTTCTTCCTTTCTTTCTTTTTTATTTCTGTCTTTCTGTCTTTCTTAATAGGACATGTACATTGTCCTGAATATAAGGATGGTTTTCTCTGTGTTTTCTACAAGTATACAAATACACCAGTATAACTCTTGGCTGGTTGTGATCTCAACTTCCAAACTCAACTCAACCTGGGAAAATTTAAAACTGCTGCTTCAAGCCAAGCTTAGTAGATGAATTTTCTTCCATTTTCCATGCTAATATCAGACTCTGCTTCATTGCACAGAATATAAACAGAAATCATGGGACAATACATGCCAACAGTGTGAATTCCAGTAGGCACTGTTTTACCTTGTTTTTCCAGTCAGCAGTTCCAAAGCTACTCCGACTCCTTTCTCATCATATTTCTAGCTAGTGGATGGCTATTCATTAATATGTATCATTTATAGTGATTGTTTATTTTCCCACTTACAATATTGTGTAGCCTACCTTCTGAAATTTTTGAAAGATTTTGAGTTAATAAACAGTAACCAATCATAGAGTTTAAAATTTGAGATCTCTTTTAGATCTCTAGTTAGTCTTTCATCCTTACTACTCTACCAAAGTTGTGGGGGGTTTGGATTTTGTTTTTGTTTTTTAGCAAAGTCACCAATTTCCTACAATGTGCTAAATCCAATGGTCAATTTGTCATCCTCGCTGAACTTGACCAACCAGCAGCATTTACCACAGCTGATCACATCCTCCTGTTCCAAATGCTTTCTTCCCTTTCCAGATACCTCGTCTGTGTTCCTCCTGCCTCACTGATTCACACTCCCTCCTCATCTCTGATCTCTTAATGCCTGGATGCCCTAGGGAACTGCCTATCTTGTACTCAGTGTCTAGGTAACTTCATCTAATCTCATTTAGTATCATAGTTTAAATGTCATCCATGGGCCAAAAATTCCATTTCTCTCCCTGAACTTCTTTCATCCACTTATATGCATATTCAATTTAAAATGTCCAAAATGAGGGGTGCCTGGGTGACTCAGTCAGTTGGGCCGCTGACTCTTGATTTCAGCTCAGGTCCTGATCTTGGGATCATGGGATGGAGCCCCACACTGGGATCCGCACTCAACATTGAGTTGGCTTGGGATTCTCTCTCTCCCTCCCCCAACCCCCTCACTTGCTGGTGCTCTCTCTCGCTAAATGAATAAATAAAATCTTTTTTAAAAATAAAAAATTTAAAATTAAAAAAAATAAAATACCCAAACTGAGCTTAGGACCTTTTTTCTAAATGTATTTCCCTTACAGTCTTCTCCAGTTATGGGCAATACCACCCTTCCAGGCACTCAGTTTCCCTTCCTCTCATACCTTATAACTAATCCAGCAGCAGTCCTACTTCAGAATATACTTTGACCATATCTGACCACATTTGCGGCTTGCTCTTATTCTGGCCCAATCTAAGATCCCCACTGTAATTATGGAAATAGCTCCTAGACTATGCTCTCTGCTTCTGCCTTTGCCTGCCTTGTCAATTTTAACCCACTGCATGCACAGTAATCCTTTAAAAATAAGTTAGATCATGTTGCTCCTTTCCAAGACCTACCTTCACCTTAAGGTACTTGCACTTACTGTTTCCTTTGCCTGGAATACTCTCCCCCAGGGTATCCATGACTTCCTTTCTCATCTTCTGGGTTTTTGCCACATTCATAGTAAGGCCTCCCTTCACCCCCTTGCCTAAAACTGTAATAATACTTCCCCACAACATATACACACTTCTTATTCCCTGTCCAAGCCTTCTTTTAATTCGCATTTATCACCCTCTAGCATACTATGTGTTGTATTTTTTTTTTTAATTATTAGCCTCATCCCTTTGGTAAAATGTAATCTCCCTAAAGGCAAGGCTATTTGAATAGTTTCTTCACTGCTTATATTTCCAGTATCTGAAGAAGTACCTAGCATATAGAAGGGATCAATAAAGGCTTATTGGATTTCCTAATTAATTAGATAAAGAAGATCACATAGGACCAAACCATAATAAGCTTTAAAATAAATATATCTGTATTTTCCATACAGATATGGTGATAGTTGGAAATAATGAGAAGCCATAAAAAATTATGACACATTTGCATGTAGCATTGTGTTTGATATAGACTACGTTTATTTTTATCTGCTTCAATTTGCAAAGGGCATATAATAGCTGTTTCAACTTGGAGGTTGACAGGTACTTGAATAAGTCTTAGATCGTGGATAGGACAATTGACCCATCCTCCAACCTCTCATCTGACCACCCAGCAAGACATTCATTCCAATTTCAGATCATCTCTACAGAAAATTTTCTCTACATTGGCACTCACTTCAATGTCATTAGTCTTCCAGAATATTTTGTTCAGATACTAAACTGAAATCTCCAATGGTTTGTTAATAATTATTTCCTCTTGCCTTCAACTCATTGAGGAACAAATTTAAATTTGTATTTAAATTCCAGTTAGTTAACATACAGTGTAACAGTTTCAAGTGTAGAATTTAGTGATTCAGCGCTTTCGTACAATACCCGGTGCGCATCGCAACAAGTGCCCTCTGTAAGCCCCATCACCCGGTTAGAGAAGCGTGTCCTTTTAAAGTATGAACAGTCTTCCCAGACCCCAGCTGGGTTCTCCCTGTGAGGTCAGCAGAAATCCTTCATCTCTTTCAGCTAAATTTGAGTGGTGGGTGGGCAGAATCCATTGCTTGGAGAAGAAGCTTGTGCACAATTTTGATTCCAAGTCCTGAAGGGGCCATGATGAGTCAAGGGGATGAGCCCCTGTGGAAGTTGGGGCTCTCTTCAATGTCATTAGTCTTCCAGAATATTTTTTTCAGATACTAAACTGAAATCTCCAATGGTTTGTTAATAATTATTTCCTCTTGCCTTCAACTCTCATCTTAAGATAGTTAATGATTATTCATAAATTTATTACTGCTGTTTTTCCACTTAAATCTAACATATGTTTATATGCATACACAAATAGGTATTTATATTTTGTATTTAAACCTTCAAAATTACCAACTGCCCTCCAAAAATCTTCCTCCTCCAAGCATCAAATATTTCTCTTACATTTATAAAAGTCATTCACATAAAAAGAAAGTGCTAAATGATACCTCAGAATATTAGACCCCATCATTAATGGATATAAGAATTTGTTTTCTTAATTGTGACACTATTCTTGTCTGAAAAAGGACCCCAGTTACTATCACAAGAATATAAAATTTCTCAAAATAATAGACCGTCAAAATCATAGAATCTCAGAGTTGGAAGGCAACCTAAAGTTACCTAATTCAAAAAAAAAGGAAAGAAAAGTTACCTAATTCAATGAATGTTTGAACTGGATGGTTTAAGTGATTCTGCCAGCTTGTGCCAGACTGACACAAAGGAAAGTGACAACTCGAAAAGGATGTCACACAAACAACTCATCTTTGGAGAAGAGCTCTCTTGCCCTGGATAAAAGATGTCCTTTTAAGCTCTGTCCCTGTCTGAGAGTAGAGAGAGAAAATTCAAGCAAAAATTCACATCACCTTGTATTACCGTCAGAAGGATACTTTCGTCCCTTGATACTTTAACCCAACCTGAAGCTTATTGGATTTTACATGGTTTTCTCCTTCCTATTAGAAATAACAGGTCTCAAACAGCAGCAGAAGAAAAACATGGTAGTGACTGCACAGAGGGACATAGAGGAGATCACAACACCCACATATTTGCATATGCCTCACGGGTTTATACCCAACTCTTTGCTGTGAAAAGTGCCTAACAGAAGTCCAAGGGGGGAGGGGAACCATCTCACTTATAAAGACACCGGAGAATCATCCACATGTAATATTCATATGTTCAAGTTTGCATTTCATAACTTATTTGATAATGATGATGATGATGATGCTTATGAAGTTTGTAGGCATCAATTTGGTCATAGTATTTTTACCTGGTAAAATTTATAGACTCTCACTTGAATGAGCCAACATTATCTTAAAATCAACACATCAAAAACCTAATCTGGTGTCATGTCTACCCCATTACTCATTCCAGACTCTCCCCTGCATCTTAAATTGATCTTTGACTCCTTTCTTATCCTCAATATCTCTATCCAATAATTTGACAAGTACTAGATTCCTCTACTGCTATGTAGAATTTCCTCCTTCCCAATTTTACTTCCAAGTATCAATTTCAGGCTTTCATTAGGTTTTACTCCGATTTTACAACTGTCTTCTCACTATCAGGTGATTCCAATTTTATTTTTTTTAAAGATGGATTTATTTATTTGGGAGACAGAGTGAGCATCCTCAAGCAGACTCCCTACTGAGCGTTGAGCGGGCTTGATCCCAGCACCCTGAGATCATGACCTGAGCCGAAATCAAGACTCCAACACTTAACCGACTGAGCTCCAGTGATCTTAACTTTAATCTTTCTAAATGGAACTCTTGTCATGTTATTGCATGTTATTAGCTGTCTCAAAAGACATCAGTTAATCCCTTTTGAACGAAAGTAAGTGCAGCTTCTGCTGTTTTGAACTGGGTGTCCTTCACAAGGTGATCAAGCCCAAATTTCCTCTTTTCTTCCCTCAGTTCTCAAATTCCCATGGTTCTCCAAAGTGAACTGCTGCAGATTCTACCTCAGAGTTCCCAGCCTCCATGCTCACTCTGTTCTATTTTTGAAGGTCTGCTTTGGCTTTTCAAATCCTTCTTCTCCCTCAGCATCCACCTCACATTTTCCCATGGACAATTTCCTTACTTCCCATCCCTTTTCCTTCATCCCCAGACTGATAAGAATTTCTATTTCTTTGAACCCCTATAAAAATAGTTATAACTCTAAAGTCATCATTTTCTTTCTTGCTTTAGGTATACGTGTCGCTGTAATCTTTTTCTTCCTCGGCCCCTTGTGCATGCTCTTGAAAGTGGAAAGAGGGAAATAGTCACCTTTTTATATCACTTGAAGTTCTCGGTGGACTTTCTGACACTTAATAGTTATTTAATATGAGTACATTTGAATTGAATAAATATACATTTACTCTCTTTTCTAGTTCAGTTATACAGAATTTATATTTGGAATGTTACATGAAGAAAGGGACAGACTAATCATGGGATATTTGTTCCAGTTTCACCTTAGCAAAGTTTGCTTTACCAAGAGTGAAATACTGAGTCTGATCATGAGGACTATCTACTGAAAGCAGGTGACAGCTGGGCATCAAAATCTCCGGAGTCGCAGCCGCGAGCAGATCAGTCTGGCTACGCCCAATGACAGGCCCTAATACCGCAGCTTCAAAATTGATAATTACACGTAACGAGGCTGCTGAAAGTTTGTTGTGTTTGCTTCAAGACTAACAATGCCAGCTCTAGTTCACATTCATTAAGATGTATGTTCTTTTGGGCGCCTTGGTGGCTCAGTCGTTAAGCGTCTGCCCTAATCTCAGGGTCCTGGGATCGAGCCCCGCATCAAGCTGCCTGCTCGGGGGAGAGCCTGCTTCTCCTTCTCCCGCTCTCCCTGCTTGTGTTCCTGCTCTCGCTATCTCTGTCTCTATCAAATAAATAAATAAAATCTTAAAAAAAAAAAAAAGAAGTATGTTCTTTTGGGTGTTTCATAATGAGAGAGTATCTTAGTGCCAATAAACTTCTCATGTGGTTAATGCTGGAATGCAGAGCTCTGATGGCCTGAGGGAACCTTATGGCCAAGCCCATTCTTTAATATCTTGGAAAATCACTGATGCCTGAAATGTAACTTCAGAGTGGAAAAATAAACAGATAAAAGAAGTAGCCAACACTATGATAATACTCTTAAGGGCTAATTGTGGTCTTGAGGAAAGCAAAGTGTCTTTAACCTCTTGCCAGACTTTCGTGTATGTGTCTGCTTGACTTTTGGACTTTTTCAACTGAAATGTCTGACATCTAACTTCAGTTTGAAAGTTTCTGCTGTTAAAAGAAAATGTGAATGGCAGGATTGGAGTTTCACTTTTCTTTGGTCTGTGTTACTCACCCCCTAGGTTGCAATTTTTTTTTTTTAAGATTTTATTTATTTATTTGAGAGAGAGAGAGAGACAGTGACAGAGATAGTGAGAGAGAGCACAAGCAGGGCTAGAGGCAAAGGGAGAAGGAGAAGCAGGCTCCCCGCTGAGCAGGGAGCCCCACGCAGGACTGGATCCCAGGACCCTGAGATCATGACCTGAGCCGAAGCAGAGGCTTAACTGACTGAGCCCCCCAGGCGCCCCTGCAATTTCTTTATAAACACCTTAGTGATCAAAAATTTCATATTTTGTTTTGCTTTGTTTTTTTAATCTTTTTGTAATTAGTTATCTTTGAACACTGGCTTGAAAAGAGAAACTTTTGTCCCCATATCTTAAGTAAATCTCAGTGAGAAAAACACTACTTTTCTACCATTTTATTAAATGTATCAGATCCTTTGCTTTCCTTCTTTCATTCCTGTTTCTTTCCTTTCGTGTTACATTCATTCATGGGAATAGCTATTAATCAAAAATATACTTTCATGTCGGGCACATACAAAGATGAATTAGTTTCCTAGCCCATAAGAAGATTACCATCTACAAGAAGGAAAGAGCCACACAAAGAAACAAATGCAATAGTGTATTATGGGTACTCTGATCTAAGTAATTACTGAGTACAGAGGAGATCCAAAGGAAATTTCCGATCAGTTTTACCTGGATTGGGGTCAGAAAGTCTTCACAGAAAGAGTGCTCTGTGAGTTGAATCTTCAGCGTTGAAAACCAATAGGTAAAGACCAATAGGTAAAGATCATTCTGAGTTGAGGAAGCAATGTGATCAACAGCTCGGCAATATCAACATGATGCATCAAGGGCACCACACATCAGTAGGTGAGACAGGGATACAGAGGGACTATGACAGATGATAAGTCTGGATTACTCGAGATCTGATAAAATTCTTCGCATGGCTCACAGAAGCAAACTTGCCTTTCCCTTTTCGGGTCCTTCTAGTCTTTTTGGATATATTCCCATGATAGTGCTATGAAATGTTTGTTCTGACTTTCAGTTAACTGCCCTGCTTGCTCACACCATTCCCTTCACTTTTTAAACCTTACTGTCTTTAATTCTATTACCTAAAGATTGCTTTGTTTTGTAAATTTTCTACTCCCAAACACCTATAAAATCTATACTCTGGACCGCATTGTTCTGGAGTACTAGTTACGTCAAGCACACCTTGGTATTGTCAATATATTAGTTAGAGACAGGAAGAAGAGCAAACATCAGTGTGTATAGTTATCATCTCCAATATAAATGAAAAGAAGTTTACATCTACCTATTTATCTGTTACTACATTCCCAGAAAATGACTGGATGGGTTTCCACCAAATTTGGTCAGACCTAAAATATGG
>NC_138370.1:72015440-72023325 GCF_054177405.1 Leptonychotes weddellii
TAACCAACTTAATGCAACATTCCCTCCCCCACCCTACTGAACTTAAATTTTACTAAAACTTGAAGTAATATCTGCGGCCATCTAAAGAATCTCCAAAGGATTTTGACACAATCTAGTGTAATGTTTAATACAACCACCCAAAGCTCATAGTTCTGCATGTCGGACAACAGAAAAAATATCCTGGGAGGGTGATAGCTTCTGGTCTCTATTTTCTCAGATGTAAGATTTTTATTTCTATTTCCTAGAAAAGTCAACTCAGAGTTCTCCTCCAGGGAAAATAATTCAGTCAAACCCCAGGTCTTTTTAGTGTGCACTCCAGAACCTAGCGGTGTTACCGAGGGAATAAGTGTTCCATAAGATAACTTCTTTAAAAATAAAAGCTGCCACACTAGCCAATTTGAGTAGAGCACAGCACACTACTATGGAAATAACTGATTTAAATATAGAATCAACAGTGATGCCGATTTCCAGATTATAGCTTGCATTGAAGCTTTCTCAGAAATCATAATGCTAAGGTGAGTTCTTTCAGAGCTTATCTAAAGTGACCCCAGATAATAGAGATACATCCTAAGGCTTTAATTTTAAAAGTCTAGGTGAGACGTGGAGCGAACATTTTTTTATTGTAACTTGTGTGTTGAGGGGTCCCCAAGACCACCCCCAGGTTTGATGATGTATTAGGAGGATCCACAGGACCCAGCCTATGGTTATACTCATGGCTGCGATTTTTTTTTTTTACAGCGGAAGGATACAAAGCAAAATCAAGAAAGGATAAGGCACGTGGGGTGACACCTGAAAGAAACCAGACAGATGCTTCCAAAAGTCCTCTCCCAGGAGACTCACATAGAATGCACTTAATTCCTCCAGCAACATGTGTGAAATGTTGGCCACCAGTGACGCTCACTAGAAACTCAGTGCACAAGGCTTTTTTTGGGGAGGGGGGGTGCTGGTCACCTGAGCACCCTCTGCCTAGTGCCCCGCCAAATTTCCAGACTCCCCGAGAGAAAGTAGGTGTCCCACATAAACCACATTATTTGTACAAATACTTTAGGCACCGTGAGTCATTCTCACCAGTTCTGGGAATGGTGAGAACCCTCCTGAAAACCAAGGTCCCTGATGTCAGCAGCCAACCACGTAAGCAGATCTGTGTTATCCTGTCTAAGGTGAGCAGGTCCAGCCCTGCTATGTTAACTCTTTCTACACACCTTGCTTGCTAACACCATTTTCAGCCCCCGGGACTCGCTCACCGGCCCAAACAGAATGGAGACAGAAACACTGAGACTTGTAGGGAAAGAGGGGAGAAGAGAAGCAGGCTCCTCAAAGCAACATCTGGAGGCAATGGTTACTGAGCTATTTCCCCAGAGAGAGGCTGAGCCTCCACTCTCCACTAAGCTTGCGCCCTTTCACACGGCCTCAGTGTCTGGAGCTACATCTGATGATGGGAGCTTAAAAGTGAGGGGCGCTGACCTTTTTCAAGTGCATTTGCTCTTAGAAATAATAATTAATTTTAACACGTTCAGATCACAGCACTAATGTCATTTGGCACACAACGATTCTTCTCCTTCTCAGACCTGAGCGATAGTCCTTTTTTTTCAGTCCTCGGGAGGGACGCCAGGTACCTCCTGGTTCACTGCCGAGCTTCGGTGCTCCCCAGCAGCTCTAAAATCAGAAGGATAAATTCCAATTGGCTGACCTCAGACTCTTGGCTCAGGGATAATAGGAGCTAATTTAGTTCTTCATGATGATATGATAATGCTCCTTCTTAGGGGTATGAAATGGAAATCAGCTCCCATGTGAAACACCAAGAGAGAGGAAACCATGGAACCGGAAAATAAGTTTGGCGCTGTGCGGCTTAATTTTGCTCTTTTTCTAGACTGTATTTGCATGAGGTTTGGATTAGGAGTCAGCAGGAAAAGGTAAAGGAAAAAGAGTGCCTGTAATCACCACTGTGACAGTCCTCCATTTTCCCTGGGGGCCAGTACATAAGAATAAACGGATGACAATTTGCTAATTGTTCCAAGTGTCTCAGACAGGTCTGATTTTATGCTAAGAACACAATTAAATTCTCTGACATACCCTCTCCAACACAAGAACATCTCCCTGGGGAGCATAGGAAGCCAGGAGAAAGGATTTAACAATGAATTTTCGAAAATTGTTCTTATAATCTCCATGCCTGCCTCATAGGCTTTGAAAAAGTGAAAAATTAAAATATACATCTGTAGATGTATACTTTACAAGTACTTTATAGAGACTTTAATTTTGCCATTTTCGATAAGGTTCTGATTTATATTCCAAGTCTATCACTTTCTTTGTCTTTCATCTCAAGCCATAAAAAAACACAACATTTTATATAATGTTCCTGCAATTTCAAAATTTCTCATGCTCATGCATTCATCTGAAGTCTAAACTATTCAAGGAATATGTGTTCATCAAGCAATGTTAGAGGAATTTTATATTTACATTATTTTGTGATTTTAAAGATGGAATTCCTGCAAAGGATCATTATCCATATGACTAACCATGTGGGTGCTTCTCATTTCATAGCTACTACGATTTTTCTTTGCCTGATGCCATGCTTGATGCTGTCCCTAAGACTTACTTCCGTGCTCTCAACATGTCTTTCCTCCAAAAGGAATAGTTCATTTTCTGGTTATTGCCCTCGGCACCCTTTCTGTGTAAAATCCTTCCAGTGAAAACTGTCAGAAAAATATTCATCTGGCTTCATTTTTACAAAGACATAATACAAGAATATTTTCAATTTGATAAAAAATGTGTATTTATTCTTTTTATAACTGTTCCTGTAAATGATAAAAGTAAAACCTGAAGTGAGAAGGAATATAGATTCAGGTCACTTCAGATTAATCTGTGGTGTTGGAACACGTGTACAAACCTAAGCAATTCCGACAGCCCTTGCCTTAGTAAAGCTAAGCAAAGAGTACTGAAAAACCAAGAGGGACAGCAGGGTGACAGGGCAAACGGAAGCATTATGTACAGACGCCGACCAGACATGAGCTAAGCCTGGCTCGGACTCTATCTATAGAAACTAAAACCTCAGGCTCAAAATGTTTGCAAGGTGCCAGCTATCTAGACATTTACTTAGCATTCTTTTACCAGCTCTGCCTCCTTCTGGGGATCTGAAAATCAGATTTCATTTCATACTTTGTCCAAATTGAGGTCTAGTCTAGAATTCTCCAACCTGCGCTCTTACTCTGTATTAGCAGATTATTACATTTTTTTCCCTCTTAGAAATGCAAGTCAAGAGGGCGCCTGGGTGGCTCAGATGGTTAAGCGTCTGCCTTCGGCTCAGGTCATGATCCCAGGGTCCTGGGATCGAGTCCCGCATTGGGCTCCCTGCTCCTTGGGAGCCTGCTTCTCCCTCTGCCTCTCTCTCTCTCTCTCTGTCTCTCATGAATAAATAAATAAAATCTTTAAAAAAAAAAAAAAAGAAATGCAAGTCAAGAAGACATACTGACAGGTTTAGGCTCAGCATGAGAAGGGAGAAGTCCTTATGTTGGAAAGGGTATTTCAGAGAATTTAATTTACAATGAAAAGAGGCTCCATCTGTAGTGATCAATACCCCCTGGCCAGAAAATGGTTATTTGTTTAAGTTGTGTCACTTTACTTATGAAAGATCAAGAAGGTAATTCAATAGTAATTCAATCACTTCTTTCTCGACCCCTGAACAATTGTCTTTTTTCTGACGGGGTTTTAGGAAGAAATCAGCTGGTAAGTGTCCATCTCCATCCCTACCCTCGCCACACATTATTGTTAAGGGGAGGAACCAGTTAAGGGAAGGCCTATTTCAAATAGATGGGAACTGGGGAGGGACAAGGGGAAGGGTTGCAGTCAGAACTGGCCACATAATTTGCGGGGCTCAGTTGCAAAAGGAAAATGCAGAACCTCTTGTTCAACTGTTAAGAATTTCAAGACAGGGAGAGCAGAGCACTAACCAAAGTGTGGGGTTCCCTTCAGCATGGGTCCCTGTATGACCACACAGATTTATGAACCCAAGAAGCCAGCCTTGGTTATACCAACAGCCACACTTCTCTGGAACGTGCCTTCCTACTCCAGCATAGGGGCTCGTGATAGGCTCTAGTTCTGCACGTAAAAGTGCCTTCTCCTCTTACGGAGGTCTCTTTCTCAGAGTCCTCTAAGGCCCCTTCTGTCATCTGGTTATTATTGGACAAAGATATCGTGGAACCAAACATTTAAGGGATGTCTGTGTGTTTAAAACCTTGTCTAAATCAACACCCGGATTTTTGGTTTGCTTGTGTTTTGTTTTGTTTTGTTTTCTAATTATAGGAGCCTCTCTATCTTCCAAGTAATCCATGACTACAAGTGGGTGGGAAGGGAAATGGGCCATACTCAACTCCAGAACAGGACTACTGAACACCTAATGCGTCATCTATAATATACTTATAATATATATTATATATACATTATATAATATATAATAATAACAGAACCACCCCCACCCACTCCCCTTGCTCTCTCTTACACCTGCCAAGCATGCCTGGACATGTATTTGGCACCTCTGCAGCAAACTTGCTTGTGAGACACAGCAATCCAGTAAGTCTGGATGCAATGAATCGAGCAAATTTCACATTGACTCTGTTTTTCTGTGACTTTACGTCAGGGAGATGTGCTTCAACCCAGCACGTCCACTCCCTCCTATCAATTCATAGCATTTTCTACTCCCTCTTTTCGGCCTAATTACTTGGTCAGGGCTTAATTTGTTAAGAATTAAGCACACATATTCACACGCAAATTTTAAGTTCCTCTGATCATAGTGACTGGGGCCCGATTCCCTTCTCAGACAACCCAGCTGAAATTGGCGTTTAGCCCACACCCCTGGATCTGCTGGACTGCGGAGTGTAGTCAGTTTCACAATACCCCCTATGCGGAGTAACTCGGTATTTCCAGCTTCTCTTCCTTTCAAAAATCCAATGAAATCAGGACAAATAAATTGTTCTTGACACATTGATAAAGATTCTGGGGGAAAATATTGAGAAGGGCAATGGGGCTGTCCTCAGCTCAGGTTAAACCAGCTTCATCTCATAAGAATGGTGGCAATCAAATTTGTTCTCACTTCTCTCAAAAACATAATTAGAATGCAGGGAGAAGTATATGAAAAGGGATGGGATTATTTATAAAAGTTTTAGAATAAATCTCTCTGGGTCAGGAGATTTGCCCAGTGGCAGGAATTGAATACATAAGCATAACTCTTTAGAGAGCTCTTGCTCCAGGGATTTTTTTTTTCTTCCCCAAACAGGAGGAACTTGAGGAAATGAAAAATTTCAGAGAGATGTTAGGAGTGGATGGGCAAAACCCAATTTGATCTCCACTGTAATGGTATTATTTGATTTTTGCATTAAAGAATAATATCCATAATGTGAAGATTATGCCAAGTACTCTGTAAAAGGATACAAACCTTGAGGCAGTCATCTCTGACTTGCTTCCAATTGTGCTTGAAAAGGCACACATACAAAGATATGCCAAGAAGTGCGGTGTCAGCAAAGCATTTGGGGCTGGCAGATTGAAGAAGTAGGCAGCTGAGTCCCACCCCCAAAGCACAGAAACTCATTATATACGAGAAAAAAGTATCATTTAGAGGTCGAAGAGTTTGTCTGTCAAATGTGTATGGGTATACTAAAAGTATGAAATGATTATAAATTTGACTTCCTTGATTGAAAAAAATCATATCTCATACATATAGATATAAATATATACATAGATATAAGTATAGATACATACACATACATATATGTACCCGTAGTTTTTGGCAGAGTGCATATATTCTTTGAAAGAGATCACATATAGAGTCACTGAAAATGTGTTGCTGTCCAACAGCATCCATATATGAAAGCCCAAATTTCACTTTTGTACTGTACTGTGCTGATCTATATCCCTGCTCCTATTCATAAAGAAAGGTCAGAGACCTAACCAGAAGTAGGAGCTAGGTTTTATTTCACATGTCACATCTACAGTGGCTTCCTCAAGAGCTGTGTTGAGAACAATGATGTGTCTGTGTCTGAGACCAGCAGGAAAGATTACACGGATGGATTAGTAATGTCTACCATGGCATACAAAGGAAAACTTTAAATTTCCCATCTCTGTTCTGGACTTAACCAAGGTTTGGGAAATGGATGGAGAGGGGTAGATTTTTAGTTCATGATTGAAGGAAATGGTGTAGCTGTCATGGAGGCATATGATCTCCCTTCACGAGTGACCACGCTGCCACACCTTTGGGATCCACTGGGGTCTTCACACCGAGGTAGGAGCTACTTGGCTGCTCCCAGGTAATGAGTGAGCATGGTTGGGGTACTAAAGCCAGGTAGTTTTTATTTGACCTGAGTCTCTTCTAAGGAACTGTCTTTGCCCTGGGGCTCCAGGTCTGGTTTAGAAATTCTCAGAGATGCACTGCAGTTTGAAATTCTTCTTACCCGGGCGCCTGGGTGGCTCAGTTGGTTAAGCGACTGCCTTCGGCTCAGGTCATGATCCTGGAGTCCCTGGATCGAGTCCCGCATCAGGCTCCCTGCTCGGCAGGGAGTCTGCTTCTCCCTCTGACCCTCCCCTGTCTCATGTGCTCTCTCTCTCAAATAAATAAATAAAATCTTTAAAAAAAAAAAAAGAAATTCTTCTTACCCAGTCTTCCTTCCTTTCTTCTCTCCTTTGACAAGTGTCATACCTAAATCTGAAGGCTCTCTGCCTAATTCTGTTCTCTCTCTCTTCTCTCTTCTCTGCTATAGCCTTCACAGGTGTTTTCTGAATCAATAACTCAAACTTCTAATTCTGTTAGAAGCATGTTATTCCTGGAAAAAAATAATTGATACACAGGATAAAAATTAACCCTACCCTTGGTGGAGTATCTCAACAAAATAATATTTATTCTCTTCTTCATTTCTTATTTCAGTAAAATTTATGTAATATAAATATTAATTGACTCTTAGGTTAACACAGAAGCTCCTCTATATAAAATTTTCATAGAAATGAGCAAAGCTATGTATGTAAGCAATAATGTAGCATCCATCACTAGTAGTTCAGTTGTTTGGGATGACTTTGGGTTTGAGGACCATAGATTTGTATATACTTCACCCGACCTGATTGTTTATAGGTGGTGAAGATACTCCAAAGATTAGACTAAGTGCAGAGAAAGAAAAGGATCTATCCTTCACACACATTTGGTTCCTGACATTAAGCTTTGAATTTTACCTACATTTACTATGGCAGAAATGGTTTCTGTATCTCTTATTGTTGGCTCAGAGTGACTCATTTTTTAATCTGATGAAGCATTTTTTTAAAGATTTTATTTATTTATTTATTTGAAAGAGAGAGAGAGAAGGAGAGCACAAGCCAGGGGAAGAAGCTGAGGGAAAGGGAGAAGCAGACTCCCCACTGAGCAGGGAGCCTGATGCGGGGCTCAATCCCAGGACCCCAGGATCATGACCTGAGCTGAAGGCAGCTGCTTAAATGACTGAGCCACCCAATGAAAGCCTGCAGGGAACAAAAGCTACCGAAAGCAAACCCGAGCAGATTACTTAGCCCAGACCCGGCAAGGGCGGGGCAATTCCGCCTCTGGCAAAGATATTTGGGAACCACGGCAACAGGCCCCTGCCCCAGAAGATCAGCAAGAACAGCCAGCCAAGACCAAGTTTACCGATCAATGAGAAAGGCAGAACTCCAGCACTAGTGGAATGCTGCACATAGAATTCATGGCTTTTTTCCCCCTGATTCTTCAGTCTTTCAAAGTTAATTTTTTTAATTTTCTTTTTTTTCTTTTTCTATTATATTTGAATTTTTCTTTTTCCCTTTTTCAACTAACATCTTATCAATCCCTTTTTTAAAAATCTTTTTTATTTTTCAATTTTAGAGTCATATTCTATCCCTT
>NC_138370.1:72023425-72067809 GCF_054177405.1 Leptonychotes weddellii
CCTTTTTTTTTTTTTAATTTCTCGTCTTTCTTTTTTCAACCAATTTCTTATCTTATCAATTCCTTTTATAAAATATTTTATAATTTTCATCTTTACAGGCGTATTCCATCCCTTCATCATATTTACCCTTATTTTTGTACATATATTTTTCTTTCTTTAAAAATTTAGGAGGCAGTTTCTTCTAACAGAACAAAATACACCCAAAATCTAATGTGTGGCACTGATCTATACACCAGCCTGATCATATTTGATCATATTTGATCATATTCTTTTTTTTTTTATCTTTTTCTTTTTTCTTTCTTTCCCTTTCTTTTCCCCCGGTTTCAGGTCTCTTCTGATTTGTTTAGTGTATATTTTTCTGGGGTCATTGTTACCCTGTTAGCATTTTGTTCTCTCATTCATCTATTCTCCTCTGGACAAAATGACAGGATGGAAAAAAATCACCTCAAAAAAAAAAAAAGAAAAAGAGGCAGTACTAACTGCCAGGGACCAAATCAATATGGACATTAGTAAGATGTCGGAACTAGAGTTCAGAATGATGATTTTAAAGATACTAGCTGGGCTTGAAAAAAGCATGGAAGATACTCCTCCCTTTCTGGAGAAATAAAAGAACTAAATCTAACCAAGTCAAAATCAAAAAGGCTATTAATGAAGTGCAATCAAATATGGAGGCTCTAACTGCTAGGATAAATAAGGCAGAAGAGAAAATTAGTGATATAGATGACCAAATGATGGAGAATAAAGAAGCTGGGAAAAAGAGAGATAAACAACTACTGGATCACGAGGGCAGAATTTGAGAGAAAAGTGATACCATAAGACGAAACAATATTAGAATAATTGGGACCCCAGAAGAAGAAGAAAGTGTATAGCAATACAAGCCTTTCTCAAGAAACAAGAAAGATCTCAAATACACAACCTAACCATACACCTGAAGGAGCTGGAGAAAGAAGAGCAAATAAAGCCTAAGCCCAGCAGGAGAAGAGAAATTATAAAGATCAGAGCAGAAATCAATGAAATAGAAACCAAAAGAATAGTAGCATAGATCAACGAAACTAGGAGCTGATTCTTTGAAAGAATGAATAAGATTCTTGAAATCTATGCATTACACAATTACACCATAGCACATACCCTCCCCAATGTCTATCACCCAGCCACCCCATCCCTCCCACCCCCCACCACTCCAGCAACCCTCAGTTTGTTTCCTGAGATTTAGTTCAATTTATTGACAGAAGTTTAATCCTAGAGAGAGGTACATCTCTCTGATATCTATGATTAAAAAGGATATCAGTGAATTGAGTCTGAGATGCAGTCCTTACAGCTTTTGTTTTGACATATGTGACATATCCATTAAACTAGTGGTTAAAGCTACCTTACTGCCTAATGTGTCCATTTCAGCTGTCAACATTATTTTTTCTTAGTTCAAAGGAATGAATGATAAAGTGACAACTCTGATATTACTCTTTAGTTGCTAGGGACACGTAGAGTCTATCAATTTTCCCTTTACAGAACAGGATCGCACTACCGTCAAAGGCTGATTTTTTTTTCTTTACAGAACATTGAAACTGCGGCTCTCAACAACAACTCCATGTCCACTTTTTTGGTGGGTTGCAACTTACACAAGATTTTAGCTTCTCATTTCTGGTTCTCTACTTTGGGTTCATATCCAGGTTCATCCATCTCCCAGCTGCATAATCTTGAGTAAGCTAGTCCACCTCTCCAAGCGTAAGATCCCCATTTATGTTAAATGTCCACCTCAGATACACAGATAATATTTTTTTAAAATATTACTACAGTGTTTAGCAAAGTCACTAACAAGAATTAAAAAAAATTATGTTTATACTTTTTAAACACAGTAATTCATATTTGAGATAATGCCTTAAGGAAATAATCTAACATATAGAAAAAGTCATATGTACAAAGATGTTTGGTGATGATATTAACAGAAGTGATGCTGGATGGGCCAAGGCCCCTAGAGGGAGGGCCTCAGGTCCATCAGCAATAGGTTTCTTGGCTTTGCTTGAGAAAGAATTCAAGAGCAAGCCACTTAGAGAAACGGACAAGGATTTATTAAATATAGAAGAAAGGAGCTACTTCACAGACAAAGTAGGGATCTCTCCTCTCAGATGAGGAAGAGGATCCCCCTTTGCCTCTAATGAAGGGTTTCATAAGTTTGTTTAAAAGTTAGCTAACTGTCTAGAGAGGGGCTTGTTCTTTAACTTGGGGTTTATCATTTACATTAGGGGTTAGTTTTTCCATTGTCTTAGGGTTGTGGAATTACCCACAGGGAGCAATGTTAAAAACATCCAACCTTTGTGGCTTTTACTGTTGAAGGGAGTGGAGTCTTGTGGTTTTCCATGAATCGGATCTTGTGACTCTTTTTATGACCTGCTGAATTTTAGGTTAAGGGTCAGCCTAAAACCAAAACAGCTTTCCATTGGTCAACTTGTCTCCCAAGTCTGCCTTCCCTCCTGCCTCAGAAGTAAAAATATGGATAACAATCCATAGTGTCAGAGAACTGTTAAAGATTGGTAAATAAAGGTAATTTTATGCAATCATGGAAAATTATGACCATAAATAAATATTTAAAAAGGTGAAGTACAAAACTAAATTTACATACCATCAAAACTTTGTAAGAACATGAATGTCCAAAAAAAAAAAAAAACCCAAAAAACAAAATTAGGAGAGTCTGGGTGGCACAGTCGGTTAAGTGTCCAACTCTTGGTTTTGGCTCAGGTAGTGATCTCAGGGTCGTGATCTCAGGGTTGTGAGATCGAACCCCACATTGGGCTCTGGGCTCAGCGTGGAGTCTGCTTGAGATTCTCTCTCCCTCTACCTCTGCCCCTCCCACTTGTGCACATTCTTTCTCTCCCCGGAATGAATAAACAATTTTTTTAAAAAAATTCCAAAATTATATCACTGTTTCTTTCAAAATGGTAGCTTCACTTCTATGATTCAGAAGTGCTGTTTCCTCTGTTTTTCATAATTTCTATAGTGTGGTCATATTTCTTTTATAAATAAAAATTTTACCAAGAACCTTATCATCATTATTTGATGCCTGGAAGCCTAGAATGGTGAAAGGAGAAGTTCACTGAGCTGGCTTTACACAGGACTGGAGATTGCTAAGTGGAGGCAGCTTCAACATCAAGGTGGCCTCAACTGGAGAGGCTGAGAGTGAGGTTCGAATTCAATCCTGAAACACGCAGGCCAAGTCAGAAGAGTTCTTTCATATTCTTTCCATTTTGTGGAAAAAAAAATTTTTTTTTTTTTTTTAATTTCTGTCAGCTTGCCCCATCAGCATTACCATTAGCAAAGCCCAGAAATCTTAAGTACTAAGAAGTCAGCACCTGGATTATAATATTTCAGGAATATTAAGGAATATTTCAAATGGGTACCTTGAGATTCATTAATTTCATACATATATCTAAATAATCTTCACTATGCAGCAGTCCTACCCCTTCAGCCTCCTCCCAGCCTCTGACTTCTATCAACTCTGTAACCTACAATTACTAGCGCCAAGGAGCTAGCTTCTCCATGTCGCTTTTGCTTTTGGTGATCTCATTCCTAACAATTGCCACCTTCTTCATTCCACATCAGTTGCCCCTCGCTCTCTTAAGTATACGCCATGGCCACTTGCCCTGAGCTTTCTGGAACCCCAGCTCCTGGAACACATTGACTTGAAAAAGATTTTGAGAAAATCACTTCTCCTTAACCTCTAAAACCTTTCTGAAGTGGACATCCTCCCCACCTCCAGTTCTCAGGCCTCCAAAAACCTGTGAGAAGGAAGACAGCCCTCTCTCCCACCTGCTGTTTCCAAATGTTCCTTCTGCTTTTTTTTTTTTTTTTTCCGACTCACAACCACTCTCTTCAACTTCAAAACATTCCTTCTCACTGTTAGGGATCCTCCTGGTACAAAAGCCAGGACAAGGACAGTCAGTCCCTCTCAGTCAGTCGGTCCTTGTACTTCTTTCATTCTTCTGAGAATTTTTGGCAGCACACTTAAAAAAAAAATTATAGCATCTGAAACAACATTTAAAAGAATACGTATGTATTACAGAGCAATCACCGCTACAGTGCCAGAGCATTTCCAAGCTTTATAAAAGCATCCTCTGATAATGGCCCATTTCCCTGATCACTCTTCAGGGCTGGATCAGTGTTGGAATAGAATGGTTTATTCCCAGGCTGAGCGCTTTCCCTCTGCATGAGATAACAAAGTTGTAAAATTTCCCAGAAAACAAGACCTTTCGTTGGTGACCATCTGATATCACACTGGGCATTTTTCAAACTACTTTTTGCAGCAGCTTTCATGGACTGAGCAGTTCAAAGTTCTGTGTCAACTACGTTAGGATATATACTCATTTCAGCGCAGCAACTTTTACCCATTAATGGTGGTATTTGGGGGTGATGTCAGCAAGATAGCAGAATGGCCCAGACCCTCCCACAGAGATACCTACTCAGTAATAATACACAGACCAATTCCCTTTGTGAGAAATCCAGAAAATAGTCAAGAGGCTCATGTACCCCACATGAGCAAGAAACAAGCCACATTGATTCCAGTAGGAAAATTCATGGCACCCACTTACCAAAGTCTTTCCCCCAAAAGTTCCCCCAAGTTCAGTGCAGCATGATTGGGAAAAAAAAACTCTCAGTTCTTAAATTTTCCATGGGGAAGGAAACAGAGGACTGAAACATAGGTCCAACATGCAGACCTTTCAGGGGGCTGCCCAAGGGACTGGTTTCGGTCTTGCCTGAGTCTACACGCTGACAGGAAAGGGCCTCAGGCTGGGAGCTGCGGAGAACAAAGGCAAAGGGTTTGGACTCACACACTCACTCACTGTAGCTCCTCCCCCGGTTCACTGCAGAGCTTCAGGAGAAAAAACCCAACTCCCAGCTTCTCCCTGGGGAGGGAAAGAGTTGAACATGAGTCCAATATTACAGCTTTTGGGGGGACTGCCTGAGGGGCTAATTTTTGTCTCTCACAACTCAAAGAACTAATGGGACCCAGCCTACGCCAGGAGCCTGGTGGCCACTGTTGAACCAAAGGGAGCTGGACGGCTTGTAGCAGCTCCAGAAAACCTGCATTGAAGGTAAATATATAGACAAATACAGAATGCTCTACTACTGTAACCGCAGTGCTATAGACAGACACCAGAGGGAGGAGATTATGAGGTCCTGAAAAAAAATCTGCAAACCCCTCTAAACTGAAAATGCTGAAAACGTTCATGCACAATTCCAGAGAAAGCACACTTATTTTCACTGAGGCATTATTCACAATACCCAAGATACGGATATAACCTAAACATCCATAGACAGATCAATGGATAAATAAAACACGGTATACACAAATTGTTGAATATTATTTGGTCTTAAAAAAGGAGATGGTGTACACTGCAACATGGATGATGAGCACATTATACTAAGTGAAATAAACCAACCACAGAAGGACAAATGCTGCATGAATCCACTTATATGAAGTACCTCTAATAGTCAAACTCATACAAGCAAAAAGTAGAACGGTGGTTTCCAGGGGCTGAGGGGAGTGCGAAATGGAGATCTGATGTTCAGTGGAGCTATGGACTGAATTGTGTCCCTCTCAAATTCACATACTGAAGCCCTAACTCCCTATGTGACTGTATCATCAATAAGGCCTCTAAGGATGCAATTAAGGTTAAATGAAATCATAGAGTAGAGCCCTGGGGTGACGGGATTAGTGCCCTTATAAGAAGAGACACCAGAGAGTTCTCGCTCTCTCATTGCCCCCTCCCAGGAGAAGAAGTCTTGTGAGCACACAGTAAGGTATTGCCCCCTAAAAGCCAGGGAGAGAGAAATCACCAGAAACCCATGATGCTGATTCCCTAATCTCAGATTTCCAGTCTCTACCACTGTGAGAAAACAAGTGTCTGTTGTTCAAGCCAGTCGCCTCATGTCATTTGTTATGGGAGCCTGAGCTGACTAATAGAAGCAGGTGTAGAGTTTTAGTCACGCAAGATGAAGAAGTTCTAGAAATCTGCTATACAAAAATGTGCATTAGTTAACAATACTATACTGTATACTTAAACATTTGTTAGGAGGGTAAAGCTCATCTCATATGTCTTTTACCGAATTAAGAAAAAAGTAGTTGTGGGCGCCTGGGTGGCTCAGTCAGTTAAGCGTCTGCCTTCGGCTCAGGTCATGATCTCAGGGTCCTGGGATCAAGCCCCGCATCATCGGGCTCCCTGCTCAGCAGGGAGTCTGCTTCTTCCTCTCCCTCCGCCCCTCCCCCTGCTTGCGCTCTCTCGCTCTCACTCTCTCTCTCAAATAAATAAAATCTTAAAAAAAAAAAAAAGTAAAAAGTAGTAGTATTTCCATAAAGCCTCATGCTGGCCATTGTGTTCCTTTTCTTTAAGCCCATGTCCTATTCCTACACACGCCCATCCAAGCCTTCTTACCTCTTTCCAGCCCAGATTTTTTCACTTATCTCCTACATTTTATCATTATTCCCTACATTTTATTTTCTTTCTTTTGTATCACCTTTATTTTCTGTTTACTTTAAAAAATTAATTTGAAGAAAAAATAGAAACACAGGCTATAAAATCCAAAAGATACAAAAGAATACACAGTAAAACGTAAGTCTTTTACCTCTCTCCTCCATCTTGCAGCCACCAACTATCTTCTCGGAAAGAATCCCTATTTCTTGCATAGTTTTCCAGATGGAAACTATGCGTAGACGGACATAAATACATTTTTCACACAAATGATAGTATATTAAACACAGTGTTTTGCAACATCCTCTTTTCCCTTAAAACTATGCCTTGGATCTCATCATTCCACATAAGTATGTATAGGTCTACCTCATTCTTTTTAAGAGCAACAATAAAGACCCTGTTGTTTTACAGAACAAGACATGTCTATACCAATGGTTATGAGACTGAACTCTGAGTTCAAATCCCAGATCAACCATTTACTAGCCATATTACACTGGGCAAGTTATGTATCTCCCTGTGCCTCAGTTTCCTCATCTATAAGAGAAGGATAATAGGGTGGCTCAGTCAGTTAAGTGGGATTCTTGATTTTGTGTCAGGTCATAATCTCAGGGTCCTGGGATTGAGCCCTGTGTGGGGCTCCACCCTCAGCATGGAGTCGGCTTGAGATTCTCTCTCTCTCCCTCTCCCTCTCCCTCTGCCTCTCCCCCTGCTCTCTATCTCTCTCAAATAAATAAATAAATCTTTTAAAAAAGGAGAAAGATAATAGTAATCTGTGCCTCGCGGCTTAATTGAGAAGAAATAACCTACTCAATACATATAAAACACTTAAAATGGTGTCTAACTCATAGTAAGCACTCAACATTATTTTCTATTAGCATTTATCCAGTTTCCTGTTGAAGGACATTAGGTTATTTCCAATACTTTGATGTTATAAGTAATTCTATAGCAAACATCCTCATATAAAGCCATTTTGTACTTAGGCAAGTATGTCTGCAAGATGATTTCTGAACATGGAAATTTCTAGGTCAAATGAAGTGTGCATTTTATATATTCATACATACTGCCAAGGCACCTTCCATTCAGATTATAATAATTTACTCACTAGCAACAGTGACAGGAGAGTGCCTCTTTATCTCACCATTTCTAACATGATGGTCAAAAAATTATATTGCAACACAGTCCTAATTTTAATTACCTATTTATGTTAAGCATTTTTTTCATATTTTAAGAGACTTCTGTATTTCCTTTTCCCTTTTTTTAGGATCAATTCACTCAGTTACTTGCCCCATTTTTTGTCTCCTCCTTTGCTTATACTACACATTTTTCTAAAGTGTAGGTGGGCAGTGCAGAACCACCCACTTCCCTTTCCACTGAAATTGCAACCTCTGGCTCAAAAATGCTCAGAAGCTGCTCCCTGGAAGTTACCAGTGACCTCCAAATGACTCTATTTAATTGTGTCTTCTCCATCAGAATTCTTGCTTTTTCTACAGTATTGACCGCGCTTGGCCATTCCCCTTCCTGGGGCATTCAGGAGACTTCTAAATTACACACTTCTGCTTCTCTTCAGGGTTCTCCATCTGCTTTTCGATTCTCTGAGGCTGACCACATGGGCCACCCACCAGTTAAGCTTAGGGTCCACCATATAATTTATCACCAAACCAGGATACTTTTTAGGGTAGAAGAGGTGTTTTAATGATCACTCCAAGGCAATAGTTGTAAATAGATTATGACCCAAGCAAACCATGACATATGCTCACTCTAATCAAGACCCGAAACTATCTTTCTGTCAAGTATTTTCTTCCTTCTCCCAAATCCAGAGCTTTTTTTGTATAGCTGTGGTGCTTTAGCTTTGTCATTTATTTCTTGAAGTTGCACTCTGCTGAGATGAGAGGGAGTAGAGTCTATTCATCTTGGTACCCTGTTTCTTTGCTGTACCCCAAATCAAGCATTAATCAGTTGGAATTTCAAAGATTGCCTACTAATAACATTAAGAGTATCAGAGAGGGTATATTGTCAGAGAGAGGAAAGTATGGCCATGTCTGAAGCGGTGATTCAGCAGCTAAGGGGGTCACTTAAGATGAAGCATATGGTCAGTGAAGATGAGCTGATGTCTTGAAGGTCGATACTCAAGGGATCTCTAGAAGCTCAAAGTGGCTGCACCTTTGCAACTGATGATGGCGTACTTCATTTTAAGGAACCGGAAGCCCCTGATATTGTGATCGCTCATCTACCCCCACAGTTGTTTCAAATTCTCTTGAACCAAAACACCAGAGGAATTCACTTTTGCCCAGACAAGGAGACACTACTAGAACGAATGGTGGAAGGTGGACCTCTGACGGGCAGTCTGCACTGTGGACATTGAACTCCTCTCTCAGGGAGGCAGCTGGTCCACCCTACAGACATGAACCATGCAGCTGCTCCCGATGTTTCATTCAGGCTGGATTTGGGTTACGCCCATCAGTCTCTGCTTCATCTCTTTCTACATCCATATGTAAACCTGGGGATGACCCTGAGTTCTTTGTGTAGTTGATAAAGGGATTTTTGTGGCTCGAGGCTGAAATGTATGATATAAAGGCTATGTTTGTGGAACAGGAATCCAGAAGGTGGGAAGTAATCCACCTCTATACAAACTTTTATGTGGGGCAATGCAGAGTTGCCTACCCAAAATCTATTCCCACCTTCTTCCTTGCTGGCACAATCTCACCAAGGATCACATTGACCTGACAGTTTGGTTTATTCACTTTGTCCCACCTTCAGTCCATTTTATACATTACTCCATTCAAATATCCACTTTAATTATGCCAGTGTCTGGCTCAGAAATCTATAGAGATTTCTCCAGTCTCTAATAATATTGAAAACATTCACCTTTCTTCCCCTGCCAAAAGCATAGCACAGAACACTAAACCCAATATATTTTTAGCAATTTTTTATTTTTTAATTTGCAACCATGAGTAATTTTCAAAGCCAATCTTATATATGAAAGCATTACTACCTTTTTATTTATATTTTATTAATGAGGACCCTGAGAAAGACACAGAGAAGTTTATATAGCTAGTAAAGGGAAAAAGAAAACAAGAACACCAAGCCCTGACTTTGATACTTGCAATTTTCTCACTAGAGTATGCCTCTTTCTTGTCTGTTGGGCTACCGACACCAGGCCAGCAACCCCAGCATTACTGGGACACACAGTTACATTTGTGACATCTGGGGATTTTCCATTGGTTGTCTGGAGGAAGATAGAATTCTTTGCAGTATAATTCCATTGCATACCAGAGCTACCCAGAGGTCCCCTTAAGGCATGAGAATAGCAAAATCCCAAGATACCTTCATCATAATTGGAAATAAGAATAGCCCAGAGAACATGGTAAGGATGTTTCATAGATAAAGGAAAAAAGGAAAGCCTATAAATCTATGGAACTGTACTTACGCAGGAAAGGGATAGCTCAGCAATTTCGGGGCGCCCAAGCCCTGAACGTTCCAAATAAAGGACTGGCCTTTCCCAGCTCCGGGAAGATAACTTCCAAGTCCTTGGAATATCCGGCCGCAGAGTGTCTTTGTATGCCTGGGAACTTGGCCCATGCCAGACAGTTTGTGCCAACAATGTCATATATGACGGAGGCCTTGGGCCATAATGTACCAGTTTGAACTCTGGAGAAGCTGGAGAGTAACTAACGTCAGCCACGCAGGTGTTCCATGCTGCACACCAAGACTGGGTGAGCTTCCCTCGTTGACACTACTCTGTATGTCATATTACATATTGTTACTGGGAATATTAAGTGCTCTTTGTATAACTCCACGGGGAGATGACGACTGAAAGTTTGCATCTGGTCTCTCCCAGACTCTGCCTTATGGACCTTCTACCTCTGCTGATTTTAATCTGTATCCTTTCACTGTGAGAAGCCGTAACCATGAGTATAATCCCCTACTTGAGCTCTGTAAGTCCTTCCAGCAAATCATTAAACCTGAGCATGATCTTGGGGATCCCTGGCTTTTTTAAGATTAAGGGAAAGTCTGAGAGCACCTAGTTTACCTGAAGTGTGGTAAATGAACATGTGAAATAAGTATAGTAACTAGCATTTGTATTGATACTTTATAGTTTACAACATGCTCTCTTTTGAGATTCTTTCCAAAACTCTGTGAAGTAGGTATTATCCTCCGTTTTTTAAGATAAGAAACTATATTTGTCATTTGCTAGTGTAAAAAAACATACAAACAAACAAAATCAAGTTTACTGGATTAAAACAACAAACAAGTATTAGCTCATCATTTCTGAGAGTCAGGAATCCCAGAGTGGCTTAGCTGGTCGATCTTGGTTCAGGGTCTCTCACGGGGCTTCTGTTACCTGGGGTTGCATTATATTGTAAAGCCTTGACTGGATTCCAGGCTCAGCCTCTGAGAAGACTCACCCAGTGGTTATTAGCTGGAGCCCTCAGTTTCCTGCTGGCTATTGTCTACAAACCTGATTCTTGCCATGGAGGTCTCTGCACAAGGTTGCCTGGGTATCCTCAAGACATAGACCCTGGCTTCGCCCCAAACACACGCTGCCTAAGACAGAAAGCACAGTCTTTATAGCCCGATCTCAAAAGTGACTCAGCATCACTTTTGCCACACAGCATTGGTCACACAGATAAAGTCCAGTGAGGGAGGGTATACACAAGGGCTCCCTGACACCATCTTGCAGGTTCACCGCCACATGAACCAAGAGATTAGCTGACCCTGTGAGAGGCAGAACCAGAAGCGGAGCTCTTAGCTCTAGGCTCCAAATTCCTTGCAAGTTCTCCCATAACTGACCCGACTTACTCACAGATATTCCCTTTGACTCTAAGAGAAGCAGATGGAAAGCTAATTTAACCCTTGAATCACAACTCTAAGTAAACATTATTATCTCATCTAACACATTAGAATCGAGGTTCAGAAAAGTTACCTTGTTCTAGTTAGGTAATAAGGCTGAGGAAGAGAAGCTCATCTATAACGATTTCAAATATATCCATATTCTATTCTAAATTGCCTCTGTGTCGTGCTGTAGGAGCAACACTTAAAAAAATCACTCGTCTTGTTCCTCCATTTCTCTATATGTTATTGTTTTAATCTAATCTGAGATATCAACGATTATATTACCCAGAAAGAAAGAATTGTGCAGATTAAATTATGAATCAGTGCTTTAATGAACGTCCTGCACAATTCATGAATTAGTCACACTAGCCTCTCCTTGTCTTGAAATTTTTCATCTCTTCTAAGAGACATGTTAATTTCTCTTGCCCTCAAATACATTAGTTGGAATCTAATAGACCATCCTTTGCATATATCCCATTAAGAAAACAATATGGCTTCACTGTATGTCAGTAACTTTTTTCTTAAATTCTTGGTTGCTGCTTCACCAAAAAAAAAGTAGAATTATAGTTATTCCATCAGCAATAACTATTTGATAAGAGCAAATTTGTGCCCTGCTGCACTATTTTTGTGCATTTTTGCTTACATACCAACTTTTCCTTTGATGCCAATTACATTTTACCTGCAGTAGGAACAATGCACATGTCAGTAAGTTCATGGAAATGATGACAAATAAGAACAATTATGAGCAAGTTGTGCACACCCACTTGGCTGGAAAGGATGGTAAAATGCCATTGGTTCTATGATAAAGATTGATTTCTAATATGTTAAAATATAAAAGCCTGTCTTTGAATCAGTGAACTATTATTTTCCAAGTTTTACTCTAACAATGGTTGTGGGATACAACCTGGTTAATTTCAAGGTGCGAGTCAACCTAGTTAAAACCAAACGGAGCCTCTTTCACCTCACTTATTATACCATCAAACAACTTTTATGTTATATTTAGGATCTCTCAAGAATAAATGAGCAGTCAATTCAAAACACCAAGTCTGATGTCCAAAAGAGAGATTAGAGAGTCATCCATCAAAGCAGTTTATATCAACATGCAGTGGACCTCCACTGACAGAGCCTGACAAGCCTTATTTGGGTAAAATGAAAAATAGAAACAATTGCTTTGGCAAAGCAAGAACTTGTGAATCTACTCTAACCAGCAATTTCAACAAATGTGAATAAATTCTCCAGAAAGGGTCAGGAATGGTTTCTGAGAACTAATGGAGTGAGACAGATTGAGAGGTAAATGCCATGTGTAGTTATATCATCCTGATATAGTCACAACATTCAGGAGACAGCTTTCATTTATTCTACAAACATTTGTTTCCAGTTCAGCTGTGTACATTTTAGACACAACTTGTATTAGTTTCTGGTTTGCTGCCATAACTAATTGCCCCGAGCTAAGTGGCATAAAACGACACAAATATACATCTTACAATTCTGGACGTCAGAAGTCTGACACAGATCTCAGTGGGCTAGCATTGGGGTGTCAACAGGGCTATGTTCCTCTATGGTGGCTCTAGGGGAGAATTGACATCCTTGCCTTTCCAGCTCCTAGAGGTTGCCCACATTCCTGGGCTCATAACTTCCTTTCTCCACCTTCAAAACCAATAATGTTGCATCCATTTGTGCCCTTTTCCCCCTAGGCAATCGCCCTCTGGCTCTTCTTCCATCTCCCTCTTCCACTTTTAAGGACTCTTGTGATTACTTTGGAACTGCCCATATAATCCAGGACCTATTTAAAGGTCCTATATTCAGATGAGCTGATTAGCAAGCTTAATTCCCCCTTAAAAAAAAAAAAAACATTTTTTTTTTTTTTTTTGAGCGAGGGAGAGCCAGAGAGAGAGAGCACAGAGGGAGAGGGAGAAGCAGACTCCCCACTGAGCAGAGAGCCAGATGTGGGGCTCGATCCCAGGACCCTAAGATCATGACCTGAGCTGAAGGCAAATGCTTAACTGACTGAGCCACCCAGGCTCTGCCTTTTTGATGTAACCCTTTTGATTCCCCTTTTTGATGTAACCTAACATATTCAGAGGTTCAGGGATTGGACATGGGCATCTGCCAGGGGAAGGGGTGCATTATTCTGCCTAACACTCTACTTTGGCTTTTAAGATGTTCTATTACTTAATTTCAAAATCATCTCAAAATTTTCCATATGTTGAGATGTTAGGCTCACTTATTTTGCAAAGTATATTTTTAACACTCACTGCTGGTTTCATGAAAGGCTATCAGACTGAGTTTTAAAATGGAATAGTTTCTTTTCTGCTATTGACTTTCTAGGACAAATCCTTTTGTGAATTGTAGTTTCCAGCTCATAACATGTGGATAATTGTACATTTCCTACTTATCTCATGGAGTGATGATGAGATGAGCAAATATATGTTAAAATATTACATTGTCACTGCTATACAAATATGAGACAATTTATCTATTAGTAATAATTTGGGTTATGATGATTTAAATGTTCCAATTTCACTACTAGTTCCTTATCTCAGAGCTTCAAAATACAAAATGTTAACAAGAATTGGTTAAAGGCCCATGGGAAAATGTCTCCTACATTTTCAAAGAATGAACTACTGTATAAGCACAGCATTTCCTTCAGGAGTAAAATGTTTTTAGAGAGCCTTAAAACTCATGGAATCCCCAGGGTGCCTCATCTTCAGAGGATCTGATTTAAAATAGACCGTCTTTATTACAGATGTAAATTGTGTGACAATTATGATTGGCCACATCTTCCACTCTGCAGGTGGTGCCTTTTTTTCCTTTCCATACCTACAATTGTATCAAGAAAGGAGACTTGCTTAAGTGCAAGGATGCACACAGGTGGGCCAGGGCCCATGGTCGGTAATTTAAGGGCACACTTTCATTTTCAATGGAATTAGCTGTCTAATTGAGCATCCAAATTTAGCAGTACATTTGCATGTGCAATTAATTATGATTTAAAAGCAGTCTGCGTTAATGGTTTCTTTTCCATTATCTATAAATGTAATTACGGAAGGATGGATTGAGTTTGGAAATCATTTGGGAAAATGTTTTTGCACCACTGGAGTCCAATGCTATAAGTGGTAACAGGGAAATCAGAATCCCACACCCAGAGGCATAAGGCTGAAAAGGGAGTTATTTGGTGGGGATGGGTTATAAGACAGGATCAGATTGCTGATTGGACTATATAGTAATCTTTTCTTGCTTATTGGAATTAAATTATAGTCGCCATATGACTTCACTCAGTCAGAACAAAGATAAACCCTGAATTTGCAACAGTGGATCTTGGGGGGGGGGAACCCTCACATTAAAATAAAAATCTAAAAGGAGTTAGTATCTTAGTAATTTTTCATAAATCACAAAAATTAGTATCTAGCTCAGTTTAGGAACATTTGTATGTTTTTCTTGATTACAGAAAGTAAAATATGACCTCAAAAAACCTGAGATAGAATTCAAATGAGGAGCCAGTAATAATTAATAGAGAACAGACTGAAAACATAGTCATTGGAGAGAATATAAAAATTTTGAAAAAGCAGACTGTGTCCTTTCCATTGGCTGAACAACTGAAAAACTCTGCTATTATTTCCTGAGGAACAACAAAAATTTTGCTAACCTGGGATTTCTGTAAATGGAATGCCCATAAGTTTGCTGTGGAAGAAGCAAGTTCAAGAACCATCACAGAATTTGAGTTCTTGTATCACTGCCCTAAGGAGCACCAAGACTCTGAAGGATGGAGGGACACTGGTTTGGGTCTATCTTCACAGGCCTAGTGAGGTTGGAGCCTGACCTCCTTACTGGGAACTGCTGAGAGAGAAAGTGGCCATTGAGATACTGAGTGGTACTTCAGAAGTTGGGGGGGCGGAGGGAGAGGCTAAAAAGTCAGGTGTGAAAGAAAAATCCTCAACCATTATTTCATTAAAGTTTAATTCATTTAAATAATTGTTTTAAATAAAATTATTTTTAGTTTTATTTAAAATTATGTGCTAAATTATTGAATTAGTAATTTAAGAAATAAATTTAAAACAATTGTTTAGAATAAATTATTTTAATTAAAACCAAACAGAACAGTATAAAACAATAAATAAAAGTCTTCTTCCCACTCAGAATCCTGGTTCTTCTCCTCGAAGGTGACCACGGTAAACATTTTTCATGTATTCATCCATAAAAAAATATATACTATAGCTTAAAATTTTAAGCAAATTTTTATATCACACTAAAATCCATCTCTGTATTGCTCCTCACTTTTTCTTCATATTAAAAGAATTTTGATTTCCTTGCATATCAAGACATTCAGATCTACCTCATTCTTATGGCTGCTTAAAACATATTTGAGCATTTTTTTTTTAAAAGATTTTATTTATTTATTTGACACAGAGAGAGAGGGAGAGAGCAGGGGCAGAGCGAGAGGGAGAAGCAGACTCCCCACTGAGCAGGGACCCCGATGCGGGGCTCCATCCCAGGACCCGGGATCATGACCTGAGAGGAAGGCAGATGCTTAACTGACTGAGCCACCCAGGCGCCCCCATAATTGAACAGATTTTTGATGAAATATTTGACCATTCTCTTACTGATGGACATCTGGGTTTTTCTAGCTTTGCCTTTTATATAAAATAGTGCAAAGTACATTTATGTAATTACCTTGGCATACTTTGGTATAAGTATATAAAGAATACACTTTTAGAAATGAAATTGTTGTCAGATGACATGTACATACATATACTTTAAATATTGATAGATATTGGCAAATACACTTAAAAAAATTTTTTTAAAGATTTTATTTATTTGACAGAGAGAGACACAGCGAGAGAGGGAACACAAGCAGGGGGAGTGGGAGAGGGAGAAGCAGGCTTCCCACAAGAAGGGAGCCCGGTGTGGGGCTCAATCCCAGGACCCTGGGGTCATGACCTGAGCCGAAGGCAGACGCTTAACCACTGAGCCACCCAGGCGCCCCTGGCAAATACGCTTTTAATATAATATTCATTACCACAAATAGTGTCTGAAAATCCTAATTTCCCCAACAATTTTACCAATCCATCTTCAACATTTTAAGGCTTTTCTGAAGCTCATGAAGAAAATATATTGTGTTTTAATTTGCATTTCCATAATTACAATTGATACTGAATATTTTTTCACATGCTTATATTAGAGTTTGGTATCTTTTTTTACTAATGACTTAATTATAGTCTATTTTTCTTCCTCTTTTTTTAAAACATCTTTTCCTTATTGGTTTGTAAGTTTCTATTCTAAGCCTTAACTTCTTGTCTGTTCTGTATGCTACATATATTTTCCATTTTATTTGTCTGTTGGTGCTTGGTCATGCTGTCTTATGCTCTGTAGTGCTGAGATATCTCTAACTCTGTGTTGCTCAGTGCTGCTCAGTGTACTTTAAAAATTATATGGAGAAATTATTTGACAACTAGGAAAAGGAAGCTTTATCTGAAGAGGATTTACATGTGTGTTACAAGGTGCCCTGAGATGCTACTTGTCCAGGACGATCTTAAACCAAGTTCAAGGTTTGAGTTTTCCATTCCCCACAGAATAGGATCACTGGCTTACTTCTGAGGTCTGTCTTGTTTTTTTCTGTGTAACAATTTACTGTGGGGGAAATGTTTCCACTAGAATGTACCTTACACTCCCCGTCTTGAGCAGACCCTAGTCTGTGATGTCTATTTAGCCTCCCTTACCCTTCACAGAACTATAAAAAAAAAAAAAGTTTAAATTTTTTGGAATGGCAAACTTTCTTAAGGCAAAATGACTTCAGGGCTCTGTTTATCTTTCTGTAATCCTTGCTTTGTTTTCCCTCCCACTTTGTTCCGCTAATTTCTTACTAGGTTTTGTCAATTCTTGATACTTTTCAAGAAGATTCTTAAAATAGTTTATTCAGTACTCTTACTTGTAAGCAGCATAAAGTTTATCAGAATAACTTAGTTTTCTATTCCCTTAGCTGAAAGTACTCTGCTCTTATCTTTATTAATCTTACCATTCATTCTATTTGGGAGAAGGTGGTGATTTTTCTGCTCTTTTTCTAGCTTTTTGAGATTAAAATGTATTTATTCTCAGGTTTTTCTACCTAGTGAATGTATTTAGGAGCGTGATTCTTTCTGAGTACTTGTTTGGCTGCATCCACTGGTTTTGACATGTAGTTAATTTTAAATAGTAATTTAATAACTTTTTAACCTAGCAGTTACTAAAAAGGGTTTTATTTTTTAAGACATCATTGATTAAATTTTTGGGCCCACCTCCAACTTATTAATTCCTTATTTGTATTACTTTCTGTTATTAATTATGAACCATATGATATATGGTTTTTACGAGTTATAAATACCACTCTTTACCTAATCCCTGAACAATTTTTGTAACTGTTACTTGTATTTAAGCTGACTATATATGCTGAAAAGGTTTCCCTTTTCTGGGTTAAGGGTAAGTTTATGTTTCTTTATATTAGTTTATCCTACAGATATTCATTGACTACTATTATGTGCTAAGCTCTATCAGAGGCTATGAGGACAGAAAAGTCAACAAAACTGACAAATCACTGTCCTCAATATAATTGACTCTTCAGTGGAGGATTCAACCAATAAATAAATAAAGGTATTTTTAGTGATAATGTCTATGAAAACAAAATGAAGCAATGTAAGGGAATGGAGAGTGGCAGAGGTGCTAGTTTCAATAGAGTAACCAGGGTAAGTTTTCTTCAAATCAGACATTGAGAAGAGACTTGTATGCAGTTATCGGCTGACCTTGTGGAGATCTTGGGGACGAGCATTCCAGGAAGAAGAAAAAAGTTGTTAGATATAGCTCATCAGTTATGTTATTCAAATCCTCCTTTCCTTAACATTTTTGGCTATTCTCAATTTCTCAGAAAGATATTAAAAGATGTTTTTAAGATGTCTACTATCATGAGACTTTGTAAACTTACATATATTTTAAAATAGGAATTGGGGCTCCTGGGTGACTCGGTCGGTTAAGCATCTGCCTTCAGCTCAGGTCATGATCCCAGGGTCCTGGGATGGAGTCCCACTTCGGGCTCCTTGCTCAGCGGGGAACCTGCTTCTCCCTCTTCCTCTGCCGCTCCCACTGCTTGTGCTCTCGCTCTCTTTCTGTCAAATAAATAAATAAAATCTATAAAATAAGAATTAATTGAAAATATAGCTATGAAATATTTGTGCTGATACTGTATTAGTTCTCAGAGTATTTAAAGAAAATTAAATAGAGAAATCAAATAAATGGTTTGGAGGGGGAGGAGCTAAGATTTCTGGTATTAATATAATCTCCTTCAGCATTAAACTATTCTAATTGAAGTCTAACAGTTAGATTCTTGTCCAAGTACCCCAAAATGAAGTGATTCAGCCAATAAGGCCAGGGATACAAATCTCCCAAGAGATTCTTCCCATTTAAAGGGAAGAAAAACAGGTAAACCATACTACTCATACAACAGTGAAGAAGCTATCAAGAGAAATAGGTCTAACCCACAATTCTTAAATATGAAAGGACAACCAAGGATAAGCAGATATATAAGGAAAACAGTGTCATGAAAGAAAAGGTAAAGAAAGGATCCACACATAATACAGGAAAGACAAGACAACTTAAATCTTCAAATTATTATCCTGAGAGAAATTTGAGGAGATATTGCAATGTACACAAAAGTTAAAAATAAAATTGCTAAAATAGAATAGCTGGAAGATACTATATTAGCTAGAAGATAAAGTCAAAGATATCCTAGAGAATTAGAAGGAAACTTTAAATACACAACATCTGAGAAAGAACATTAGAGACAGAGGACATGTGTTGTTATGCCAATATCTAATTAGTAAGTATTCTGGAAGAAAAAAAAAATGGAGGAAATAAATTTATCAAAGAAAAACAGAAGAAAATTTTCTTAAACACAGTAATTGAGCCATATTGTAAGGCCTTATGCTAAATACTAAAAAATTTAGAATTAATTCTATAGAACTGAAGACAGTAAAGTCTGTATCTATAGACTGTAATACTATAGTCTATAGGCACTAGAAAACGAGTGAAAGGTTCTCTTCTCATAATCAGTATTTTTCTTTTAGGAAATGATTTCCTATCAGCAATGTGGATAATAGGCATGTTAAGAAAAAGCTTACATTTTACTAAATCTCTTCATCTATATATTCTTTATAATTGTAATGAGGGAGAGTTGTTACGATTCCCATTGGACAGCTCTGATTGAGAGAGGTGCTGTAGACTGTATATGCCAGATCTGAGACTAAACCTCTTTTTTTTTTTTCTGATGCCAACATAACATTCTTTTTCCTCATGATTATTTTTTTGTCCTTTGTTGACATTTTCTGTGTATTCGGCACCATTTTGGCAATAACCTTTAGTCTGCAATTCAAATGGAAAATGTTTCTTTGAATTATCTAAGGACATATTATTCAATAAATGTATGTTATGTAATAAATCTATTTTTTCTTATTCCTAGGAACATGGATAGATGACATTTTCTAGATCCCAGTTTGAGGTTGCCATGAACTATTTTCTAGCCAGTGGAATCTGAGAGGAAGTTGTGTAAACCTCTTTTAATCCTAGTGCTTAAAAAATTCATGTGATAAAGAAAACTTGTGTGATATAGGAAAAGCTGACACAGTTAATTGTGAGAAACCTAAAACTTTTCAATTAAGATCAGGTACAAAGCAAGTATGTTCCTTCTTACCATTCCTTTTCAACATCATACTGGAAGTTCTAGCTAATGTGATAAAGAGGAAAAGGAAATAAAGGTACACAGATGGGGGAAGGAAGAAATAAAACTCTCTTTACTTGAAGATGACATGATTATCTATAGAGAAAATCTAAAAGAATTGACAAAAACTCCTGGGTCTAATAAACAAGTATAGCAAGGTCGCAGGATACAAGGTCAATATATAAAATATATAAATAAACAAAATATAAAACATACAAAAGTCAATTGCTTTCCTGTACACCAGCAATGAACAAACAGAATTTGACATTAAAAATAAAATGCAATTTACATTAGCACCCCAAGAATGAACTACTGAGGCATAAGTCTAACAACATATGGACAAGATATTTATGAGAAAAACTATAAAACTCTGATGAATGAAGTCAAAGAACTAAATAAATGGAGATATTCTATGCCCCTTGACAGGAAGACTTAGTATTGTCAAGATGACAGTTCTTCCCAACTTGATCTATAAATTCAATTGAATTCCAGTCAAAATACAAGCAAGTTATTTTGTGAATATTGACAAAGCAATTCTAAAGTTTATATGGCAAGTCGAAAGGCCCAGAGTAGCCAACACAACATTAAAGATCAAATTTGGAGAACTAACTCCACCAGACTTCAAGATTTACTATAAAGCTACAGTAGTCAAGAAACTATGTTAGTGGCAAAACAATAAACAAATAGATCAGTGAAACAGAATAGAGGGCCCAGAAATAGACCCACATGAATATAGTCAATTGATCTTTGGCAAAGGAGCAAAAACAATACAGTGGAGTAAAGATAGTCTTTTCAACAAATGGTGCTGGCACAGCTGGACATGCACATGCCAAAAAATGAATCTAGACACAGAAGACCTTACACAAAAGGTGAAAATGCCTGTCACAAAAATTAACTTGAAATGGGTCATAGACCTAAATATAAAATGTATAAAATGCAAAATTATAGAACCCCTAGAAGATAACATAGAAGAAAACCTAGATGATCTTGGGTGTGGTGATGACTTATTAGATACAACACCAAAGGCATGATCCATGAGAGAAATAATTGATAAGCTGGACTTTGTTAAAATTTAAAACTTCTGCTCTACAAAAGACAATGCCAAAAGAATGAGAAGACAAGTCACAGACTGGGGGAACATATTTGCAAAATATACATCTCATAAAGGCTTTTATCCAAAATACTGAAAGAATTCTTAAAACTCAACTATTGATATTTCAAACGGATACACGTACCTTGATATTTAGAGCAACATTGTCTACAATAGCCAAATTATAGAAGTAGCCCAAGTGTCCATCAACAGATGAATGGATAAAGAAAATATGGTCTAGATAGATAGATAGATAGATAGATAGATAGATAGATAGACACACACAGAATGAAATATTATTCAGCCACAAAAAAGGAATTTTGCCATTTGCAACGACATGGATGGAGCTAGAAAGTAGAATGCTAAGCAAAATAAGTCAGTCAAAGGAACACAAATATCATACGATTTCACTCATATCTGGAATTTTAAAAACAAAACAAAACAAATGAACAAAGGGGAAAAAAGGGAGAGAGACAAACCAAGAAATAGCTTCTTAGATAGAGAGAACAAACTGATGGTTATCAGAGGGGAGGTGGTTGGAGGGATGGGGAAATAGTTGATGGGGATTAAAGAGTGTACTTACCATGATGAGCACTGAGTAATGTATAAAAGTGTTGAATCACTATATTGTACACCTGAAACTGATATAACAATTGTTATGTTAATTATACTGGAATTAAAATAAAAACTTAATAGAAAAAGCCTCAACAATTGAAATCAAACAACCTGGTTAAAAATTGGCCAAAGACCTTGACAGACACCTGGCCAAGGAAGATATACAAATGGCAAATAGCGTATGAAAAGATGCTCCACATCATATGTCATCAGGGAAATGCAAATTAAAACAACAAGATATCACCACCCATCTATTAGGGTGGCCAAAATTTGAAACACTGACAACACCAAATGTTGGCCAAGATGTGGGACAACAGGAACTCTTATTCATTGATGGTGGAAATGCAAAATGGTTCAGCCATTTTGGAAGATAGTTTGCCAGTTTCTTGCAATACTATACATGCCTTTGCCGTATGATTTAGCAATTGTGCTCCTTGGTATTTACCCAAGGAGTTGAAAACTTATGTCCATAGAAAAACCTGTACATGTTTAGAGCAGCTTTATTCATTATTTCCAAAACTTGGGAACAACCAAGATGTCCTTCAATAGGTGAAGTGAAACATAAACTGTGCTACACCCAGACAATGAATATTACTCAGTGAGAAAAGAAATGAGCTATCAAGCCATGAAAAGACATGGAGGAAACTTAAACGCATATTATTAAGTGAAAGAAGCTGAATCTGAAAAGGCTACACACTTTATAATTTTAACTATGTAACATCCTGGAAAAGGGTAATTGTTTGACAGAGACTGGGTTGGGTGGAGGTATGAATAGCACAGGCAATTTTTTTTTTTTTAAAGATTTTATTTATTTATTTGACAGAGACTGGGAGAGCAGGAACACAAGCAGGGGGAGTGGGAGAGGGAGAAGCAGGCTTCCCGCCGAGCAGGGAGCCCGATGCGGGGCTCGATCCCAGGACCCCGGGATCATGACCTGAGCCGAAGGCAGCCGCTTAATGACTGAGCCACCCAGGCGCCCTGCACAGGCAATTTTAAGGGCAGTGAAAATACTATGTATGTTTTTATATACACTAATACTATGAAATACTGTGGATCATTGCAGTTATAGATACATGTCATTATACATTTGTGTAAACCCATGGAATGGTAAACTATGGATATTGGTTATTTATGAAGTGTTGGTGTAGGTTCATCAATTGTAACAAAGGTACTGCTCTGGTGGGACATGTTGAGAATGGGGGGGAGGGGGTTATGCATGTGTGGAGGGAGAAGATATATGGGGAATCGCTGTATTTTCCTTTCAATTTTGCTGTGACCATAATACTGTTCTAAAAAAAGTAGCCCTATTTAAAGAGGAAGAAAGAGAGAGAGAGAGAGAAAGAGAGAGAGAGGAAGGAAGGAAGGAAGGAAGGAAGGAAGGAAGGAAGGAAGGAAGGAAGGAAGGAAGGAAGGAAGGAAGGAAGAAATTATCAGGGTAGAGAGAACAGAGAGCTGATCCTGACATTTGGAGTCTTTTTGCCATTCCTATTGCTTTTGTCAGCTTTCTTGTGTCTAGAGCAAGTAACAGCAAACTTTTTATGTAAAGTGCCAGGCGGTAAATATTTCAGGCTTGGGACGCCTGGGTGGCTCAGTCGTTAAGCATCTGCCTTCGGCTCAGGTCATGATCCCAGAGTCCTGGCATCGAGTCCCACATCAGGCTCCCTGCTCAGCGGGAGCCTGCTTCTCCCTCTGCTGCTCCCCTGCACACGCTCTCTCTCTCTCTCCCCCTCTCTCTGGCAAATAAAATTTAAGAAAAAAAAAAAAAGAAGAAGAACCATGAGAGACTATGAACTCTGAGAAACAAACTGAGGGTTCTAGAGGGGAGGGGGATGGGCGGATGGGTTAGCCTGGTAATGGGTATTAAAGAGGGCACGTTGTGCATGGAGCACTGGGTGTTATACGCAAACAATGAATCATGGAACACTACATCAAAAACTAATGATGTAATGTATGTGACTAACATATAATAAAATAAAATAATATTTTCAATAAATAATAAATAAACAAATATTTCAGGCTTTGAGGGCAACATGTAGTCTGTTGCATATTCTTTGTGTGTGTGTGTGTGTTGTTGTTGTTTTTATACAGCTTTTTAAAAATGTAACAACCTTTTGGAAATAGCAGTGATGATTGCAAAACATTGTGAGTATAATTAATGCCCGCGAATTGCACACTTAAAAATGGTTAATAAAGGGCGCCTGGGTGGCTCAGTTGGTTAAGCGACTGCCTTCAGCTCAGGTCATGATCCCGGAGTCCTGGGATCGAGTCCAGCATCGGGCTCCCGGTTCAGCAGGGAGACTGCTTCTCCCTCTGACCTTCTCCGCTCTCATGCTGTTTCTCTCTCTCTCTCTCAAATAAATAAATAAATAAAATCTTAAAAAAAAATGGTTAATAAAAACTGGACAAACTTTTAAAAAAAGGAAACACCTCTCATGCTCTTTCTCCCTCTGCCATCTTAAAGCAACTAACAGATTCCAAGTGCTGAAGATGGTAGAGTAAGAAGATGTAAGAAGCTTGACTGAATCATCATTAGCAGAACCACCCAACAATCAGGACTAGCTATTACAGATTTGACATAAGAAATAATTTTTTAACATTTGAGGGAAATTACAATTATAATCTTAATACATGTAACCATATGGTATAACTATAATTACACATATTATGATTTTACATATATATTTATATATACACATATACACACACACAAAGCAGCTAAGTCAAAAATCTCAAAAAATTTCAGGAAATCTCAATCCACATGCCACAATATCTAATCTTTTCATTGTCAAACAAGTGCTTAATTAAAAAAGTCTTGGTTTCCAATGATGACTTTTATATCTTTTTTTTAAACCTGGGATTAGTTATTTAGGCTTTCTGAGCGTCATGTTTTCAAGATTATAATGCCTATTTCTTAATGCTATTTAAGGATTATAGAAAAAGGTCCCTTTTAGCAGTGCCTGGCACAGAATAGGCCCTCAATGTATGTTCCTTCTTCTTACAGCTTTTGATGTTGCTATAAAATCAGCCAAGACCAAAAATATCACAATAAAAAAAGAACAAAAACATTTCTTCATTCATGATGCCCTGGTGTGGTTTGATATGTAATCAATGCCTCCAGTGTTTTTCCAAAATTTGTAGTGAATCACAAATTTATCTTTATTAGTTCTTTGTAGTTCACTATCTTAGCTAAATTAGGTTAAAACTTTAATTTTCTAAAATAAATGAAGTGTAAACCTACAAATGGAAAAAAATCCATATCTTAATAAAGTATATTTCATTTGGATGTTCTTTCATTTCCTATTTTTTCTCCAGGGCCTCTTAGAGCACAGCTAAATTGGAATCCTTAATTATAAGTAGCCATTTGGAATTGCTTAATCAATGGTGACTTACAACTGAATGCACAAACTTTATCATAGCTACTTTCCAAACGAATTCCTAAGTATATATGTCTTGGTGTATCGTGTAATTTTCCTTTGATTTCTCTAGATAAAGTCAAACTGATTAGAAGTAGATCTTAGTGGGGCGCCTGGGTGGCTCGGTCGTTAAGCGTCTGCCTTCGGCTCAGGTCATGATCCCAGGGTCCTGGAATCGCCCGCATCAGGCTCCCTGCTCAGCAGGAAGCCTGCTTCTCCCTCTCCCACTCCCCCTGCTTGTGTTCCCTCTCTCACTCTTGCTATCTCTCTCTCTGTCAAATAAATAAATAAAATCTTTTAAAAAAAAATAGAAGTAGATCTAAGTACCTAAAATATACATACACATTTTCTTATGAGGAGTAGAGAATTTATTTCTAACAAAATATTTACCCTGGAAGTGCCCAAGCTCTTCACAAACTCTTGAAAGCTTCATAGAGCTTTGGAATGAGAACCAGAAGGGTATAAATGGGCCAATATTATGGTGCTATGGTTCTAAATAATCATATGTATTTTTAAAAGACCTTAAATGTTTTTTATAATGGAGCGATCTAGAGGATGTTCTAACCAAGCAACAGTGAAGAAAAGTATTTGGATAGTTTATAACAGTCTCTATCTCTTGCTAGTTTTGTTGCCTCTAAATAGAGCTATCTGGCAGGTGTTGCTGTCTTGGTTGAGTTAGTGCTTCTAGGTATATTTAACAGAGTAAGAGAGAATACTGTGTCTTTCCACTCACTAATGTTTTCTTCTATACAAATAAAACTCTTTGATACTATTTACATTAGGTCAAACATAATTGTTAGGGTGTGTTTATTTATAATTAGGGAGCTTATTTATTCAATTTATGTCCCCAAGCTTAAGAAAAAACACACTCCTTAAATCTTTTAGTTTACATATAAAACAATTTTTTTAAAGATTTATTTATTTAGGGGCACCTGGGTGGCTCAGTTGTTAAGTGTCTGCCTTCGGCTCAGGTCATGATCCCAGGGTCCTGGCATCGAGCCTCGCATCGGGCTCCCTGCTCTGCAGGAAGCCTGCTTCTCCCTCTCCCACTCCCTCTGCTTGTGTTCCCTCTCTCACTGTGTCTCTCTGTCAAATAAATAGTAACATTTTTTTAAAAAATTAAAAATTATTTCTTTATTTTAGAGAGACAGAAATCATGGTGGGTGGGGAGAGGGAGAGAGACCCCTAAGCAGACTCTGTGCTGAGCATGGAGCCCAATGTGGGGCTCGATCTCAGGATCCCGAGATCACAACCCAAGCTGAAACCAAGAGTCAGAGGCTTAACAGACTCTGCCACCCAGGCGCCCCTATTCAAAACATTTTTAAGACATTGGTATCTTACATTCTTTTTTGATTGTTCAGAGCAGTTCTGGTGTCAAATTCCTTTCAGGCAGCAATTTTATAATTTTTCATTGACTTCCATTTCTTAGAGACAACAAATAGACTCTTGCAGAAAAAAAAAGGTGACTCAAGCCAAGGTTGAAGGCTTTATTCAACTGATAAGCATCAGGGAGCGCTGAGGACAGGTAACTCCTGAGTAGAAGCAAGTTGGAGTTCCAGAAGGTAAGAAGAGGACACGTGTCCTTGAGGTTTGGCTTGTGGCTCTTGCTCAAGACTATTAATTCAATGCCATTCCAATGTCTGTCCCAACAGGACTTTCTGAGACCTGTTTTTGCAAAGCCTTTCAGTATGGTGGTTAAGTGCTATGAGAGGGAGTGTATGGAGGGAGCAAAAAGCAAGGAAGCAAGTGAGGGAGAGAGGAAGGAAGAAAAGCACGGAGGGAGGGAGAGAGGGAAGGGGGAAGGAGACACAGGAAAAATTGGGGACTTTCTATTATGCCTGTTTTAGTTCTTTCAAACAGTACAGAAAAGGAACATTTTCCATACTGTATGCTCTTCTCATTTATACCTGCCCTTGTTTTGTTTTGCTTTTTTAATCCACAGCAAGAAGCAGAAAAAGTCCTTACCATGTAATATGTCTTCATTTCTACAGTATGAAAACCCATGATTACTTTTATAGTTCGATTGGCACAATTCCTATTTTATCCTTCCTACAGACTAGCCACCTATATAGCCATATATTGTTTGCTTCTAAAGCCTCTTTTCTATCTTAACCCACTGAGCCACCCAGGCGCCCCTAAGCCTCTTCTATCTTGTACTTAAAGTTATTGCAATAGTTTGTATACCTTGTTTACCTTTACACATTCAGCTCTTTCCTTGAGAACATGGCTTGTACCTTGAAACATTTGTAATCTCCTTTTTGACCTAGAATACTTCCTTTTTTAAAAATATTTTATTTATTTATTTGACAGAGAGAGAGGGAGAGCACAAGCCGGGGGAGCAGCAGAGGGAGAGGGAGAATCAGGCTCCCCACTAAGCAGAGAGCCCGACGTGGGGCTCGATCCCAGGACCCTAGAATCATGACCTGAGCCAAAGGCAGATGCTTAACCGACTGAGCCACCCAGGCACCCCTGGAATACTTTCGAGACTTTGGAATTATAAAATCTCAGAAATATTAGAGCATGACTTTAAAATATACACTTAAATAAAAGATATACTTTTAAACAGATAATATTGCTTTCCCTATTCAGAGTAGTAATTGTGAAATCTGCATTTATGGTATTAGAGTATCATAAAAGTCCTTTGAGGGGCACCTGGATGGCTCAGTCAGTTAAGCATCTGCCTTCAGCTCAGGTCATGATCCCAGGGTCCTGAGATCGAGCCCTGCGTTGGGCTCCCTGCTCAGCGGAGAGCCTGCTTCTCCCTCTCCCTCTGCCTGCCTCTCTGCCTACTTGTGCTCTCTCTCTATCTCTCTGTCAAATAAAGAAATAAAATCTTTAAAAAAAAGTAAAAAATAATAAAGGTCCTTTGAAACTTTCAGCAATGATCGGTCTCTCTACATTTGGAAGTTAAAAATATATTTTTAACATAGCTTATTTTTCATACAAATAAAACTTCCATTGCTTTGCAGGGGTTCAAACACAAGTACTATCTACTGTCTTAGAAATACTGATTAGCATATTATCCTTCTTTATTTCAATCTCATTCCCAGAAAAGTGTGACTTACATATATGGGACCATATAATTATGAATATTAATTCTCTTTTTGGGATTTATAGTTTATTGGAATTTTCTATACCTTTAAAAAACAAAAATCTCTGAAAGAATGTGTTTTGGCAATGTTTAAGCTTCTGATACTAACAGAGATGCACATGTCATGATTAAAGATTGGTTTGTGGTTAATTTATACTGTAAACTATCAAAGCATCTTATCAGAACATTAATTTAGGTATAAGTCATTTTACTCTTCATTCCAGAGCAGACATGTATGACTATCAAGCAGATAGAATTGGTATTTTGCTGAAGTCCACTAAGTGTTCAATTAATTCGCTCCCCTTATGGTTAACAGGCCCCAAAAGGCTGTAAAATACTTATTTCACTCCCTTAAAGTCATTCATAAGAGACTGGCGGTTTATATATCCTACTTCAAGAAGGTGCCTTGGCATTTACCTACCTGAAGTGGAGACAGAAACAAACTTTTGGTGACTGGATAGTAAGCCTCAGATGCATTAAAAAAAAACTATTTTTAGATCAGCAAGATGCATCAGACCCACGCCATAAAAGCCCATTATCTGTAGGGTTTTGTTCTTTCCTTCCGTTTTTTTTAGTTTGAACCTCTGGTGCTACCATCCATTGAATTTCCATTAATGGAACTAACTCTGTTGGGATTGTCATCAAGGACTGGCATGGATGACCTGGGAAATGCAGGTGGTTGATGACTGTGTAGAATGAGAGGGATAGGCCTTTGGGGAAAGTAAAACTGTCTGCTGTCAGTCAGGTCCTAAGTGATAATTAAATGGTATGTTGTGACTATTTCAACTTTAGACAACATTTCCATACTCCAACTTAGAACTGCAAATGCTTTCTACGTAACTATGTTCCTGAGACTCAATTGTTTGGAGTTTTATTATTTTGAGTTATGATACTGAACAGCAAAGAAAGGAATAAGAATTTTCTATTTCACTAGAGGGCCCTGGTTATATGACTACTGACATGAAAATAAACTACTCTTCAATACTTTAAAACTAGAACATAGTAAATAATAACCCCAATGCAATTTATGTCTAGTCCTTCAAAGGTAGAAGATTTCTACTAGAAGCCTTAAAGTTTTATCTTGATTTTAGTAAGAAATGAATTTTTTAGACAATTAGGTTGGAAGTATTTCAAGGCCTCAGTAATTTGCCAACAGTATCAAGCAGCAGTAGAACACGTTAGTGGTCTCTCACCACTCTGGAAGGAAGGATAGAAGGAAGGACAGACAAAAGGGAGGGAGAGAGGGAGGAAGGAAGGAAGGAAGGAAGGAAGGAAGGAAGGAAGGAAGGAAGGAAGGAAGTGAGGGAGAAAGAGAACAAGGGAGGGAGGAAGAGAACAAGGGAGGGAGGAAGGGAAGGCGGGAGAGAGGAAGGGAAGGAGGGAGGGAGGGGAGAAGGAAGAGCAAACAAAAGGAAGGAAGCAAGGAAGGAAAGAAGGTCAACATGTACAAAGCAGCTCCATTCTCTGACCTATAGGATTAATATTGAACTTGCATACATTCACAGAGGATAAACTTCCATAAGTTTACATCTGGAAGGGCAAAAGCACTCTTCCTCTTCTCTGCACTTTCCCACGTGGGAGCAGCATAGCTCATCATGCAGCTGCTCCAATCCAATTCCATGAATACAATGCCACCAGTTCAACTGTTTCTAAGACAAAGACAGAACCTCTGGAATTTAAGAATCACCCCAGTTTCAAAGCACTTGCTCTCTGTTCTTGAACTCCTGACCCCATTCCAAGTACAGTTTAGTTCAGTTGATTGAGCCCAAGGGCCTTACCACATCAAGTTGATGCAAAAATTTCAAATGGGAAGATGGGACCAAGCATATTCATTCTGGATTTTCCATGGTGGGGGGATGGCTAACATGTAGGCATAAGCAAGGATTGGTATTCAGAGAAATAAAGCGTGCGCCGGAAGTGATTACTAAGGTATTGTCTAAAGAAGCTTAATATTAAGCTGAGGAGCTCATCTGGGCTTCTTGGGCCAAAGAGGAATTGAGTTGATTGGAAATTTGGGGAAAATAAATACTGCCCCTCCAAATTTCCATTATACTTGAAAGTTAACAGCCTAGGCCTAAAACTGTTGCACATTTCAAGCTGTTTGCTGAGTCTGGAAGCTTTGTGATTCAGATTAATCCCGTGGTGACTGCTTCCACCCCCATTGTTTTCTTTATTAGGAAGCAAAGATTCCCATATGTTTCCGTGTAAGACAGAATGACTCAGGCGTTTTATATTTAATGCACCCTTGGATAGCTGCTTTAGATTTTATATGCTGGTACGAGAGCGCAGCAATCAACTGTGACACCGTCTGTTGGTGAAATGTAAAGAATGGCCCTGGAGACGGAGTTTTATGTTCTGGCTGGAAATATGCAGAAATCTGAATCTGTTCAATGCTATTATTTGCCAGTATCTCTCAGATGGACTTTTGGTTCCAGCATTAAATCTAATCAAATGATGGAAGTGATGGGATTGCCTTGATCAATGCAGGGATGAGATGCAAGGTGCTTATCCCCTAATAACTTCTCAGCAGCCAGCAACGTGTTTACAAGAACTTCTGGGAAGCCCCGAAAGAAACAACTATATTAGAGAACTTCCATTTTTCTCAAGATGAGGTTGGCCCACATTACCTATGACCACGTTCTTTCTTCTGTGGGGAAGAAAGGGGAACTTTGAGGTGTGTAGCTTGTGCAGGCCTCCAAATATCAGCCCAGAATATCAGGAGAAAAACGTAGTTACCCATCTCCATTTTCACACACGAGTGTTTTTTATTCTCTCCATCAGTGAGTTTTAGGACCATTCACCCAGTCGGAAGTTTGATTCTCCACTCCACATTTTCTGAGAATCAGTCTCCAATCACATCTTTACAAAGCCATCGTCCCCAAGTCCTATAGATTCTACCCTCTAAATATTTCTTATTTCTGTCTCTTCCTCTGCTAATTTCTTAATGGAGTCTCAGTGGCTGTGCCTGGATTATCTTAATGGATTCGTAATGAATCCCCTGCGCCCAGTGCCCTCTCACCTTTACCCATTATTTATAAAACCACCGTCCAAGCTGGTGTCAAAGTAAAAAACTGTGCTCGACAAAGTTAACAGGAAAGGAAGGCTTTATTCAAGACTATTTCCAGAAGGAAGAGAGACTGAACTCCACTCTGCTAAAACAAAAGGCTGGAGATGTTTGAAGAACTGGGATGAGAGAAAGTATATGTCACCCTGTCACATGTTTGCTAATTGGCCTCACCCCCCAAAAAGTAAACTTTCCCTTATCTTCATGATAAGAGGAGGTTTTACAACTCAACTTGGAACAAGTAGCCCATGGAAGTTAGGCTCCCACCTCCCACAGAGACTGGGAGATAGGGAGCAGTCTTCCTTGATGATTACATCTCAAAGGGATGGCTCTCAGGTCCTTGAGAAAGACATTCTCTGGATTGTAAAACTGGCAAGAGGCTTTTAAGGAGATTTACATACATTTCAAGAGGACAGAGAAAGAAATTGCAATTACAAGTTTTTCAAAGTAAATGCTCTAAGAAAAGGGAGGTCAGGGGCTTATAGACAGAAAGAGATCCATCTAAAGTCTAGTCAAGCTGAAGGGAACTTTAAGTCCATCTTGGACACTGGCAGTAGAGAGATGTTTCTAAAATATAAATATGGACATGGCAGCCCCCTGCTTAAGAATCTTTGTTTCTTGTTCTCATATAGAATAAAACTGAAACTCCTAACTTGTTTCATAAGACCATTTTCATCATCTGACACTCCAGCTACTTTTCTGTACCTCTAGGCTTCAGACATTGGAGTCTTTGCAAATCTCTAAATATAGCATACCTTTCTTGGCTCTTTGCCTTTGTGCTTTCAGATATGCTATTCTTTCTATTAGGGATAACTTCCCCTGCCTTGTTTGCCTACCAAACTCATATTCCTTCTTCGTTACTGCCTCTGTGAAGCTATCCAGATGAAGTTATTTACTCCTTCACTGACCACATAGCAACTTCTACATAATTCTAGCATGGACTTAAGAAGTTATATTATCATGGGGTGTTTCTGAGTCTCTTGAGGGTTGAAGCAGTTGTAGGTAGAAGTTGTATATTTTTTATATTATTTCCCTAGTTCCCACCACAGTGCCAATTACCTTGGAACTACTTATTTAATATTTTCAACTAAATTAAAGATGTAGTTCTTAGAAATAACACCAGGACCTACAAATGGAGCTCTTAAATATTGTCAATAGTAGCAAATCACCATCTTTGAAGGGTATTATTTTTAAAAATAATAATCAAGTGTAATTTGGAACTATATTTGGATAAAGAATATGGTTAAGCCTGTTTTTAAAAATCTGTAAGTATTTTTCACATGTTTTTTCAAGGTGTGTGTGTTGTTTTTTTATTGCAAACCAGTGTTCACCAGATTTTCTTTTTTTTTAGTGTGATTTTTTAAATTAGCACTCAAAGTTTTACGCAAAAAACATACAATTTAAAATGCAAACCTAGATCCAAGGACTCACAAGGACAACGCTGACTTAGATAAATGACATTGATATGTTTGTTAACAAATTAGTCTCAGCACTCTATTGGTGTTTGCAAAGCAGTCCTGAGTAGGGTTATGTCTTCTGTGAGTTCTTAGTAAACATATGTTGACTAAATATTTTGGAATATTCCATTGTTTAAGGCATCACAACAAAATAGGGATTAAGTCCTCTGGCTTAAAAAGCTTAACACATTCGCAGCACTGTGAAATTATGCTTCATGAGATAATGAATGCATTAGTCAGGCTTCATGTCATGCTCAGACTCTTCCCCACTGGACAGCTGCCTTACACCTGTTAATGAATGAACTTCACTCACTAAGTTGGCTTAGTTCAATTTAAAGTTGGTTCATATCTATTAACATGAATTATTTAAATCCCTAAAGTCTTTGGGGTAGAAAAGACATTCTTTAAAGTTCTTTAAAAGGTAACTCAAATCTGGCTACATTAAGTTAACTCCATAGAGGGAAAAATGTATCAGGTCATGTCTATTTGACAAAATATAAGATTGGAAAACTTAAAAAAAATTGTTGTTGTTGTTGAATATAATTTGTGTACAGAGAAATATAGAAATCTTGAGCGTACATATCAAAAATTTTGACAAATGCATAAATTAGTATAATCCACACCTCTAACAAGGCACAGAATATTTTTATCACCACATGCCCCTTCTCAGTTAAAGCCCCAGCTGAAACAAATACCCTAGATTTATTTTGCCTGTCCTAGAAGCTTATATAACTAGATTCATGTAATAAATACTGGGTTGGGTCTCTCTTCTTTCATTTTAACATAACGGTTTTGGTAAATTTTATAATGATGAATCTCTAGATTTACCGATATTGTTGCATGTTTCAGCAATTTGTTCTTTTTTATTACCGAGTAGTATTTTTTTTTTAAGATTTTATTTATTTATTTGAGAGAGCGAGTGAGAGAGAGAAAGAGCACAGGAGGGGGCAGCGGGAGAGGGAGAAGCAGACTCCCTGCCGAGCAGGGAGCCCGATGCGGGACTCGATCCCGGGACTCCAGGATCATGACCTGAGCCGAAGGCAGTCGCTTAACCAACTGAGCCACCCAGGCGCCCTACTGAGTAGTATTTAATTGGATGTCTATACCAAGTCTTGTTGAACTATTCTCATATTGGTAGACAACTGGCTTGTTTCCAGTTTGGGGCCATTATGAATAAAACTGCTATAAAAATTATTGTACTTAAGAGTACAATTGCTGAGTTGTTTGATAAGTATATTCTGGGCTTCATAAGAAATTGCCAAACCATTTTCCAAAGTTGTTATACTATTTAACACGCTCAGAGCAATAAACAAGAGTTCTAGTTGCTCCCCATCCTTTCTAACATTTGGTGTTATCAATCTTTTTCAGTGTAACCATTCTAGATGGTATGTAGTAGATTCTCTTTGTGGTTTTAAATTGCATTTTCCTGATGACTAATGGTATTGAGTACTTTGCATGTGCTTATTGGCCATTTATATATCTTCTCTGGTGAAGTATCTGTCAAATCTTTTACACATTGGATTTTTTGTCTTTTTATTATAAACTTGTAAAAGTTCTTTATATATTCTGGGAAAAAAATACTTTGTCAGATATTTGCATTAAGAATACTTTCTCCAGGGGTGCTTGCGTGGCTCAGTTGGCTAAGTGTCTGACTCTTAATCTCAGCTCAGGTAAGAATGCTTTCTCCAATCTGCAACTTGCTTGTTTATTTTCTTAATGGTCAGTTTTCATGAGCATAGGTTTTAGTTTTGATGACGAGAAGTTTATGGATACTTTTCTTTTATGGTTAATGCTTAGTGAATCTGCTCTAAGAAAGCTTTGCTTAAATCAAAGTAGTGAAGGTCCTCCCATGTTATCTTCTAGAAATTTTATAGTTCTAGCTTTAGGTCTAAGTGTATAATCAATCACAAGTTATTTTTCCTTTATGATGTGACATGTTCTTTTTTTCTACATGGATATCCAGTTCCTCAAGCACTATGCTGAAAAATTTCAATTTCTGCATTGAATTGCTTCGGTCTCTTTGTCTGAAACCATTTGATCTATATGTAGGTCTGTTTCCAACCTCTTCTGTGGTAGAAGCCACTGCTCAATCTCCAGTGTCAGACCTGGGACGCTGGATTTCCCCTCAGTTTCCTCCTACACCATCATGGCTCTGCACAGTGTGTGGGGGGGGGTTTCCTCAGCCCTTGGTCCTCCTCCAGTAGCTGACTGCCATTCTTTAGTGCTTGGTGGAAGGCTTGGAGTTCCTGTGAAGTTTCTTCCTCCTGCCATCATACTTAGGAAGGCTCCGTGTGTGTGCCTCAGAAGGGTCTTTTTCAGCTACCCTGCTCCACCGCCGAAATAGACTGCTACCATCTCATATTCAGTACAAGGCCTGGTGTGTGGGAGAGTTTCTCTTAGTTCTTTTGCTTTGTCCTCAGAGGACAGCAGGCTGGGGCACTTGTACCACGGAAGGGTCTCTCCATTCTCCTGCCTTGTCACCAATGCCTTGCTGAGCGCCCAGTGAAGGCCTGTGTAAAGGGGTTAGGAGGGTAGTTTGGAGTCACCCATGTATAGGACCCTGGAGGTCTCCAAACTCTTACACACACCTACACGCAACATTTAAAAATCCATATAAGTTCACCTGTTTTCTTCCTACCATTTTTATGGCAGTTCTCTCTTCTATTCTGCTGAAAATGAAAATATCCATGGGTTCCAACTCCCCTAAGAGAACTTGGCATGTCTCATATTTTAATTGATTGTGTTACCTTCAGACCTTAGGTCTTTGATGGGTTTAAAAAATAAAGTTCTTTTTTTGTTGTTGTTTGTTTGTTTTTAGGATTATCTGGCTTATTCTCATTTTGTGAGTGACCAATTTCATCAAAATTAAAAATTTGACACAGGAATAGACTTCTCCATCAATAATTTTTTAATACCAGAGGCAATGTATTCTGCACTTAGCTTCCCAAAATACTTAACATAATTCTGTTTAAAAATTATTGAAAGTTTAGTAGTTCTTGCGCCCACTAAACCAGCAACTTCTTGCTCCAAAAAAAGGGTATTTAAAGGATTTTCAGCAGTTTTGTAAAATACTTGTATAATACTGAGGTTTTATTATAGATTTTTATTTATTTATTTATTTGACAGAGAGAGAGAGAGAGAGAGAGCACAAGCAGGGGGAGTGGCAGGCAGAGGGAGAAGGAGAAGCAGGTTCCCCGCAGAGCAGGGGGAGCCCAATGTGGGACTCGATCCCAGGGTCCTCGGATCATGACCTGATCCGAAGGCAGATGCTTAACCAACTGAGCCACCCAGGCACCTTGAAGTTTTGTTTTAACTGTGAGATCACTTTTTCCCCCTAGCGGCCTCAAAATATTAACATTCTGTGACAAATATCATAGGAACCAGTGTGACTTATGGGCTGTACTGACATCATCCCTCTGTTACCAATGCTATTTGAGCGAATTCTCCTTAAAACAAAAAACCAAAACATGCTCTTTAGCAAAGTAGATCACACTAGTGGCTCATCAGTGAATAGTATCTGCATACTCATCATAGTTAACCCTGAGTATTAATTGAAGCAAAGATTTTGGTATTGCTGTATTGGTATGAGGGGAAGTATATGGTGGGAACAGGGGAAGATGAACGTGAAAAATTCCATCTGCCAAAGAAAAGAGTCATGAGATAATATCTAGAGTTAAAAATTCTGTTCTATTAAGAAATAAACTTAGCATTTAGAAATATGATGAGAAACATGGAGGGTTACAATTGTTGACAGTGGATGTGACATGAGCAGGCCTCAGGCATGGGGCATGGGATGGCTTTTGTTGGCTTGTGAAAAAATATGTCCATAAATTCTTTTTATTAGAGAGAAAGAGAAAGCCAAATTCAATAAAGCAGAACTTTCAGGCACGGGTCTTGTAGACAAATCGGTACGAAGTTACTTTTTCTCCCTGATACATTTTGTACCAAAACACAATTTATCAGATTTGACTATTAATGAGATTTTAGCACTTTTATTTTTAAGTAAGGAAAAAAAAAAACTACCTGCATAAAAACAATTTTCTGAGCAGGCTGAAATGTACTTAATTTTGTAATACCAATTCCCAAGTTTAGATAATTACAAATAACATATCACTCCAAATAAATGATCCCCTTTTGAATATTTTTGTAAGGTAAAAACATATTAAGGGCGGGGCGCCTGGGTGGCTCAGTCGTTAAGCGTCTGCCTTCGGCTCAGGTCATGATCCCGGGGTCCTGGGATCGAGCCCCGCATCGGGCTCCCTGTTCCGCGGGAAGCCTGCTTCTCCCTCTCCCACTCCCCCTGCTTGTGTTCCTGCTCTCACTATCTCTCTCTGTCAAACAAATAAATAAAATCTTTAAAAAAAAAAACATATTAAGGGCAACACTGGAGGGGAAAATAAGTCATGATGTTAGTTGGAAAGGCATACAGGGAAGGAGGGGGTCGTCCAATCACTTCTGACTTAGTGAGGAAGGAAATTAAACAGGATGGAGAGAATGAGAAAAGAAAGAAGAAGGTGGGATAGTTTATTATCTAGTGAGAGACTTTTTAGTGTCTTCTGGAGTTGCTAACTTGTAATAAAGCACCACCCCCACCCTCCTCAAAATTTAAGACCACAAGAAATACACCATATTTCTTTACCCTCATAACAAATCTTTAAAAATAATTTCCACTTTTATTGGATCACAGAGAAAAGAATTTGAGAGAAGACAAGTACTTTTTGAGCCATCACCTCCAATGAGATTGTCTCAGAAAGAAAAGAAACAGATTTGCAAAGTAATTTCCTTTTTTTCCCCTCATCTTTTCCTACCTGATGGATGGGGAACTGCTAAGCAATCAGATTCACTTGTTTTTCATGATTTGAAAAACAAATTAAATAGGATTCTTTTACATAGCGACTCCAACTTTTCTTTCTTTGAGTCGTTCACCAATTTTTACTTAAACTTGAGGACCTCTGGAAGCTGATGCAATGCAAATGGCTACAAACATGTATGATTTTCTTGGGATTTTTTTTTTCCTAAGAGGAGTTAACACATTGTTAAGTTGAGAATCTTCCTTGTGGGTAAATAATATCTGTGTTTTCTTATTTTAAACCTGTCCTAAAATCATTTGGTATTACTAAAGGGCCTCCCAGTGATCCTGTTCTCTTGCCATTTAAACACAAAAAGGTGGGGAATGAACACTAATTGATGGAAATAGAGAAAGTGCATTTTTGGAAATCTAGATTGTTTGGTTCAGTCAAGACCGGGGTTGCATATCTGATTACTATTACATGAATTCTATTAGCTCTGCTCAGAGAAAACTCCTGAGTCATTGTGTTGCTTTTATATGTGAAGCCCCAAATCTCAATGACACCAACACAAATGAGCTCACTAGAAGACAGCAGTTAAAAAATGTACAATGAGAGGTATAATTGCCAAAGGACCAGAGGAACGCATCCCCAGGCCAGGACCTCCTCTCTCTGGCGACGAGCCAATAGGAAGCCAGCTTTTATTCAGAGATTTGCTCATCCACAGCGAGTCAGAGCCAGGGGAGACAGTAAAATTCAAATATTTAGTGACGGACGTTCGGGCCTGAGGCTGGTCCATGTGTCACTATGAGAGAATAGTTATCTCTGGCAATGATAAGTCAAGTCTGGAGCTACAGAACCGTTTTTCCAGGGAGCAAAAACATGACCTTCCCCTGCATTTGTTTGTCTTTGTGGTCCTTCTTTAGTCTTTTTTTTTTTTTTAAAGATTTTATTTTATTTATTTATTTGACAGAGAGAGAGACAGCGAGAGAGGGAACACAAGCAGGGGGAGTGGGAGAGGGAGAAGCAGGCTTCCCACAAGAAGGGAGCCCGGTGTGGGGCTCGATCCCAGGACCCTGGGATCATGACCTGAGCCGAAGGCAGATGCTTAACAACTGAGCCACCCAGGCGCCCCTCTTTTAGTCTATTTATGGCCAAAGCTCCTTATCATGGACACATTCCTTTTTTGGTTATATTAGCTCTATCCATATATTTACATGCCAATCACTTCCTCTTTTATTTTTTTACTTTTTTAAAAGATTTTTTATTTATTTGTCAGAGAGAGAGAGTGAGAGAGAGCAAGCACAAGCAGGGGGAGGGGCAGGCAGAGGGAGAAGCAGGCTCCCCGCTGAGCAAGGAGCCCAATGCGGAACTGGATCCCAGGACCCTGGGATCATGACCTGAGCCGAAGGGAGACACTTAACTGACTGAGCCACCCAGGTGTCCCTCATTTCCTCTTTTAAATAAGACTTTGTAAACCCCTAATTCACCATTCTGTGCAGGGTAAAACTTTTCCTTAAATTTTCTTACAAATCAAATCTTTAATATTATTTTTCCACATGTTTACTTGCTAATATCACGAAGACCAGCAGAATGTTTCCTGGTCAGCTCAGATAACAAGAATAACAGATGAAGAAAAAAGAATAGAGAGTCTAGAAAGGGATCTAAATATATATGTAGAAGAATAATCATTTAATAAAATGTGATTGGTTAACCTTTGGGGGACATAATGAACTGAGACCCCCCTGGCTTCATATCTTGAACCAAAATAAAGGGTCAAGTTATTTCAAAACAAAAATGAAACCCAAAACCTACCTGGAGGAAAGATTCATGGACTAAGGCAAGCCTTTCCAACCCAGACACCAAGGGCTGAAACCATAAAGAAAGTATTCAATCGATTTAACCATGAGTACGTGAGCCTTAAAAACTTCCTGCCAAAAACATGACAAATGTACTTGATAATATGCTCTGAGTCTTTCGCATGCCCACAGTGCTTTCTTAAGGAAATAGGCATAGATTTTTTTATTTCAGTACTTACCTACTCTCTGGTCTAGGTTTTACCGATGAGAGAGAATGCACAAAAGAAATGATGGAGAAATAAGGTGCTGGGGGTATATTTAATATTGGCCAGTGCTTAATACCACCCCTTTTACATACACACTGACACACTGTAACAAGCCCAAAACATGGCTTAGCTCAGGAGTCTTAAGTAAGACTTCTTATTTCTTAATCCCTAACTTCTTAACCTGACTCTGTTTATCCACCCAACCACAAGAACCTGAAACCAAGAGAGAGAATTGTAGTTTCAATTCACCCACCACTCAGTCACAGAACAAAGAGAGTATGGCTGGGCCAGAGAGAGCTAGATGGACGGTCAGGCCCAGGCCGAAGTACAAGATGCTGGAAGTACGAGACAAGGCAGGAGACACAATGCACACAAAGCTGACTTTTAATTAAAAATCTTGGGACACCTGGGTGGCTCAGTTGATTAAGCATCTGCCTTTGGCCCAGGTCAGGATCCCAGGGTCCTGAGATCGATTGAGTCCCACATCGGGCTCCTTGCTCAGCGGGGAGCCTGTTTCTCCCTCTGCCTGCCGCTCCCCCTGCTTGTGCTCTCTCTCTCTAAAATAAATTAATAAAATCTTTAAAAAAAAATAAAAATCTTAACTGCTAGTGGAAGGAGCCCTCTGGCCCATTAGATCAGCCACCCTTCCTCCTGGGAGAGGGTGGAGAATGGGATGCAAAAAGGTCAGATGTATCTTCTCTCACACTTCTTGAATGAAGAAGCTGGGGGCATGTTCAGTCTCTCTTATGGGCAGGAGCAAAAATGTAAGGAGGGGAGAAAGGTCCCATTCAATAGCATTGCGTCCTTAAATTTATCCAGATCCTTGGACAGAGAGGTGTATATCTTAACAGAATGATTAAAAGTATACAAAAAGATTTGTCTCAAAGATATTCATTGAAGAGATAGTTTATAACAATAGAAGAGTATAAAGTAAACAATGTCCAGAAATAGAAAAAAAAGCTTTTAGTAAGAAAATATATTCTATTAATACAGTAGAATGCCATATGGCCATTAAATCAGGTTAACAATAAATGAAGTGAAAATAATTCATAGGATATGATGTACAATATAATTTTATTTTTATATTTAAGAGGTGTACATACACAAGAATGGCAGTTGTTCATAGTTATCTCTAAGTGGTAGTATTATGTGTGATTTTAATTTTTTCTTTATTAAAACCCGAATTGTCTGTCTGATCTTCCCATAAAAAACATGTAATACAAAAAATTAATAAATGAAGAGTTGATTGTGTCAATGACAATGAAAAATACAGTTGTGTCAGGAATCAGGGAGAATATCAATATCTGGTTTATACAGGAACCACTTCCTAAACAACTGAAGAATTGATTCAAAAAACTCATTTTGGGCTGCCTATTGGAAATTGCTATGGGTCTCTTACATGTTACCTGGTTTTGTCTTGCCTATTTGACCCGACATTATTCAGTCTCACCTGCAGATGAACTAATTTGGAGATTGGCAGTTTCATTCATCTATTCGTCTAGTCGCACACATTTGCAAATGGAATGAAAGCATGATTTACTAATGCTCTGGAGATGCAAAAAAGATAATAATTTCTCCTGAGAGAAACTTGCTGCAAACTTGATGTCTCTTCTGGGAAACAAATCATACCTGCTCGAAATAACTTGATTACACTCACAATATGATATGGTAACGCGGCACGATGCGGAGATTTTTCCTGAGGACTGTGATGAGTGGGACAGATCCAGATGTCCTAGGATGCCATGGTAAAAGATTCTTGGGGAAGAATCAGCTTAGCTTGAACCTTACAGAGTACATGGGATTTGAATTTGCAGAAAGGAGGATTTCATTATTCTAGGATGTCGTAACTGATGAGGTTAGGGGAAGAGGAAGTTTTAGGGAACTAGAGAGATGGGGTTGGACAACTAAAGTGGGCCCATTTGATGGCAAGTTTCAGAATCCAGATTGAGGACTTTTTATTTGCTCTAAAAAATTAAGAAATTTCAAAAAAGGGGGCACCTGGGTGGCTCAGTCGGTTAAGCGTCTGCCTTCAGCTCAGATCATGATCCCACGGCTCTCTGCTCAGCAGGGAGCCTGCATCTCTTTCTACCTGCTGCTCTGCCTACTTGTATGCTCACTCTCTCTCTCTCTCTCTCTGTCAAATAAATAAATAAAATCTTTAAAAAAAGAAACATAATTAAAAAAAACTGATCTCCATAATTCAAGTTACTATATTTCTCTCAGAATTTTTCCATGGAGCCACTTCCAGGCAATATCCTCCCCAACCAACAAGAGCCTGTCCAGGATCACTGTGCAAGCTGAATGCTAAGCACCTTTCTCCAGCCACACAGAAACACCCTGTAAACCCCGAGACATAGAAGACTTAGCCTCAAAGATGTTATGTTAGACGGCTGTGCTGACTAGGACTAGTTATGGGGGAGCGATTAAAGATCGGAGTCAGCGTATGTGTTGGTGGCAGGGGTGGGGGGTGTCTTTTTGGCTTTCTTTTTTCTCTAGGGGCTCTCTTCTCCTCATGGAACTGGTAATGTTAGCAAGAATTCTATGCCAAGAGTGCCCAGACTGACTCTCCTCTATTTAAGGATTAAGGAAATGTTCTATTCTTTGTTTTTCCTGATAGTTTATTTTTACTCTCTTGGCCTTGGTGCTGAGCTTTGAGATTCAGGGGATGGGTTTACAGTGTCAAAGGCGAGGGGCACCACTATTGCCATCATGTAGCACAGCTCAAAAAGATTCCCTACCGGGACTTGGAGTTGCCAGAACCCAAGCTAGTGATAGTCACTAATACAATTGTATCTGCCTTCTTCTTCAGCACATACGTCTGTCTCAGAAATCTCTCAGGAAAAGGTGGCTCTAGCAGCCAGGATTTGTGTTCTGACACCATGGTTTCTAAGATGACCCCATAATATAAAATATAAATGCCAGGATTTTCCAGTGGTTATATGTATGTATCATCAAATGGCTGCAGACACCAGGGAGTTACACAGATGCAAAAACCAGGCAGTCATGTGGGGCCTGTGACTAGAGAGAACCTATCCCACTGACGTAAGAAACACTAGACTGAGCTGAGTATTTTGTAAAACTATAAAGTGACTTCAAATAGTCACCAAAATCTCTCAGAAACGTCTGAAGTGTCAAGGATACAAAAGAACCTAAGCCAATCTTGGAGATGACCAGAAAAGCCAGGGGTCATGCATTCTTGATAATTCTTTGCAAAATATTACAACCCCTGTGTTGGGTGAGCCAGCAGAATTCCCTGGCAACTGTTTAGGACCAGTCTTTCTGGAGACCCTGCCTTCTTTTTCAAATACCAATCATCATTTCAGTTTGATTAATTTTCCTGTAGGTGATTGCTAGGACATTAAAGCAAGCTCATCCAGAGTAACAATTTTGTTCTTAAGTTATTTGGGGAAACAGCCGTCCAGAAAAGGTTAAATTATTAGTCTTTAGTAGAAATGATGTGAGGAGAAAATGAAAAATAATTCTGTCTTTGATCTAACGGAGAACAATCTGTGCAGCACTTAAGGAAAAAGAAATCACAAAAAACTTTAATATGAACCTGGAGTGAGAGATGTATGTACTGAACAAGGCCCTTGTTTCTTTCACTTTTCTGGAAGAGGGAGGAAGATTGAGATGGTCACAGGGGCAGAGAGAGAGCATCCAGGAGGTGAAAAGGATGAGGGCCCAGTGACAAGAGCAATAATCCTGAGATCAGGGTCCCAGTACTGGGATGCCCTTCTCCACACATCTTTTTTGGTCAGCTTCTACTCATCTTTTAAATGTTTTATTTACCTCCTTCAAGAGACACACTTTAACCCCTGCCAGGCTCCTTTCAGGACTCTTGAGTTCCTGTAACACTCCCAAGAATATATCTAACAATGTGCTTGCTTCCATTTAGTACTCTGTTGAGGTAGCGATAGACAGAAGTGTTACTCAGCCTCCTTTCGTCCCCACCTCATCCTCCTTGAGGTCTGGGCAACTTAGCTGGGAAAGGTAGAAAACGATGCTGTGAGGTTTTGCACTTGCAAAGTGTGTGCAGTTGTATGTTACCCAATTGTTGGCCATGCAACAAATTCTATTAGTCATCTTAACAATGGTGTCCATAAATTTTAATTACTTCTAGAATCAAAAAATATTCCACTTGCCCAATTCATGGCTAAGAGCAATCACCAAGTTCCTTCTTGTCATCAGTTGACATAGTCAACAATTTATATCCTTGCCTTAACAATGTGAAAATTGAGTTACTGAGAAATTATATGGTATTTCTAGAAGGGGTTTTATTCCTAGAGATTTGTTCTTAAAATTGTCTTTTTGAGGTTCTATCAATGGAATTCTACTCTGTTGTATTTTCTTGTCTCTAGCTACCAGTGGTCAGCCACATACATGGCCTCCATATATATATCAGGACCAAAGCAGAGTTAAAGATGCTGGTGCAGATCTCTTCAATATATCTGAGTACTCTGTCATTTGGGGAGTTCCTCTCATGGGGTCACACTACTCAGTGAAGATAGCCAGAGTCACCTGGGAACATCAGAACACCCTGAACAGCAGAACTAACACCCAGAAATTGGATAGATAAGTCAAATCCTCTCTTTTTAAACAGAATTGTTAAAATCAAACAATAGTACTAAAAACAACAAATCTTTTTCTTCCCTTCTGGATAAGCACCCAGAACCTCCTTCAGAAAAGAGGAGGAGAACACTCGGACCTATGTTCTAGAAAAAAGGAAATTTACCTTTATTCCCCCTCCCACTTTTTTTTTGGATGGTATCAA
>NC_138370.1:72068309-72109659 GCF_054177405.1 Leptonychotes weddellii
GAGACGATGGACTCTGAAAAACAAACTGAGGGTTCTAGAGGGGAGGGGGGTGGGAGGATGGGTTAGCCTGGTGATGGGTATTAAAGAGGGCACGTTCTGCATGGAGCACTGGGTGTTATGCACAAACAATGAATCATGGAACACTACATCAAAAACTAATGATGTAATGTATGGTGATTAACATAACAATAAAAAATTTAAAAAAAAAAAGAGTTCACCAGGGATGTTGTTAGGAGTTATCTGTTGCCTGGCTCAGCCTTTCTACCAATAACATAGAAATAACATATCACAAGAGTATTTTAAACATCAGTATGTTCATTTCATAAATACATTGTCTAGAATATGCCAGGCAATGTTTGGGGAGTTGGGATACAGCACTGAAGAAAACACACACACACACACACACACAAACACAAAAATAACTGCCTCTTTGAAACTGGCATTTGAGTAGGGAAAAGCAGACAAAAGCCATTCAGGAAAACATCAGCTAGTGGGGCATGCAGACAAGAGGACAGGGTGTGGGAAGGGACTGCAATGTGAAGAGCTGCCATCACTGAGAAGGTGACATTTCAGCAAAGACCTAAAGCAACCTGGCATTTTTTGGGCAAGTCCACGGCGTCCAGCCATCCTAGCTCAGGGGCTCTGCACTTTCGGTCGCCTCTGCCTCAACATCCTTCCCCGGAGACAAGGCTCATTCCCTCTTGTCCTGGCCAAATGTCAGCTTAGTAGGTAAATGTCTAAAGTGGAATCCTAGCCCTCTTACCTATCTTCTTTTAGGCCACTGGAATTAATAAATAACTGAGTTATTATTATTCATTTCCTTCTGATTGCTTTGTTTATGCTTTATTTTATGGTTTATTTAAGTCCCTTAAGAGCAGAGACCAAGTGTATTTTTTCACGTCTGTTTTCCCGAGGGCCTACAACGAGGCTCACAAAGTGTTTGTTAAATTAATGAATTATTCTTATGCCTTCTTTGTTCATAAAACTTTTCTCTCCACTCTACTTTAGCCCCTGGTGTTGTGCTGGGAAAGCTATCACGCTTTTTACTTGAGGGCCTCTGAACAGCTCATCCCCACGCCCGCTGTGGGCGCTCCTCGCATTTGCTCCCCCCGCAACCGTACTGCTCGTGGTGCCTGGCGTGGCCCAAATTCTACTTGAATTATTAATATGTTTATTATTAACTTTTTGAGGCATTTGTCCTGCCAGGGGATAAGAAGAAGACATCCCCCGAAGTGAAACTGCTTGGGTATGAATCCTGGCTCCCCATTTTACCAGCTGTGCAAATTGGAGGAAGTGATTTCAAGCCCTTAGTGCTCCAATTTCTTCAGCCTTAAAACAGACACACGATAACTATCTCACAGATTTATTGTGAGGACGCAAGGAATTGCCACATCACCGCTGAAGAACGGTGTTGTCTGGCATAGAGTAATAACCGAATAAATGCGAATTGCTATTCCTGACGCTAAACACTTAACTATGTCATTAGATTCATGGCTCTGCACTGCACCTGGGGAGGAACACCTTGAGGGCAATGACCTCCCTGGTTCACCACTATCACTCTCGCACCAAAGTGCACCGCCTGGCGTCATGCAGGGTATGTTTGTTGAATGAATAAATTGATAAACCGGTTTAGGATTATGCGCACCCTAGTGGTGGGGCCACTCCGCAGACATGAACTCCCTCTCCCGAGAGCTGCTTGTTCCTTATACCCAGCTAATGCCTTCTCCCACCCAAGCCGAGAGCATCAGACAAAGCTCCGTCTGACTATTGGAAAACTCACCCCACTGGAAGATAAACCATCATTTGCTAGGATGATAAGGTTCTCTACTGTTTCATTAAGGAGATGATGTTTGGACTCAAGCAAAATAACACGTAACTCCAGGAGAAAGCACTTCATCGCTGTTACTTTGCAACTGGGCTAAAAATAAGAGTCACAGAGAATCATTTTGAAAAAAAAAAAATGACCTTTCCATTATGCATGCTTACATAGATGTAATTATGATTTTTTAAAAACTCAATCCAAATATTTTATAAAGAAACACAACACCCCCAAGAAGTTTTACATAGGAGACAGCTTTTTTTTTTTTCTTTCTTTTTTGGCTTTGAAATCAAACCCAAACAAACTGACAACGAAACAATCTAAGAGGATGGTAATATTACACAGAAGAGTGAACATAAATTTAGAAAACATGGAAATAATAGGCCACTTTTTCTCACTGAGAACATTTCCTCTTTGTAAAAGGGTGCTAATACCAGCCTGAGACTCTCTCAAAACATTAGTATGGATAGTGTGCACTGAAAGAATTTTTAGAATCAGATTGTGTTGTTAACATTTTAAACAGTGATAGCTGCTGATGGTGCTATTTCTGCAAGTTCCAAAGTTCCAGAGGCAAAAGTGATTCCAAGAAATGTATTAGAAAAATCGGGGCGCCTGGGTGGCTCAGTCGTTAAACGTCTGCCTTCAGCTCAGGTCATGATCCCAGGGTCCTGGGATCGAGCCCCACATTGGGCTCCCTGCTCCGCGGGAAGCCTGCTTCTCCCTCTCCCACTCCCCCTGCTTGTGTTCCCTCTCTCGCTGTGTCTCTCTCTGTCAAATAATTCAGTAAAATCTTAAAAAAAAAGAAAAATCAGTGTAGGAGTATTGCCCACTCACGGGCTGGCCAAACCAGAAAGGGATCTTTCAGATGCCGCAGAAGTATGTTTCCCACAACGGTTCATTGAACAAAAGCCTAAACTTAAAAGAAGCATTGATGAATATCTGGAGGTTTGACCACGACTTGACTTTCTGTTCTCATTGCCTTGCACAGTGCCTGGGACCCAGCCGGCACTCCACAAATGCTTACTGAATGGACGAAGGAAGGAAGGAAACCACCTATGTGTCTGGCACTGGCAATATGCCCGTGTCCCACAGCAGCTGCTCAGGATTGAAGGGTAAATACTGTCCCCACATAGATAGATGATAGATAGATAGATAGATAGATAGATAGATAGATAGATAGATAGAGAAAAAAATAAGCAAAACAGGGTCAGACATGCTTAGTGACTTGCAAGGTAACACAGCTAGGTAGGGGCTGAACCAGAGTTTAAACCTAAATTTCAACCTCAGCTTCTTTCTGTAACCCGTGAGTTACAAGGTTATCTTCTTGCAAAAAAAAAAAAAGCAATCTCAGGATGCTGAGTTTGGGGGGTTAATTGACTGCACTCTACTTTGGAAAAATGGAAGGCATGCTGAAGCCGAAGAGGCAGACAATTTCTATGTGTAGCAGCACTAGCCAAGTGGCTGATGAACATCTGTTTTTTTTTCTAGTTCATGATGAAGGCTTCCTCCCAAAGCTAAGAAAGTCTTCGTAGGAGCAAAATCTTCTATTTCAGAGAGGTCCTAACTGAGAGCGGACTCACGGTTCTCCATGCACACAACATAGAGTTTGTTTTCCACAACGTGAAGAAGTGAGGGATTTGTTTCTTGGTTTTTAGTAGCCAATCCAGAGAGAAGGACCAGCAACATGGCTAAAATCCTACACACCTTCGGCAATGTCAGGGTATTAATGAGACAAGTTCAAGATCATTTTTGAATTCTGTTAAGTTTTATGAGTTCTGTTTATTTCTTTTCTCACATAGAGGGTAACCAGACAGAATCCTCTTCTGACAATTATAGAGATTCATGCAAAATGTAGAACATGAATGCATTTAAGCGATTTGTAGAAAATTTGATTAAGGGTGGTAATACACTACAGCACTGGAAACAACAGATATGGTGGATAGTTTTAAATTGAATCAGTTAACCTGATTTTTGCATTTAATTGCATGATGATCTAATTGCATCACAAAATATATAATATATTTTGTTTGACATTGATGGAAAAGGCTGTTTCAGATTTTGATTTGGTACCATTATGAAAATAGCATCTTTGTAGTTCTCTGCCCCCAAGTCCCACAACCTCAACAGTTACCTACAAAATTCATTGATCATACGTTGTCAGAACACACGGAAAGTTAGATTTAAAAACAACACATCCTTCAGTAAATTTATGAATATATACTTCTTCAACTTTTGAAACTGGAAAATATAGCAATTTTCAAAAAAATAAACTATACTCACATGAGCATCGCTTTCAGTATATAAAGTGGTATCAATATGTATAGACTGAAAGGAAACAAAATTAGATAATATGAAAAACTATGCCCTCCTTTAGATATAGTGAGAACAACCTACTGAAAGCATTAAATTAAGCTTTTTAAATTTTTTTATTTTGAGATAATTTCAGATTCATACGCAATTGTAAGAACAAATAGAGATCCTGTGCCCCCTTGGCCATTCCCCCAGCGGTAATATCGTGCATAACCACAGTACAATAGGACAACCAGGAAACTGACATTGATACAATCCACTCACCTTGTTCAGATTTCACCAGTTCGATGTGCAATAATGGATGTGTGCAGTTCTACTCAATTTTACCAGATGTGTGAATTCATGTAACCATCTCCACGGTTACATAGTTACATCATTAAAATCCTCCTACTACTGTTTTATAGCCCAAACCACCTTTCTTAACACACATTTCACCCCCCACCTTTCTAATCCCTGGCAACCACTTCTCTCCTCTCCATTCCTGTATCATTTCAAGAATGTTATACAAGTGGACTTATATAGTATATGATTGTTTGAGATTGGCCTTCTGAATACACTATTTTTTGAGCAGTTGTATGTTTATAGAACATGAGCAGAAAGTACAGAAAGTTCCCATATATCCCCTCCCCGCCCCGCCCCAGTTTCTCCTATTATTATTATCTTGCATTAGCCTGGTACATCTATTACAATTGATGAGTCAGTATTGATATATTTGTAACAAAGTCCATAGATTGCATTGGGATTCAGTCTTGGTGTTGTACATTCTGAGTTTTAAAATATATATAATGACATGTACCCACCATTTTAGTATCATACAAAATAGTTTCTTTACCATAAAGACTACCTGTGCTCCATCTATTCAGCTCTCCCTTTCCCCTGACCCCTGGAAATTTCCCACTGATGTTTTTGCTGTATCCATAGTTTTACCTTTTCCAGAATGTCATATAGTTGGTACCACAGTACATAGCCTTTTTAGATTGGCTTCTTTCACTTAGTGGATATGCTTTTAAGGTTTCTCCATGTCTTTTCATGTCTAGAAGCTCCATTTCTTCTTATTGCTGAATAATATTCTATTGTATGGATGTACCACGGTTAGCCTATTCAGACTATTTTTTTTTTCACCTAACATAAGAATACTCTGGAGGTCCATCCAACCTGTTGTGAGTTATCAGTAATTCTTTCTTTATATTTGCTCAGTATTGTTCCATGATATAATGTACCACAGTTTATTCATCCACTGAAGGGAATTTGGGTTGTTTTCAGTTCTTAGCTATTGCAAATAAAGGTCTATGAACATTCATGTGCCTGTTTTTGTATGGACATGAGTTTTCATTTCTCTGATATAAATGTTCAGGAGTGCAACTGTTGGATCATATGGCGAATGCATGTTTTATTTTATAAAAAACAGCCAAACTATTTTAGAGTAGCTGTAAAATCTTATAGTCTCATCAAAAATATGTGTGATCCAGTTTCTCTGCATCCTTGCCAGCATTCAGCATTATTACTATTTTTTAATTTAAATATTCTTATAAGTGCATGGTGATGTCATTGTGGTTTTAATTTGCATTCTCTAAATAATGTACAGCCATTTATTGGCACTTTCTCCCAGAAAAAGACTTGCAGTGATTCATAATTTCTTCCTTTCTAATCTGCATACTTTCATTCTTTTTCTTGCCTTGCCAATTTAGCTAAAATTCCAATACTGTGTTGAATAAGAGTGGTGAGAGATGACATATTTCTCTTGTTTCTAATCTTAGGGGAAAAACATTCAGTCTTTCCTCATTAAGCATGATGTTAGCTCTACGTTTTTTGTACATGCTCTGTATCAAGTTGAGAAAGTTACCTCTCTTTCCTTGTTTGTGGAGAAATTTTACTAGGAATAGGTATATTCTTAAAATGCTGTTTCTCCATCAACTGATCCGGTCACATGATAATCTACTTTAGCCTGTTAATAGGTGGGTTACAGAGACCGATTTCCCAATAGTAAGCAGGTCTTGCATACCTGGAATAAATCCCATTGGTCATGATATATAATTCTTTTAATACACTGGTGCATTTTATTTGCTAATATTTTATTGAGAATTTCTGCATCTAAGTTTATTAGAGGTATCTGTTGCTTTCTCTTTTGATATCATCTTTGCCTGGTTTTAGCATCAGGGTAATACTTGCCTAGGTGAGTTAGAAAGTTTTCCTTCTTCTATTTTTGGAAGAGATTGTAAAATCTGTGTTAATTTTTCTTTAAGTGTTTGGTAGAATGCTCCAGTGAAACCAGGTGGGCCTGGGGATTCTTTTTGGGGAGATTATTTATGGTGAATTCAGTGTCTTTAATGGTTATAGAAGTTTGGGATTGTTTATTTCATCTTTGTCACATTTTGGTAGTTTGTGGTTTTTGAGAAATTGGTCCATTTCCTCCAAGTTGTCAAATTTAGAGAATAAAGTTGTTTACAGTTTTTCTTTATTATCCTTTTAATGTCTGCAGATTCTGTAGCGATAGTCTCTCATTTCAGCTCTGATATTAATGGTTTATGTCATCTCTTTCTTAATCTTTATCAGTTTTTCTGGAGGTTTATCAATTTTATTGATTTTTCCCCCAAATAATGAGTGTTAGGTTTCATTAAGTTTCTCTATTATTTTTCTGATTTCAATTTCATTAATTTCTGCTCTTATCTTTACTTTCTCCTTCCTTCTGCTTGTGTTAGGTTTATTTTGCTCTTCTCTTTCCAGGTTTTTGAGGTGGGAACTTAGATTGTTGATCTGCAATCTTTCCTCTTTCCTAATATAATCACTTAGTTTTATAAATCTCCCTCTCAGTAATGCTTTGCCTGAATCCCACAGATGTTGATGTGTTGTACTTTCATTTTCAGTCAGGTCTATGTACTTTTTTATATCCTTTGAGATTTAACCTTTGACCCATGGAAAATTTAGAAGTATATTATTTAGTTTCCAAGTGTTTGGAGATTTTCCTGCTGTATTTATATAATTGACTTCTACATGATTCCACTGTGCTCAAAGAACACACTCTGCATGATTTCAATTCTGATAAATTTGTTAAAGTTTGTTTTATGGCCCATGATATGGTTAGTCTTGGTGAATGGTGCCTGAAAAAAATATTAATTCCTTGTCGGTGAGTGAAATGTTTCATCTATATAAATTAGATATTTTTGGCTGACTGTGTTGTCCAGTTCTTCTATATCCTTTCTGATTTTCTCTCTTGTCGTTCAGTTTGTTCCTTAGGAGGTGGTGAAGTCCTCAACTATAATTGTGAATTTGCCTCTTTCTCCTTTCAGTTTGATTAGTTTTTGCATCTTGTATTTTGAGGCTCTGCTGTTTGGCGTGTACACATTTAAGATCACGTTTTCCTGGTGGATTAATCTCTCACCATTTTGTAATGGATCTCTTGATTCTAGTAATTTTACCTGTTGTAAAGTCTACTTTATCTGATACTAAGAGAGCTACTTCTGATTTTTGAAATTATTGTCTGTATGTGTATCAGCTTCCTAGAGCTACAGTAACAAAATATCGAAATGAGGGCTTAAAACAACAACAACTTATTCTCTTACAACTCTGGAACCTAGAGGTCCAAAATCAAGATGTCAGTAGGGCCATGATCCCTCTGAGGGCTCTAAGACAATCCTTCTTTACCTCTCCCAAGTCTCTAGTGACTCAGGCAATCCTGGGTCTTCTGTGGCTTCTAGCTGCATTATTTTAGTTTCCTTTGCCTTGTAGCTGCCTCCAATTTCACATGGCCTTCTTCCCTGTCACTCTCTCTGTGGTCTGTCCTCTTCTTAGGAGGACAGCTAGTCGTGGAGTTAGGGTCCAACCCACCCCAGTAGGACCTCACCTTAACTAATTGTATTTGCAAAGACCCTATTTCCAAAGAAGGTCACATTTGGAGGTTCTGAGTAGACGTGAATTTTTGGGGGGGGAGGGGCACCATTCAACAACCCATTACAATATGGTATATTCTTTTTTCTCTTTTCAATTTCAACCTACTTATATCATTATGTTTGAGGTGAATTCCTTGTAGACAGCAAAATACTGGTTTGTGTTTTGTTATCAATTTGGCCAATCTCTGTCTTTTACTTGTATTCTCTTTCCCCTCTCCTTCTGGGACACTAATGCTAAGAATGCTGGATCTTGGGTGCCTGGGAGGCTCAGTCAGTCAAACGTCAGGCTCTTGATTTCAGCTCAGGTCATGATCTCAAGGTCATGAGATCAAGCCCCGCGACAGGCTCCAGTCTCAACACAGAGTCTACTTGTCCCTCTACTTCTGCTCCTCCCACCGCTTGCCCTTCCTCTCTCTCTCTAATAAATTTTTTAAAAATAAAATAAAAAAAAGAATGCTGGATCTTTTATCATACCAAAGATCCCTGAGGCTTTTTTTTCAGCGTGTTTTCTATTATTCTATCTTCAAGTTCACTGTCTTTCCTCTGTCATATTCATTCTGTTTGTGAATCTCTCCAGTTTGCTTTGTATTTCAGTTATTGTATTTTTCAGTTCTGTCATTTCCACTTGGTTCCTTTTACATATTGTATTTCTTTGCTGAGACTTTGTTTTATCCAGTTGTTTCAAGGGCATCTGTAATTGCTTGTTGGCACATTTGTATGATGGCTGCTTTAAAATCCTTGTCAAATAATTCCAACATCCAATCCATCTCTGTTTCAAAGTCTGTTTCAGAGTTGTTTCTCAGTCAAGTTGTGATGTTCTTGCTTCTTGGCATAATGAGTGAGTTTCAGCTGTATTCTGGTATTTTAGCTTTATGTTACGAGACCCGGGTTCCATTTAAATATTCTATACCAGCACGCATCCACCCTATTTAGGTTTAGGTTCAGACTTCTGTTTGTAAGCTGCAGTTCTAATGACAGTGTAGCTTTCAGAATCTTTGTGGTGCTAATTTGAAATGCCTGGTTCACCTGGCGCCCCTGGGACTCCCACCGGTCCCTGCTGTGTCACCCCCTGCGGTGAAAGGCAATTCCCTGGGCTCCTGCTCTCTTTCCCCTTGCAGGTTCTGCCAGGCCGGCTGGTGTCTTCAGGTGAGGGAGGGGGTTCCTTAGCCACAGGACAGAGAGCTCCTCCCTGGGTCAGGCCATGCTCCCTACAAAAGCGGCCAAGCTGCCCAGTTTCTTTGCTGGAGACGGGAGTCTCTGGACTGTGGTGACAGAGAGCTCTTCATACCAGGCCACTTATAAATTGAGTTTTAAAGATAATTAAGATCTGAAAATTGTAAGTAAAAGATTTCATTTAAGGCTCATGAATTTCTACAAAAATATTGTTTCAAGTGAGATTTCATTAAGACTGACAGCAGAACATAGGGAGAGGCATACTCCATAGCAATCATACCAGATAGTTTATAGAAAAATGAGTACTCACTTGAATAATATTGTCAATTTTTTCCAAATCACTTATTACAAACTGCCAGGTTGCCTCTGTTTTAGGAAGACCTGCACTGATACTGCTGAAAGCAAAACCAAAGAGCAAAACATTTTTAATGAGCATAATAATACTGGCTTGATGACTATTACAGGCAAAAGAGCAATCAAGATCTTTTTTATTTTGATCAGTGAAAAGATAAGTGTTATCCTTGCCTTTGTGCATTCAACAGATGAATATAAACAGCAAACATACAGTACAACCCCTTGACACTTGAGGTTAACTTAAGGACTGACCTACCGGGATTAGAGAAAAACCTAATTTGGAAGGACAACTTATAAATAACCTGGTGTAATTTATTACAATGGAATAAACACAACACCAGATGTGTGGTAGTGCTCAGTAAATGTTTTTGAATGAATTCCGAGTTTTCTTTAAGTAGAGGTTCCGTCCGACTTTTAAGTCCAATAAATGGGTAAAATTCTTAAAATAAGCACTAATCGTTTTCATGTACAGATTTTGATAGTACATATTCTTTACCATAGATTAAACACACCCCTTTGCACACTGCTCACACTGTGACTAGGCCTGCAGTAGCTTTCTTCAGAAATATTACAGACTGGAGACCAATCTAGTCTGAACGATCATACACTTACTCATTTTGGTAAAACTGAAATTTAACATCAGGACAAAAGGCTCATACACTGACCAAGTGACTGTGGAATGGTTCTTCAAGCTTGAGGAAAAATAGTTGCTCCCTGATGGATATTGTACGGAAGCAAGAGATCCAACACTAATCTTCCCTGTGAGGAAGATGCACCTGCACACATCTCTGGTTCCCCACACCATGAAGGCATTAGTAAGGAAAACTGAGCTGAGGGTCATATTACGTAACTACAGGCTGGGTGCTTTGGGCCAACTGTGTGCAGTGAATTAGCTACATCTAAGAGAGAATAAAAAAGTTAATAAGCATGGAAATAGATGAATGTCTATTAGGAGGAAAAACGAAAGGCCTAAGTAAAGAAAGAAACATTTCAAACTGAAGTAGGGTAGGGCTCAGAGGATGGGCGATGGCAGTGTCAGGGATAGATAAAAAAGTAACATGGACAAGCCCTAAATATCTGTATTTTACTGCTGTGAAAATCATGTAAGCTATTAATAAGGAATGGACTTCCGAGTTTAGTTAAATACCAAGAGGTCTAATTTATTGGAAAGATATAACACTCATTTGGAATAATACCCAAATGTAGAAATGCTCATTTGGGTGTTTACCAAACCTCCTCGGAATCTCCGTAATCTGCCCTCTATCTTACCCCAAATACTTAGTTCCTAAGGACTTAAGCAAACTGAACATAAAGCAGTTTAAAAGAAAAGATACTGAAGAACAATGATCAAGGCCGTTAACATGATGATATTTATGCTGAAAGATAAACTTACCCCAAAATGAAGACATGAATGCCAGCCTCAGTTAGAAAATGACTGTTCAAAAGTAAACACAGGTAGCACTGGATGGAAGTACTTCTCAAATGTGGTTTCTAAAAAATATCATCACAGGCAAAGTGGTTAAAACTTCTTTTAGTTAAAAAATGATACTTAAAATAATATTTTATCATATTTTTAGATTCCAAAAGTTAAGTTTATCACAATTTCAGAATTAATGCTCTTTTTTAGAATTAATGAAGCTAGAATTTATCCTTCTTGCTTTGTCGGCACCTCCAGCTCTGTCTTCTATGAGTAAAATTCTTTAATATGTATTTCTCCAGGTGCATTTCAGTGACAATAATTTTAAGAAAGTTCACATATTCACTAATTTACATATATACTAATATCATCACTTACTTTGTTTCTATTATCTTTATCCTCCCTCTCATCTTTTTTTTTTTTCCTTTTGAATAGTTCAGCATATACTTGTTGGATTGCTCTTAATTCTCCATGGCATGTTCATTTTTTTATTTGGGTGTGGTTGACAATAATAGTTCAACATATTTCATATAGCACAGATTAATAACATGAGTTACTAATACAGGTGTACTAGTTATATATTAATTTCACGTGAATTAATTTCAAATGAAAATTAATTATATATTGGTATCATTTGGAGGAAAAGAATGGATAAAAATAGACCCAACTAAAGATACTCTATGCCATCATAACAAGCAATATATAATAACTTCTCTTGGTGATTTAGGAACATACTTATCTTAGAATTTCTCAGTTTTGATACTTTTGCCTGCCTCTCTCACACTGTCAAAACCTTTACAGTTTCAGAAAGTACCCTAAACACTAAGAATCTGTGCTTCATTTAGTCTACACTAAAGAGATGAATAATATCCAGACATTGTCATCAAAGACTAGACAATTCACTGATGAGATGAAAAGTCAAAGAACAAAATAAGGTAAGTGAAATAATACATTTACAATGACATGAAGAGCACCTGATGTGAGTAGAGTTAAAAGACCTGTGTCTATTTACTTTCAAAATAAGAATAATCCATACGTGACCAGAGATCTGTGACATCTCAAGGTCTTTGGAGAAGAGTCATAGAACTTACTATGAAGTATCTGAGATTCAAGTGACCTTTTATGAAAAGTCCATGTACTATCTTTCTCTAATTTTTCTTACCGAAATTCTCATTACTCAATGCCAGGGTAAATCCTTAAGTACTGAAGAAGAGCGGGCTATGGCAATGGATTTCCAGCAGCCATCCATCCAGAATATTTCCTACAATACAATCCAGGGTAAGGAAATGATCCATTAAAAACGCAAGTGGACAAGAAGAAAGGGAGGAAATTAATATTCATGGAGCACTTACTTTTTCATGGGCTCTCTATTAGTCACTTAATATATCTATCACATTACATCCTCACAACAATCCTATGGGGTAGGGTTAGCAGCATTTGGGTAAGCTGCCCAGGCCCCACAGCAGGTGCAAGACAGCCAGGATTTGAACCAGGCCTGTCTGGTGACTAAGCCCAAATTGGCAAATTCCAAAATTCTATGTTGGTAAACAGTAGAAGCAACCAAATACCTGGCTTCGTATAAACTACTGACTGTTCATTTCATTTACAACAGAAAAGGTTACTTCTACAGACATGAACAGCTGTGTTTTGAAATAAATCACTGTTAATTAAAACATTATTTGAGAATTTCATAAGTAACAAATTCTATTTTTTTCTAATTCAAGGCAATGAAGAATGTGAAGATCACACACTCCCAATTTCAACTCCATTTTATTAAAGCGAAAATTAAAACCAAGATACATAAAATGTAAAGTTATTTGTGCCATCCTTTTTAAAATAGTTATGTATTTACTGACCTCCCCACAAAACTCAAAATCTGCTATGGTCTTGACATAAATATTCACTGCAATTAAATTCTGTAAATTCAATTATTTAAATTATTTCATTATCCAGATGATTGCTTTATGATATACAACATATAAATCTTTAAAAGAAAAAACTAGCATTTATTTAAGCATTAAGCAGGATTCTATGAGAGTACATTCAACAGGAATGCCTTTTTTTCAATAATAACATATGAAATCGAATCCTCCTGTTACATACGATCTGACTCATATGCACGATTTTAATTACAGCAAACCCTCCTTATTGCTCTCTTCTTAGAATCATCTTCTTTGTCTATATTATCTCAGGGCTTCAAAGCCTCTTAGATTCCCTACATCCTTTTGAGTTGTATCCCATACTCCACATTGTTCAAATAAAATTACTTACTGACCAGAGCCTGAGCAATACCAAGGGTGCTGGAGGTGTTAATAAGGCCCTTACAGAGCTACCTGAGTAAGCAGCGAGGATTTCACAGCAAGTCTCCACATATGCAGGGTGTTTGATTCTCATCTGGGGTGCAGTGGACGTCCACCGCCCTGCCCAACCACCCCTGGCGGGCACCCGTCAAGAAAGACTAAGCCTGTACCCTGAATGCTCCTGCCCAGCATGGTGGAATGCAGCAGGAGCCCGTCCAAAGCTGCAAGCAAAATGACGATCATGGAGGCCAGTGTGGCCGCAAAGGGAACTTTTACAGCTTTGCCACCCACAAAAGAACTGATACGGTCTCCTGGGTTAACAGTGAAGAATCCAGTTTTTATAGCAGCTTTGGAAGCATTCAACCTGCCACTTGCTAGTTCCGTGGACCAGTAATTTTACCAGAAATATATGTGTGGGGGTGCGCATGCACGTGTGTGGGTCAAAACTCAGTGCAGGTCAAAGAAACCTGAGAAGGTAAAATACTCTTTTCTCTTTAGCCAGGGCTCAAAGTTAACAATTACTATAATTAATTAGTATTAATGATGGTAACATTATGGTAAGTATTGTTTACCTGGTACTTTCAGGTTTACCAAAGTATTTCCTACACATGATCTCATTCAATCCTGACAATCTCTTCCTGTGAAAGATATTACTCTTATTTTAGGGTGAAGAAATTGAGGTTCTGAGAGGTTAGGTGACTTGCTTCAGGTAAATGTCATACGTGTGGCCATGAAAATTGACCTCACAACCCAAGGTGGGCAGAGGGAGGAGGGAAGCCAGAAACAGACGAGTAGCCCCTTCCTATAGGAAGTAACCGACTCACCCCGTGTGAATAAGAAAAATCCACTGCTCTACTGACACTTTAAAAACAGGTCTTTCAAATTTCTTGTGTGAAACAGAACTCAAGCTCTTTCACATCCATTATCTCATTTGATTTTCACAAAATACCTGATAGAGGGAAGTGGCTGAAACCAGGTTAATTACTTTCTGAGAAGACAAATCTAGGGATGAAATAAATTACCCACTTCCTTTTATATCATATTTTTGGAGAACCAGGAAAACAGTGTTTAATTTTTTTTTTAAGATTTTATTTATTTATTTGACACAGAGAGAGAGATACAAATAGGCAAACAGTGTTTAATCCTGGCATACTAATTGCGTGTGATCATGAAATGCGCTCTCAGTCAGCATCTTTGGTTTGTCCTTCAGTCATCTGGGGGCCTGGACCCAGGATCAAAAAAGGACTGAATCTCGGCCTTGTGTCAAGTGGCTCACAAAGTTTACGCAGGGATTTTTTTTTGCCATCTTGTGGTTGGGTGTCACCGCAGGATGGTTGTTGACCTTATGGCAACACCTCTACGCTAGCAGGATATCACCGGCCCGGGGTAAGACATCGGGAAGAGCTGACAAATCAACACAGCTGGGCAGCTCCCAGAGCTGTAATTCTGGAGTGACTTGTGAAAATAATTGTACACATCTTGCACTCCATACCAACACTATAGTCCTTCCCGACGAGGAAATATAATCTAACACACTGCTGTTTTGTCTTGTTTTATTCTGCTTAATTATTTACTCGCCCAGTCACACGTTTGAAGTCAATTTTAAAAGGTTTAGCAGAGAGGAAGGGTTTTAAGTCTCGGTTAATTTGGTAAACACATTCATCTGTTCACACACAAAAAAACAAAAAATGAGGGAAGACCAATGCCGCATGCTCATGTGACTATAAAGAATGGAAGACAGTGGGGTGCCTGGGTGACTCAGTCGTTAAGTGTCTGCCTTCTGCTCAAGTCATGATCCCAGGGTCCTGGGATCGAGTCCCGCGTCAGGCTCCTTGCTCCGCGGGGAGTCTGCTTCTCCCTCTCCCTCTGTTTCCCCCCACACACTTGTGCTCTCTTTCTCTCTCTGTCTCAAATTTTAAAAAAAGTCTTCAAAAAAAAAAAAAAGAATGGAAGACAGCATTGTTGCCCTGTACTCATGTAACAAATATTTATTGAGTACTTACTATGTGCTAGGTATTTATCTCTGACCTTGGGATACATCGATGAATGCAGAGGACAAACTACCTTGATTTTAGAGGGAAAGACAGACCACTTATAATATAGGTAAACTAGTTAATTATATGTTTCATTAGGGAGAGATAAGTGATGTAAGGAAAAAGGAAACACAGAATAGGGCATGAAGGACGCGGCTGCGATTTGGAGTAGGTTGTCAGGGTCGAGTTCAGTGAGAATAAAATCAGATCAAAGATGGACAGGCAGCAAGGGAATGCGCCCCAAGGATACCTGAGTAAAGAGCATCTGAAGCAGAGGGAAGAGCTAGAGCAAAGGCACCAAGGCAGCAAGCATGCCTATGAGTGTGAGGTTCGGAAAAGAGGCCGAGGGAGTGAGCAAGAGAAAGTAGTCGGCGATGAGAGCAGGAAGGTACACAGGGAGGCATGGGTCAGACTGGACCCTTGCGGTCACTGCACACGTCTACAGCTTGAAATCACTGCAGCACTTTGTCACAGCAGACAGCTGATACCATCTGAAGGACCTTGTTAAGAATCTGTCTTGGCTCTTGTGTTAAGGACAGGCTGGGCAGGGCGGGGCCAGGAGGGCAAGGCTGGAAGCAGGGGTGCAGGTGACCCATGGCGGTGGCTGCCACGTGGGGTTGGCAGTGGAGACTGGGACACGTGGTTGGAGTCTGGAAACACCGTTATGACGGAACCAACAGGATTTCCTGACAGACCGGATGTGGGGCATCTGAGAAAGAAATACTCCCAAGTCTTTGGCCCTGAGCACATGAGAAATGGAGCAGCCACCAACTGAAATGAGATAGGCTGTGGGTGGAGTTGATACTTTGAAGGGAGGGGGCAGATAAGGAGTTTTTATTCTGGACGTGTGGAGTTTGGGACATCAAGTACATATCTACATGAAAATGTCAAATAGGCAGTCAGACGTTAGAATCTTGAGTTCAGGAAAGTGCTTTGAGCCTGAAATCCACATCGGATTCATGACACTGGTTGAGATCACCAAGGAAAAGGTAGAGAAAAGGACCAAACCTGAGCCAAGGCATTTCAATATTAACTAGTCAGAGAGACAAAAAAAGGACCAGCAAAGAAAAACTCAAAGGGAAGACCAGAGAAAAGGGGAAAAATGAAGAGAGTGTGATGTTCTAGACATCAATGAAAATTATATCCAGGAAAAGAAATGATGATCACATCAAAGGTGCTGACAGGTCAAAGACGACATAGATTGAGCCCTGAAGGGGGTTTAGCAACATGGGGGTCCTGGGGGACTCTGACAAGAGCATTTTCAAGGGAGTGATGGAGACAGAAGCCTGCCCGAAATGGGTTGAGGAGAAAGTGGGAGGAAAGGATTTATAAAATGTTCGTGCAGGCAACATTTTGCAGAATACTGCTCCAAAAGGGAGAAAAAGGGTGGTAAAAGGTAATAGAAGGTGGGGGGAAAATAACAGCATGTCTATACGCTGAGGAAAACCTTGAGGATGTTAGAAGGAGAAGGGACCATTGCCAGAGTGATGTTCTTGAATAGGCAAGTGAGGAGGAGAATGGGATTTCATGCACAAGTGGGCTGGTGGCTGGGTCATCCATTGTCATGGAAGGAAGGCTATGCGTCAGGGTAGGTGCAATGTCTGGGTGGTAGAGAGCTGTCATGGTGTATGTGCTCAACTGTTGCTTCGGTTTTCTCAGTGAATTAGGACAAAAAGTCATCGGCAGAGAGTGAGGGCGGGGAGGGAGCATTAGGGGTTGAGGACAGAGGAAAATCTATGAAATAGCCATTGAGGTAAGTAGGAGAATGACAAATATAAGTACAGCATGGGACCCATGCCCATTGGAAGTCCATGGTCGTGAATGGTCAGAAAGGAAGATTAGTCGACACGTGTGTGTTTTCTCCAGCCACATTAAACTGTGAGGAAGAGGCAGGCCCGGCATAGGTGGAGAACTGTGTTTAATCGGGGTCATGTATGTCAACAAGCACAAGCAAGAGACAGGCAAGGGACTTTCGAGTCTATGTAAAGGAGTATATTGGAGATACATCCAGGAAACCTAATTTTCTGTTTTTATTACAAAACTTCATGGAGGAAGTGTTCCTGGAATCATCTCATAAAGCATAAATAGATGTTAGATGTAAGGGAAGAGAGAGAGACAACATTCAAGGTGGAGGAAAGAGCCCAAGCAAGGACATATGCAAACAAGTGCAGTGTGTACTCAGAGGAAAGAGTGTCATTGGCTAACAGTGTGAAAGTTGGGGTGGGTACGAGTGGACAAAAGAGTCGTGGGTGTACGAAGCAGGGACTGCAAACATAGTCTCTACAGGGCTGGGGGTAAGACTGTCAGCCTCTGTCTTGCATTCCCAGTCACAACTACTCAACCCTCGTATGAGAGTGGGAAACAGCCATAGACAATGCATGAATGAATGCATTCGGAGCAGACAGTCGGAATTTGACCCACGGGCTATAGTTCACAGACCTCTGACTCCTGGGGGAATCTCTTAATCAGTCCCAACTGGAAAAGAGTTGAGAAAGTGATACGTTTAAATGTCTCAAATTGTCCTGTTATTAAGGGTACCAGCATTTTTTTCAGTAATCGCTTTTAAGCTGTTTTCAATTGACACTAATATTATGAAATTTTCAAATACAAAATTGCATTAAACACAATCTGTGCTCAGTATTAAAGCTAAAAAAAAAACCCCAATACAGATTATGTTACCATGGGTACTACTTTGACTTTTAAAAATTAATTCATATAAGATCTAAAGTTGGTATTCAATTCTTTCATAAGGCCACACAACTTGTTAACAAGGCCTATAAATCTCCCAATTTATCAAAACAACAAAAATAAATGATTAAGTAAGATGTTTCTTCTTTTAAAAATACTATTTCACATAAGGTTTACAAAGTATGTATTTTTAATATATATATATATTTTTAAATAAAAACAGTATTTAGTTTTGGCGAATAGTTAAGACAAATTGCTTGATTATATTGAAATGTTTCTAAAGCAAGTCATAACCATTTAAATGTCTATGCTACCAACGTGGTTCCCTGGTGGCTCAGTGGGTTAAGCATCCAACTCTGGATTTTGGCTCAGGTCATGATTTGGCTCAGGGTCATTAGATCAAGCCCCACATCGGGCTCCATGCTGGGCCTGGAGCCTGCTTAAGATTCTCTCTCTCCCTCTCCCTCTGTTTCTCCCCCACTCGCGTGCATGTGAGTGTGTGTCCTCTCTCTCTCTCTCAAATAAATAAATCTTTTTTAAAAATGTCTATACTACCAAAGACCAAGGCAATAATAAAATTTGGATACTTATGATGACTGCTCAAAAAGCATTAATTAAATCGATGGTATTATAAAAAATAAATAGAGAAACACTTCAGGTAGTTTATCATCTAAGAAAGACAATGATGCATACATGTAGCTGGAGGGCACATATACTCCGATCATAGTTCCATGTAGCAATATGTTCATGTGCTTTTTTTAATCATTTGGTGCAAAGGTTCTTGAAAAATGTGTTGCCTAAGTGTTTTTGAAAAATGCTAGCTAGTATAATTCTCTAGGGCAGGTACAATGGACAGCTTGCCCAGAATAGCACAGCTCTAATATTTAACCTCGTGTCTAGGAATAGTTAACGAGATCTGTTCCTCTAGCCCAGTTTCCAAAAGTACTGCATTCAGAACACTTGGGAAAGGTGAAGAAATTCTCCCAAATCAGAGCACAAAAGGACAAAAAGTTGGAAATTATGAGACAGTGCTAGAAATTCCAACATAGGATTGAAATGGAACTCCAGAAAGAGCAAAGAGAATGGAGAGGAGGAAATAATTACAAAATGATTTTTAACAATGCTATAGAGTTGGAAAAAGACACCAGCTTTCACTTTGAAGAGGCATAAAAAGTACTGATGAAAAACGTGGTATTTTTTAACCTAAATTCTCTAATTCCGGGATAAAGAACACCATGCTAATAGTATTTGTGGAGTACAACCAAGTTACTTAAAAACAAGAATCAGAATGAATCCGATCATGTGGTACTTAGAAGACAACAGAACTAATCTTCAAAGTTTAAGGGAAAATGAATTTGAACCTAGAAAGATATTAGTATTTAAGAAAGAGAGCAAAAAATATTCTTTCATACCAGACTTTCGAAAGTGTAAGATCCACAGAATGTGAAATAATAGTGAAAATGTGAAAATGCATTTGGGGAAAATAAAAATGTCCAAAATAATAGAAAAAGATGTGGGATATAATACTATGAAGCATAAAACAAGTAACATTTATATTTGGGTTTAAATAAAGGCACTGTTCTTCTAAAGTACAAGGTCTTTTATCTGCTTCATTCATTCATTTTGCAAAAATGTGAGATCCTTGTGATTGGAAACGCTGTTTGTCTTGTCCATTACTGTACCTCCAACACATAAAAGCATACTAGCTTAATATAATAAGCACATATTCTATGTTTGTTGGATTTGGTTTTTCATTTATTTGCAATTACATTGTTCCTCTTCTCACAACCATCAATCTCTTAGCTGCCCTTGCGTCCCCATCCAGCAGGGTAGCAGTTAGTCACTGTAAAAACTACCCTAACTGGCACCCTAAGTTCCCTCCGCATTTCATCTTCCTGCTACTTTGATTTTGCTAAGTTCAAATTACAAGCTACAAAGTACTGCTGGAAAAAATAAGCCATTATAACTTCTTGAGACACAACCTCCAATGTATTTTATTAAGGCTAATAATTTCTTGCTCTCTGACATTCTCCACACTTTAAAAATCAGCTTTATTGAGGTATAATTTCAGCCTTAATAAAATACACTCAGTTTAGGTATACAGCATGGGAATTTACACAACCGAAATTGGCAAATGCTACGTATCACCGCCTTTTATTTTTTTAAGAACCAACTTCCTTGCCTACCACGGACTATAGCCTTACTCATTTTTGTACTTAAATTTCTCAAAAATGTTTTAAAATCTTTGTGTTTTTCTGTGTTTTAACTCTTCTTCTAAGGACACAGCACTGAAAAATAAAAAGGTAAAAATGAGTAATTCTAAAGTATCACTGACAGTGTCCTCAGTTACCGTGGAGAAAGTGAAATTTTACACAGGATGGCAAGAAAGACCTCACTAAAACGGTGACATTATATTTAAAGTAGAAACCTTGAGTCAGCAAACAGTATCTGAGGAAACAGTTTTCCTGGCAGAGGCAACAAGAAACACAAAGACCAAAAAAAAGAGGAAGAAATATAAAGACGCTGTGGGAGAAGTGTGCCAAGAAGAGCAAGGAGGCTCATTCAGACAGATGTCCAGGAGGTAAGGGGATGGGGGGGTTAAGTAAGGGGCAGTGGCGGGCAAGTATGCCATCAGGTAAGGACTTGGGTTTAACTGGAAAACTTGTTTGAAGCATGTTGAGCACAGGGAAGATGGGATTGTCTTAGACTTCAAAAGCCACACAGTGGCTGCAGCATTGAAGAAGACTCTGCGTGGGCACAGGGAGACAAACTGGGGGGTTGCTACAATAATCCAGGGTACTCGTAACAGCGATGGAGAGAGGTGTATATCCCGATGAACTGATGCTAGGTACAAAAGAAAGAGAAGTGTCAAGGATGACTCTGAAGGCTCTGGCCTGAAAGGGGAAGAGCAGGGTTGCCATTGTTTAAAACAAAGGAGGCTCTGGGCGCCTGGGTGGCTCAGTTGGTTAAGCAACTGCCTTCGGCTCGGGTCATGATCCTGGAGTCCCGGGATCGAGTCCCACATTGGGCTCCCTGCTCAGCGGGGAGTCTGCTTCTCCCTCTGACCCTCCTCCCTCTCATGCTCTCTGTCTCTCATTGTCTCTCTCACAAATAAATAAAATCTTAAAAAAAAAAAAATTAAAACAAAGGAGGCTCTGAAAGGAACAGGTCTGAGAAAAAAAGTCAGGAGCTCAATTTTGAAAAGATTAAGTTTCATGATTATTAGATATTCAATTTTATTAAGATGTGTGGAGGAGAGCTGGATTTCAGCACAGATGTCCCAGAAAGAATTATGGGAATATTGATAATATACCAAATAAGCAATGAATCAGTGAAGGCAAAGGGAACCAGAGGCCTATTGGTCTTCACTGTTCAGTTCTGCACAGCATTACTAGGTATGCCCTGTGTGCGAGGCACTAGGGGCTACAAAGGGGAATAACCATAGCCCCCGTTTCTTCAGGAAATTATAGAAACCCACACATACTTTCATTATAATATTAAAAATGCTAAGACAGTTTGGGGGTCCAGCTTTTTACGTTGAGAGAAAACATCCTCGAGGATACGACAAAAATAGACTACCTGAGAGGATGAATAAAATTAGCCAATCCAGGGAAGGAGAAAAGAACTTTCCAGGCAGAGGGAAAATAGTGGGCAAAGGCAGAGAGGCATGAAACAATAGGAAGGATGCAGGGAAACTCCAACACTGCAATTTTCCTAGCACGAGTTAGAGAAAGGGAGTCGTAGTGGTAGAGTGAAGGATGAATGGGCTAAGTCATGGGGAGCCCTGCCTGACAGAAGAATGTGCTGTTCACTGTGTTCATGAGTGCCACGACATGATTAAATCTGCACTGGCTATAGATCATCTTGACCACTGTGCAGAGGGTGTATGTGAAGGAAGCGAGACTGAAGGTAGGAAAATAGGTAAATTATTATTACAGTCGTCAACATAAGGAACTAACCTGAGGAAGAAGTAATAGGAATTGAAAAGTAGCCACAATATTATCATAGTTATCTGCAGTAATACTGCCCAGCAAAATGGGCAGGGCTTGTTGGCAGTCTGGGAATGCTGTGTGAGGGAGGAGGAAGAGTCTAGGACGCCTAACAGGTTGTATGCTTTGATGTCTGGGTCGTTAGGTCACTAATTGAGATTGGACACAGGCAGGGCTCGTAGGAGGGGAAGATGATTCACTCAGTGTTGCCAATGCTAAGTTTGGAAGGCTGGTTGGGATACCAAAGAAAATGTTCAGGCAGACAGATGAATATGCAAATTAAAGCTTAAGAGATAGCAGGGCTAGAGATAGAATGCATTGGCTTAAACCATGAGTTCAGAGGAGATCAAGCTCAGAGAGTAGGTAAAGAGAAAACTGCAGTGAGAAAAGAGAGAACAGCCATCTTTAACCTTTCTTCAGATAATGGCTTCAGTGAAAGGATTCTAATTGCTTCAGGTTATTGGTAACAGCTAACGTGATCATACAGCAAGCAATTACAGCACTCTCATGGACTCTGATGGCGCATCTCCTTGAATGTAAGAAGCACATTTTTTCAATGTGAATGTTTCTGAAACAGGGTTCACGTCTTATAAATGATCTCTATTCTCATCCTCGGAAAAGCTGTTATTAAAAAGATTGTGCTTCTTAAAAAATTGATGGTGTTTCACCGCAGGTTCTCTGGGAAGGAGACTGACAGATTCATGGGCAGGAGGTGTACTGAGAAATGTCTTTAGGATCAGTATCTGTGAGGGAGGGGTAAGAAAGCTCACTGGGCAGAGGGAGAAGTAAGGCCACTGTGCCATCACCAACTCGGCTTTGAGGAGCTCGAAAGCTGGGATGGCTCTCGGGAGCTGTACCAAGCTGGGAAAAGCCCTTAAAACACTCCCCTCCTCCCAAAACACGGGACACAGGCTGCCTCTGGAGCGTGGGTGTGACCTTGGATAAGGAGAGTTTCTCCCAGAGATGACTGTCCTCTGAGACTCTAGCAAGCGGCACTCCTGGCAGCTGTGGTAACCAACTCTCATCCCTTAAGAAGAATATGGTCACAGCATGGCATCCATTACAAGTGACATTTATGAATGAAGGCAGTGCAGCATTTTTATCTCAGTATCGTTTGATCTTACTATGATCATGAAGTATTAAACATAAATCTTCTCTGGCACAACCCATTTCAAGTCAGGAAAATGGAGATGAGCACAGAACATACCTCCTATTTTTAGTAAAAGTATAGGTCATCTGAAATCCTACCCTATATGGGATAAAACAGAGAAAGAGAATTATTTCTGAAAATTAAAGAAATAATGTAAGATCGGGGCACCTGGGTGGCTCAGTCGGTTAAGCGACTGCCTTCGGCTCAGGTCATGATCCTGGGGTCCCTGGATCGAGTCCCGCATCGGGCTCCCTGCTCGGCGGGGAGTCTGCTTCTCCCTCTGGCCCTCCCCCCTCTCATGTGCTCTCTCTCATTCTCTCTCTCTCAAATAAATAAAATCTTTAAAAAAAAAAAAAAAGAAAGAATGTAAGATCGAAAAAGACATTCACTACAAAATTCCTAGGGATTTACTGAAAATTATTTGGGAATGAAAGAGTAAAATAATAATGGTTAAGTGCTAAGTTACTGAGCACTTAGAAGGACAGGCAGATTTACCATAAAATCAGTGGTGCTCTAACACCTCGGTCTTGCATTGCCAATGGTGAGGAAGCAACAGTCCTAGCCCTGTCGACGGGGGCATCAAGAATGGGTGGCCCCAGCCTTTGGTCACCTTCTACCTTCTAGAGGTCATACTGGGTTTGCAAACAGGTACTAACTGCGGGCAGGCTGCCAACACTTCCTTCGATCTATTTGGACTCCAATAACAATTTAACCCCAGCAGACCTCATGAGGAATCTGAACCTCATCTGTGACTCTAAGGATGTGAATACAATGCATCAGGGCCACCATGTCCCAAGTTCTCAGCCACTTTACATTCCCTCCCCGCATCTCTCACAGCAAGACCTGCCCACAGGGTAGGGACAGGGAGTCAAGAGGAAGCAGTAAGGACCTGGCCAAGCTGTGGAGGCACTGGCCTGTCCAGATCAGGTCAAGTGAAACCCAAAAGCTGGATTTCTCTGAGGCTTCCCTCCAAACAAGGAGGACTGCCTGAGCAGGCAGCTGTGGGGTAATCAGAAATGCAGTATTTCCAGTAATGTGTTATCAAGGTAAATGAATACTTCCTAAACCATCAATAATAACAAACAAATTCCAACTCACTTTGCTATAGAAAAAAAATAAATTTTCTCTCTATTTGCTCTATAAAAAATATTTAAAATCATCATCATCATCTAAAAGAGGACATCTGAGTCTACACAGACAAAGATTTGTAGGAAATAAAGTATATAAAGGTGAGTTAGGAAGTTTTTTTACTGATAATGGTAACATTTTGTGATGTTTGTGGTATTTCTCAGTTCTTTTAGTATTTGTAATTTGTGATTGCTCTTCCCATTCTAAATAAATACCCCAAAATGTGCTGGTTGACTAATTTTGTGTTCATAATTTAGTACTCTTTTTATTAAAGAGGGCCCGGACCCTGTAAATGCTTGAGGCCCTACAAACCTGGATTCGCTCTTATTTATGATGTGCTAGACACTTCTTCCAAGCACTCAATTGATTTAATCAGGTAAATGTATGAGGTAGATGCTTTCATTCGATGAGAAAGTTGAGGACAAAGACTTTAAGGAACTTGCCAAAAGTGACTCACGGAGGACAAGACAGTGTCAAGATTTGAACGCATCTCACTCCTGAGCTCATGTTCTTTCAACTCTATGCTATACTGAAATAAGCAATTTATAGATTCTTTTGATGCACTTTGATATGCAGCCTTTCAATTATCATTCAATACTTACTAAGTCCCTTTTTTGATTAAGGGAATGTGCTAGGTGCTGGGTAATATCAGGCAGATACTATAAAGCTCCTACCCCGGGTGCCTGGGTGGCTCAGTTGGTTGAGCGACTGCCTTCGGCTCAGGTCATGATCCTGGAGTCCCGGGATCGAGTCCCGCATCGGGCTCCCTGCTCAGCGGGGGGTCTGCTTCTCCCTCTGACCCTCTTCCCGCTCGTGCTCTCTGTCTCTCATTCTCTCTCTCTCAAATAAATAAATAAAATCTTTAAAAAAAAAAGCTCCTATCCCCCACAAACCATACTGACTAATAAGGAGACCCAAAATGCTGCAACAGAAAACATAATAAAATCAAAGGTATTAAGAAGTGCCACAAATAAATAAAGGAGAAATAATGAATTAAACATTCTCATCTGCCAAGTGAAAGAGTGTGAGCAATGGTGTATAAACATAAGCTAAGTCTTCCTTTTATTCATGTAACATTGGGGAGCTAATGTTACAATATTTCAAAATTTCAACTCAAGATAGTGGATATATTTGGGATAACACATTTTTAAAGTTTCATTTCAAGACTAATTAACAGATGTTTTCTGAGTACCTATGAAGTGACTGGCATTTTGATAGGTGTTTGGTGATCACATTGAGAAAAAAAATTTCATATCTGGAAAGAATAACAGAGATCCTAGAATCTACCCTCTTTTGTAATGAGGAAGCTGAGGCCAAAAAGATATGCGGCATATGTTTCAAGAGTCACCTCTTTCAGGAAGCCTTTCCCTAAATGACCACAGTCACAGACCATTTTACCTTTTTATAAACTCCGCATAGGCTTTGTTTGGTGGCTCTTGTTCTTTGATTGGGTACTTGTTTTATACATAGTGAGGTCATGAGCTTTTTAGCTCTTTTTTTTAATGATCAATGACACCTTTAGCATCTAAAAGCTATAGACTCTTTCCTCAGAAAAATGTACAGAAGCACATATCCAAAAATTTAAATAAAATCATCTTAAGATTAAACATTCAGTCCTCTAGAGGCCTCAGGATCCCAGGTTAAAGATCTTTCTTCTAGATCGTTGGCTTCATGAAATGATTTTTTTCTTACACATGCCCATAATACATGCATAAAGTACACTTATCTGTGTATCTCCTATAGTGCTTAATATTGCAATAAATATGGTAGAAGTTTAGTAAATGTCTCCTGATTTGAGTTATCCAAGAACTAAGCTGCAGCCAACTGAAGACACAGAACCAGCCTCATCACTCTCTGCCTGGTCATGTCTTACACTATTTCATGATTTCTCTTAAAAACAAAACAAAACAAAACAAAAACGGGGTGGGAGGGAGGCGCATGGGCCTGGATGGCTCAGTCGGTTAGGTGGCTGCCTTCGGCTCAGATCATGATTTCAGGGTCCTGGGATCGAGCCCCATGTCAGGCTCCCTGTTCAGCAGGAAATTTGCTTCTCCCTCTCCTTCTGTCCCTCCCCCCCGGCTCATGCTATCTCTTTCTCACTCTCTCAAATAAAAAAATAAAATCTTAAAAAAAAAAAAAGAAGACACAATCATTAACATTGTGGGCTCAGTTTTACAGTGGAGGTAAAATAAACATTCAAGTACAAACTCAGCATAACCACTTGGATAGGACTATATGTGCAATAAAAATTCACATTTAGGACAGGACAGCACCTGTAACCTAGACAATACTCAATAAATATCTGTAAGGTGATTGTGAGTACATGAATAAATGAATAATAAGGAATGACTAAATGCTACTGCTAGTGGAGAAGGCTTTTGGATGGGGTGGCCATTGCGGTTGGTATTGAAGAGTAAGTTGTGATGAGCACAGGGTGTTGTATGGCAGTGTTGAATGACTATACTGTACACCTGAAACTAATATTACACTGTATGTTAACTAACTGGAATTTAAATACAAACTTAAAAAAAAAAGTGAACAAAATTTGAATAGGAAGGAGGATATTCCAGCTAAGATAGACCCAGCGTAAGTAATACCATCTGATTAGGAGAAAACCCAAGAGCTTCCACTGAATATAAAGTATTAAAGGGGGTCAGAGGAAATTGTAGGGAAGCAAAATTTGTCACCCCAAAATGTGTCTCTTCGGCACTGGATTATTTTAAGTTGATTATTTTTAAGAAACAGAAGGTTCAGGGGCGCCTGGGTGGCTCAGTTGGTTAAGTGACTGCCTTCGGCTCAGGTCATGATCCTGGAGTCCCGGGATTGAGTCCCGCATCAGGCTCCCTGCTCAGCAGGGAGTCTGCTTCTCCCTCTGCCCCTCCCCCCTCTCATGCTCTCTCTCTCTCTATCTCATTCTCTCTCTCTCAAATAAATAAATAAAATCTTTGGGGAAAAAAAAAAGAAACAGAAGGTTCGGGGAAAAACTTTGGCCTTACCCCTAACTGCCGAAAAGAATTAAGAGTACCTACCCTGGAAAGGAAGATATCAGCATGGATAACAACAGTATAATATGAACTAGGGGTGGTAGACAGGGAGGAACTTAGTAAAATCAGTGCTTCTGCATGGCCCAGCCAATACTTGTTTACCGAAAGGGCACTTGTTATGATTGAGCACTGGTTATTATATGTAAGTGATGAATCACTAAATTCTACTCCTGAAACCATTATTACACTGTATGTTAACTAGAATCTAAATAAAAATTTGAAGAAAATAAATAAATAAATAAATAAATAAATAAATAAATAAATAAATGGTACTCCCTACCTGTTCAGTAATTCCCCTCCCCCAAAAAAATATTTACTCTTTTTCATCTTCCTGTGAATTGTCTTCCCTCCCTTTGAAGTCCCAGACCCCTAACCTGTTCTCCTTAGCTCTGGATGGCATATACACCTCAGTTGCCTGACTGCCGTGGGCCTCATATTCTTATGGAGCCCCCCTACATACATAGTTCAATTTGATTTTCTCCTGTTAATCTGTCTCATGTCAATTTAATTCTTAGACCAGCCACAAGAATCTTGAAAGGTAGAGGAAAGTTTTTCACCATCAAAATACATTTGAATAGTCAGGCTGGAGTAGGATTACATGTGACCTAGAAAGTGAAGCTGAGGAATCTGATTTGATTTTCTAGATTCTGAGACAGTGATGTTACCTAACAGTTGTCCTTGACAGTAATTATTAATTAAATGCAAAACTGAAGAGAAAAAAGTCATATATCATTTTTTAACATCTGCTTGTATAAACACTCAGACCAGTTATTCATCTATTAAAAAAAAACTATTGCCCTAATCTGATAAATAGTCCTTCTACTTTAATAAATAAGTTTGTGATTCCTGGTAATCAACAGTCATTCTTTTTACAGGAAAGGAAAGACTTGATTTTTCAAGAGTGAGAATTTGTAATTGATTTAATACTGAGCCCATGTGTTAATTATTAGCTGGATAAGTACAAGGTTGGGTCATAATTAGTTCATATCCTATATGAAATTTTCCAGCTCCTTAGCACATATGCCTAATAGGAGCTCTCTTCTGGACCGTGGTCCTCTTTGTCTGTTGCTTCCTTAAGTGTATTTTTTTTTTTAATTTGCTTTATCAAGTGTTCATACTCTTTCTGTATTTTGACCTGGCTACTAAAGCTCGTCATTATTCAGTCTCTCTACAAATCCACTCACAGTATGATTGAGGTATAGCCCCCTGTAGGACTCTACCTAGGGAGCTGGCATCCATCTTGTCAGTTCAGATGAAAGAATGAACAACTAGAAGTCATATCAACCCCCATGGCATGGCCAGACCAACCAAGGAACACATAGGCGTAGGCTCAAGGGATAGGAATACTTACTCATCATCCAAAGTAACCCATAGGACAAGGAGTTAATCAGCACTAATGAAATCTCTCACATACAGACAAAGATATTTTTCAGATTCCAAGTCTCTTGAGATGAAACAGACCTCCAAAGGACCAGATGGAGCCGGCACCAGAAGTTAGTAAGTAGCATCTGCTAACATGACCCTCAGGGCCTCCGATCAGCAGTGTCCACCTTCTCAGGAGACCCCTGCCCCAAATTTTGCCCTTAAAAAAAACCCTCACTTACAAGGCATCAGAGAATTTGGGATTTTTGAGCATTAGCACCCCATTTTCCTGGATGGTGCCACACCAATAAAATAGTCTTTGTTCACTGCAAGAGCTCAGTGTCCGTTTTTATTGGCTTGCTGTGCACTGAGTGGACGAACTCTCGTTTGGTTCAGTTACAGACGTTTATGGGGGAAAAGTCTGTAACTTGATAAAATTAATTTTATTTGTGGAATTCAATTATCAATATTTTCCAAGGTTAGACTCAGTAAAGAAAATCCAGAGTTAATCACCAGTAAGTAAAGTTTTCCTAGAGTTCACATTTTCTTTCAACAAATATGGATCTTAATTTAAGGAGAGGGCGAACAAAGCTGGATATTAATGTATTAATAATTTATATGGGAAGCTAATAGTTAAACTTGCCTTTACTGTTAACTCTGAACAAACGCCCAGAAAAAAACTCCACAGTTCAGAGAAAACTATTTTTGAAGGAGGAAAGGTACACTAAAAGAACAAAGTCTTGCATTAATAGTCTCTATAGTAGAGTACATGCATTCAATGTATCTAATGTTGACTCTTCATGAAAAATTTTGAACAATTGTCTAGAAAAATCACTTCTCAGCAGAAACTACTTCGACATGAGCTCTAAGTCTGTGAATTAAATTGAAATCCACAGTCTGTATGGTGCCAAAAGAAAATAATGACTCTTGGCCTCAGGAACAACACAATGGGTCACTTAAAGTCTGAGAGTTACATACAACAAATGGAGATAATAGGCTTTCTGTACTAATAACCCCTTATCAAGCCAATTAATGACTTAACTCGAGCACCCAAAGAGATTCTGTGGGTTATTATCTGAAAAAAAAGAAGGCTCTACAATAGGATAAAAAGACCATGCGGAGTAATTGCCTTAGGAAAAAAAATGTTTTCTCACTTTCCAGTAGAAATATCTGAAACATAAATTATATGGGAATGAGAAATATGTTAAGAATCCTGTTATTTCACTTTGATTCCCTTGGGCACCCATTATCATGCTAGAACTGAATATTTACATAAAATAAACACCATTAGCAGAAAAGAAGATGACAGAAAATTCTTTTCCCACTTAGGGCATTTCAACATCTGGGCTACCATGGGCCATTAAAGCACAATGAAACCGCCTGCCTGGCCTGCCATGTACCCTTTTATTTATTTATTTTTAAGGGAAAATGTCAGGAAATATCTGTATAGTTTAGACTCCCTTTGGCTGCTGAGCAACCTGTTTCCAGGAAAAGCAAAACATTACTATGACTTTTATTCCCTTTGAAAAAAAAAATGTCTTCTCTTCCTTTTTAACTTCGGTTAATTAAACATGCCAACTCATATGAAAAAAAGAGAAGGAAAGAAACCATGTTCACGGTGCATCTCATGTAAGAGTTCAGAGCAAAAATCAAAAGCTGTTTTGGGGAAAGAAGAAAAATACACAAGAAGGGCAAACAGGCAGTCTCTCAGGCTCTGCTTAAGGAAGGCAACACAGGACCGCTAATAAGTCGCAGAATTTAGGTCTGTACTGGCTGAGCTGAATATCATAGATGTCAGCCCATATGATTACAAAGACAGGGTGACATGGCCACAAAATGTAAGTGGAGAAAAAGTTTTAATATAGAAGAATTTGCATTAAAGGATGCTCATTTAAGAAATCTCCCCAAAATGTTCAATTAATACTCACTGAGGATTCCCTGGTTTGAGGCAGTTCTTGGGAGCTATGCCTAGGGTAACAAAAAAGGTGAATTACTGAACATAAATGATATTTGGTCTTTGACAGTGTAAATATCCAAGGAAGACACCCAGAAAGCTTGGGTCTAATGTACAGCATGGATGGGTCCAACAAGACTATGGAGCCCCTGAAGGAAGGCTGGTGGGAGAGGAGTTCTGTATGGAAGAAAGTGGTCATATGAAGGATACGTCCAAATACACTGGGCAAACACAGCTCTGAGTTAAAACTTAACACTCAGGTTCTGAGTTTTTAATGGCACACAGGGCAGCAACTTATAAAGATAATTTCCGATCACATTTTATAAGACTTTCCTTTATAGGCAAGACATAAAGCCATCTCCATAAAGGAAGCTTTACAACAAAACTTTCCATCAAGTGTTCGACAGAAACAGAACCAACTGACAAGTCTCTGATATTCAAAGAACAACAAAAAAATAAAAACAGTAATACAATATTTATTCAGTGGAACGAAGCACATAAAACACAGGAGATAGCTCACTTCTGGACATGGTATTGGTGGCATTAGGCTTCCTGTCTTGAACACTCAGAGTCACACTCTCCCTCCAGCTATAATAAAATATTGCTGTCCAGCTAGAAAATCAACACACTGGCTTCCAAAGCACATGGGCTCGGTAGTTTTCCTATCAGAATCCTACAGCTTTATGAAGCCACGTATTGACGGAATGGCAGTGTAAAAAGAAAATAAAACCAAAAGAAAAGCAGACAAACAGCTGTTTTCCCTTACACTGAGGCATTGCTGCAAACATATAGTAGTGTAGGTTCTTACACAGTGAAAACTCTTTTTGTTCTCTACACACTGAATGACACATGAATCATCTGTTCTGTTTTGGTTGCCATTTTCCAAACTTTATTACCAGAAAAATCATTCCCTATGTGCATGTTGCCCATAATATCCTCCCTTCCAGGGAGAGAATTATATAGCTCAGACCCCATTTCTAATTTAACTGTTCATTTAATTTTCTTTAACACTTTAAAACATCAGCTGGATGCTTTGACTTGTCACAACTGGGCCATCAACTTGGTGGAGAACCCATAAGAATGGCAATACTGGACCTTCATACCACATATTTCACAAAGAAAGGCAAATCAACTTTGCTAAGACAACACATAACAACTCTGGCCATCGTCTGCCATTAATGATGTCTGTGTTTTAATATTCAGTACTTTATCCTCGAGAGCAGAAACAGGAATTTCTCATTAAAGAACAATCATGCATATTTTGTGACCAATAGCATGCCAAGTAAAAGATATTTCTGGTAAAATAAAGAGAAACAAGAAAAAAATGGGACACTTATTTGAGAAGAGCAAAGTGTGCATAAAAGTTGGACCCCAAGAAAGTTTTCTTGTGTGAAGAAAGAAAACAAATCCTATAACTTAAGTATGACAAGCTCCATACGCATTCCAATGAATTTTACTATAATATTCACGCAGGTTCAACTATAAAATTTTTTCATGTGTCTTTATGAGATCCAGCAAACAAATTTCTAAGCAGTCAAACAAACAACCAAAAAAAAAACTCCAGCAACTCAGAAACTGACCAAATATGTCATAGGTGTGTTTAAAATAATAGAAACTTAGAAAACTGCTCATTTAATAGTTGGGGACTATAAAGTTCAGAGATGTCTAGTGACTTATATGTAGTTATTGAGAAAAACCAGGACTGGACTTTGTTTCACACACAAACTACACTGTTCCCAATACAATTGAGCAGGTTATAGTCTAAGAGGCTGTTTGACCTGGTTAAATCATGGGGAAAAAAGCAGATGCCTATTATCGTCTTAATGAGGGGGAAAAAAAGAAGATTCAAAGCTGCCAATAAAGAAATCAATGATTCTCTGAAAAAAAGTTGTCCTCAACAGCCTAAGAAATATATGCCATATAATTGTTTATGTTATTTAAAATTGTTTATGTTTATGTTATTTAAAAGGAAAACTTATCTGTTTTCCTTTTTCGTAGTGTGCACCACTTCAAATATTCTGCTTCATAAAAATCCATGTGGTCTCCAGTCAATGGTAGCTTTATTTGAGAATGGGATTTTTCTTAATTGACTCTATGTCTTCGGCAGTTTGCAGCGATCTTTAGCACACTGCTATAGGAATTATAGTCACTCAACTCAATTGCTTCTTAAAAGCATATAAATAAAAAGAAAAACTATGATTGCACTCAAACTTCCAAAAGAAATGGAAATGAGCATGACTCTTGGTTAACCAACTCTTCAAAGTGTGTTTATAAGATAAGCAGGGGGGAGACAGGGTACAAAGGAGAAACCAAAGCTTGAAATCAAACAGGGCAGACTAAACCAACATTAGTGCAAATCACAGAAACATGGACAGCATAACAAAACCTAATGTACGTGATTCTTGACCAGCTGGATCTCCTATTTTACGGGACCAGTGTGCATGGAAAGCTCGTGTTGGAACGCCGTGAGGTGGACCTTTTATAGCACCGCGGGCCACCAACACAGTCTGACTATATAGCAGAAGGGGTCTCCATAATGCCCACGGATAACATCCAACCCTCTGCTCAATGTGATACGGGGACAAAGGTCTATCATTCAACCAAAACCCCGGCTTGACCTCTAGATCTGTCAATTACTGTTTTGAGTAATAGGACGTGGCAAGCAGAATTATACACCCCATCCCACCCCCAAAATCCCACCCTAAATGTGCATATGATGAAGGATCGCCCCTGGGGCTGTGTTATGTTATATAGGCACAGCTGACCTTAATAGAGAAATTATTGAAGGGGGTGGGGAGGAGGTGGCTAAGCTAATCACACGAGGTTTTAAAAGCAGAGAATTTTTTTCTGTGTGGTGGCAGAAGCGGAAGCCAGGGAGGCTCAGATCATAAGAAGGACTACACATGCCTTTGAGGGAGCCATTGTAAGCAGCAATCCTGGTGGCCTCTGGGAGTGGTGCATGACTCTTCCTGATAGCCAGCAAGAAAATAAGGACCTCACTCCTACAACCACAAAGAACTAAGTTCTGCCAACAAGCTGAATGAGTTTGGCATGGATTCTTTCCAGAGCCTCCATATAATAGCCCAGCCTGGCAGAAACCTTAATTTCTACCTTGAGACCCTGAGTAGAATATCCAATTGAGCCTGTCTGACTTCTGATCTCCAAAACTGTGATATAGTTAACGGGTGTAATTTTAAGTCACTAAGTTCGTAAAGATTTGCTATAAAGCATAGAAAACTAATATATAAGGAAATTTATTTAACTTCCAGAGCTTCTGAAAAACATAAAATACAAATCATTAATGGTTGTAATGAGAAGACACATCATGTGCCTGGTACAGTATTTAACATGCAGTAAGAATTCAAGACGCAATTACTGTACCTTTAAATATTTCATTTTATGACACTTCAGAGATTTCTGACACATTTTCTAAGTCAACCTTTCTGAGATCCTCTGCAAACTTGTTTGGGTAATACTTCTGCCTTTGTTCCCCTATACACTGAACAGATTTACAGGTCTGTGAAATTAAAATGAACTTTTATACGAGATAGCACAATAAAACAATCCGATGATTCTACAGAGCACATGTGAAAAGCAGTCTTGTTCATTTGTATGTGCATCCTATACTTGCTACACTTCAAGTGATCATAAAGTAACCACAACAAAAAGGATGTGCACCCTAATCAGTAAGCAAAGGTCCCAAGAGCTCTAGGTTGTGGCTCTCTACTACAATAAAGAGCACCTGAAGAATTACCTGAAACCTGCACAAATCTAGTATCAACTTTAGTGAAACATTTTAAATTTTGGCACCCAAACAGAAAGATCAAGTGCTTTGTTAATGTTCAATTTGCTGACTTGTTGAACTGCTCCAAATAATGTGCAGTTACCGAAGTACAAATGTGTGTTGAGAGAGAAGGACAGATAGTTAATTATGCTGGAATATTTGGAATGGAGTAAGAAACCAGAGTGTTTGTTCTGAGAGAGATAAACCACATAATAAAACTGAAAAGAGAGTGAATTCATGAGGCTATTTTCAGGATGACAGGATGTTTTGTATGTTAGGCAAATGGACAAAAGTTAGGGAAAGGCAGCAAATTACAGAATGTGAGTGGAAACACATTGTGAGAAGAAATAAACACATTACCTCTTATGTGTCATAAGAGGCAGATGTGTTCAAAGAACTGCCATCTAATAGTGGCGAGCTCTGAGGACAGTGGTACCAGGAGGTTATTATCCATCCAAAGAGTGCAAGGAAGCTGTAGAAAGCTGTTGGAAGCAAAGAAAGATCATCAACACAGGAAATATGGTGAGGAGGTAAGGCGAAGTTGAGGTATTTGATTTGGGTGACCATAATTCCCAGAGCAATGTGCTAAGGGAATTGCCAAAAAATACAAAGTCAATCAAATAAAATCATATCCTGGTTCACATAAAGCTACCCTTCAACGAGAGACCATGTGAATGTGAATAGTTGGGCTGAATGTATTTGTAATTGGATGAAAAATACGTAAAGAAGGAAATTTTATCAGTCTACCCCAAATTAATCCATTCAACAAATATCAATCGCCCACTGCAATGCTCTAAGTGCTGGCTATGAAGTGAAGATACGGCGGTGATCCAGATCAATGTCATACCTGTCCTTGTTGAGCTCACTGTTCAGTGAGGAAGACAAACCCACAGCTATTACATAATAGTGGGAATTACTAGAGGACGACACTATGAAAACACTCAAGAGAGGTGTCTAGCCTGAAAAAAAACTTTCTGAAGGAAGTAACATGGAAGCTGGGACCTCCAGGGCAAGCAGACATTCCTTAAGTGAAAAGAGGATGGGAGAGTTCCAAGTGGAGGGGGCCACATATCTAAAAGCTAGAAGATAAGAAACTGAGTTGTGTTTTCAAGAAAATGAAGACATTCCCTAAAACTAAGGCTATACTCAACATATATACTTGTCTATAAACTGGAATACTTTTACTTTGTTATTACTGTTTTTGTGTGTTTTTAAATTGGGCATTGCCAAGCTAGAAGTGGTTAGGAGCCCTCCCTGATTTTATGTATGAAGTTTGCTCTTATGTATGAAATCTACTGTTCAATCTAGATCCTGTGAATATTTTTCAATGGAAAATTCTTGCTACTCCCAAATGTTTGAAAACCCTTGTTTTTAGTAAAATGGGCAAGTTTGTGTTTCCGTTTTGTCATACCCACAAGATACTGTAGTATATAAATTATAAAGTCACTGAGACTATAAAACAACAAAGATATATGCAACAAAATATTTTGCTGTGAAGTCACTTAGAAAGTAAGGAAACTCTAACCAATTGAAATGACATTGAAACTACTAGATTAGAACAACAAACACAAAACTAAAATCACTCCCCATCCCTATTCTATGCTCTTTAAGCCTTGGTTATACCCTGAGAGAGAGAGAGGAAAAAAAAAAAACTGAATTAAAATATATTTATATTTTTGTCATCAAGGAATAAAAGTGACAGCCATTAAGAATTTACTTCCTATTGCTAAACCACTCTAGATAGTATAATGATCAACTAACAAAACAAGACTTTAAAACTCTCAAACTAGTAGATTTCCTCATAGATACAAACAGATCCTTCATTCAACACATTCGTTAGAAGTAGCTACAATTTTTCTTTAATTATAAACAATTACAATGAGCTGTACAGAACTTAAACCATATCTTACCTCATATTATTATGTGCTAGTAATGATTACTGAAGTACAGAAAAAAATATACAACTGTTAGGCTTGTATATAGAAAAATAGTTACATTTTATCAGATGTGAAATGAAAACCCACCCTGTTATGAAGATGGCCACAACAATCCTTGTCATCCCTGGGCCCTTATACAATGTGACTTTACCACTCCTCCCATCGAGAGGTGGAGTCTATTTCTCCTCCCACTAATCTGGACTGGCCCTGTCCCTAGAACTTGCTATGACTGAGAGGATGTGACAGAAACAATGAGCAATCTCCAAGGCTAGGTTCTAGGAGGCCTTGCCACTGTGTTTTCTCCATCTTGGAATGCTTCCGCTGCCATGAAAGAAAATCCAGGGAAACCTCTAATGAAGAAACTACGTGGAGAGAAAAACTCAGAGCAGAGCCAGTCCCAAGTTCCCAGACATGTGAATGAGGAGACCTTGGATAAGACCAGACAAGACCAGCAGAAAAGTTGACCAGCCAACAGACAGGATCATGAGAAATAATAAAGTGTGGTGGCTTTAAGGCACTAAGTTTGGATGTTTTGTCATATAGCAACAGATAACTGGGTCACTATATATAAATTTTTCAATCACAAGATTTAGAAAATAGGAGTTTGTAATTTCCTGTCAATATAGCCCTCAGACTCTGACATGAAATCATCTAACCTTCCATAGCACTCTGAAGTACTTTTCACAAACTCCTTTTTTCCTAACATAACCTATGAGCTAGTTATTCTTACTATCCAGATTTAAAGAGGAGGAAACAAAGGCTGATTAGTTTGCCCAGTTAGTAAGTGTGTCCACAAAACTGAGTCTCCCCATTAGTCTGTGACTTTCTTCAGGTAGGGCTTATCTAATGCATCTTTGTATCTAAGCACATGCATGGTGACCAAAATAAAGAAGGGTATTTTTCAAAGGTCGGATGGATGAATGCATGGATAGATAGATGGGATGAATGGATGAATGAATCAATTGGTGCCTCCTCTGCTATTTTAAATATTTAAGAAAAATGATATACATGTAGCCCACCCCCATACCCAGCCCCTCCAAGGTCTTACTTTTCCACGCCCGTTGTTGGCTATTTTTTCACTTGAATTAGTACCTAGATATTTTATATTCTTGGTTGTCCTCTCCTAAGTCAAATTCTATTTCTCAATGTTTCTCTTAAAATTGAGAAATTGAAACTGAATGTAATATTAAGTTTATCTAAAACTACTCCTTCTAATCTCAACTCTGCATTTTAATATTCTTTGTGGATTTCAAAAGTTTATCTGAAATAAAGCATCACCCTAAATAAAACAAAATAATTTCTAGGTTTTAATAGGAAAAGATTGAATCTCTTTAGAAATCTGTTGTAAAATGCAAAATGCCTTGGCTAAATTTACAATCAATAAAAGTCAGTTAGGAAAATGTACTCACTCTGTAGTAATCTACTTGAATCGAGGGACTAAATGGACTCATTAATTTTGGCTAACTTAAGAGGCTTCTTTAAATTGTGCCATTGATTCTGGTTAATTTGGATAGAATTAAAGAACTCAAATTGTTTTATTAAATTCTTTCTATACGCATTTACTTTGGTCAGTTTTAAAAGAATACAACTCCCTCCAACCCCACAGTTAAAACATAAATAATCTCAATGTCTTAAAGCCGGGAGCAGTTGGCTACAGTTCTCATGTCCTGTTTCATTCCATCACTTATCATGATGAGAGCATCATAGACCAAAGGTATCACTTTTTGTCTCTGTGACACCCAGCAAGTCAAACATAATTTTGCGTTAATTTCCTTGGAACTATGAAATCATGAATTCTCTGAAATGGTTATGTTAAGTTCTCATTAGAATTTTAAAAACGTATCTATATTAATTTTGCTGAACTTACTTTGGTATCTGGTTGAAAGAGAAGTTCTTACAAAGTAACTTTACAGGACTTACAAGAAGAAAAACATAATTTTATAAAATCTATTTCTAGGCAAAAATTCTTTTATTTTAAATATTTATGTAATTTTATGTTCACAACACTATTCAATTTTAGTTAGAATACTGTAATACATGTATCCATGCTCACTAATGATTTCTCAAATTATATAGATGCTGAAGATGAAGAAATCTAAATCTAAATCTCTAACTCCAACAACTCTGCCAAGGTTCTGTTCTTTTGCAATAAATTATAGCAGGGGTTGGCAAACTATGTCTTTAGGGGGGCAAATCAGGTTGCAGCTTGTTTTTGTTCTACATTTTTACCTTTTCAAAAAATTAAAAGAAGAGTTTAAGACATTTAAAAAGAAGATTCTGTAACTGGTTCCATATTTAGCACACAAAGACTAAAATATTTACCTTCTTGCCCTTAACACAAAATATTTGTCAATTCCTGACCAATGGATGTTTCTACCTGAATAGCCTATTGCTATCTCAAACCTAACCGAAAATTAAAATTTTCTTGTCCAGGCCTACAAAAACTCTTATGGACTACAGCAGAGAAAGGAATACTTCCCAACACACATTCCCCCTCCCCCTCAAAAAAAATTCTCCCTAGACTATACCCTCTCCTGACAACTCTCCATTTCTCTCCAATTCAACACTGGCCAGAGCCCCTCTGTGACCCCAGTCAGCCACATCTCTATGTCCTCCAGGATCCCTGCTGCTATTTCCAACAACTTAATCTGAGCTTGTGTGTCCTTAAGGCTGAACTGTCTTAACTACAATCTTTCTCTCACTCTTTGATTCTACTCTTTGTATTCCGCATGGGTTCATTTATAACAACAACATTACTGTCACCCAAATTTTATCAAGTCTTCCTACTGCTTACTATTGTATGTCTAAATACTATGGCACTTTCAATAAATAAATACATACATACATACATACTATGACACTTTCAAAGTCCTACTTACTCAGGCACGTGCATTTCCAAATTTTCCATTTAGTTGCCAATAGCAAGTTTCTTATTTCCCTCCAGTTAGTCAATCACTTTACCACATTCTACTTATGTTCCATGCCTTCAAATATCTAAAAGAAGGATAATTTTTTACTATGATTAATAATATTAAAAGAATAATTGCTAACAAATAATCAAGTACTACTTATCAGTTACTGTTCCAAGCTATGCATATATTTTTAATTAACTTTTTTATTATGGCAACTTTATAAGGAAGGTAATGCTATTATCATCATTGTAAAGATGAGAAATCTGAGGAACAGAGAAATTATATAATTTGCCCAAAGTTACACAGCTAATACGCGGCAGCAGGTATTAGGCAGCCTGGCTTGCATCCATGTTTTTACCACCATACTACGCTTTTCTCAATTAAACCAGTGTTTACTCCTGTTTGGAAGATCCCTACCACATAGCTTTCCAGAGGCTCCTACCTTGAAAATGTAACTTGGTCTAGACAGAGCTTCTTCCACAGTAGAGAGTAAAAATACGATCTGTGTATAAACACTAGACAACAGGTTACCCTTGGGATCAGAAAGATGTGATGCAAGTAGATGTTTCAGCGAGGAGGGTAAGAAGGCTAAGAGAAACAGGTAGAAGAAGACATGTGTGCAGTGAATTCTCCCTCCAGGGGTTGATATCTTTGGGAAAGTGAGTGGCGAGTACACTTGGGGGAAGGTTTGGTCCTGCCTCTCTGCTTTGAAATTCCTAATGGATACCAATGTGACGGGTAGCCCCATTCTAGAGGCAGTGAAATATGATAGAAAAACAAAGGTGAGGATTAGCTAGGCAGAGAAAAAGACTGAGAACACAACAAAGCCTCCTCTCTGGAAGGAAGTCAGAAATTTCTGCCTAAACCCACAAGAGAACATAGAAGATGACTGAGAAAGCCAGCAGTGTGCACGGGAAAGGCAGTGGGGAGGTGGCATAAAGGAAGCTGACCCCAGTGGAACAGAGATGGCTTAAAAGCATGGCCCAGGAGGGTAGACTGAGGCTCAGAGGATCTGCAGCATCTTTCCAAAGGAATTCCATTTTAAAGAAAATCTCTCTCAGCAAGGATATGCATATACCTTCCAGCATATGTGGCACTAAGTATTATCTCTATCACAGAATCAATCATTTAATGAATATTAATAAAATTAAAGTGGTTTAACCACAATTGTAAAATACATATTGAGAAAAGATAATCATACATCATGTATACTTTTTTAATGCACAAATCCATTTCTGTAAAGTGAGCTTTACTGGTAACAGTGAGGTAGACAAAGCCTAATGTCCCAAAAAGAAATGTTAACCTCAGATTAGCTTTTTCCGTAGAATATCTAAATAACCTATTGCATCAGAAAATTAAAATTTAGATAGAGAATTAAGTAAGCTTACTTAAGTAGATGATGGAAGTGAGGTTCATGCTTACGTACATACATGACTAACCCTCAGTATATATGTATACATGGTTAACCCTCAGGGTGCTTTGACAACTTCCTAAATATTATGTGCATACAATACCAAGACAAAAATAAAGACCTTTCCCAATATCACCCACTATAAGAGAACTAGAAGAAAAAAAAATGTTTGAAAAATTAGTATTTGATTCAACTCTACCCTTCCTCCTGATAACTGAATAAACAGAGCCCTGAAAAGTAGAAGACAAACTTGTTTCTTAATACTGCTGACTGGACAAAGCAAGGACACATTTTTTTTTTAAGGTGAGAGCATACTGAGAGTGGAACAAAAGGATAAGAATTAAACCACAGATGCTCAAACACAGGGTGGACAGATGTGTGCTCTTACTAAGATGGGCCATGCAATCTAAGATTCCAGTCAGACTCGCTTTGCCCGAATTCTTTCATCTTAAGTTATCCCATAGAAAGATCATACCATCATCTCAACAGATGGCAGTGACTCCTCTCACTTCATATGACAAATTCCAGCTTTTAAAAAAATACATCTAGAAAAAAGTATGTAAGTAAGCATCTAATTTCTGGATGGGCTTAAGGCAATTTTAAAAAAATTCAACAAAATAAGATTGATAGATTTAATGTATAATGAATAAAATAATAGGATAAACAGACTAAAATGTGGAACTAAAAATTTTAAATGT
>NC_138370.1:72110159-72174360 GCF_054177405.1 Leptonychotes weddellii
CTACAGTAATCAAGAATGCAAGATAAAATGAGATAAAATTTCTCACTTAACAAATTTGCAAAAAAATATATTTTATTGTATTTTTTCTGTAAAGGTAATATATTCACATGGTTGAGAAACAAAACAATATGAAAAGGTATTCATTTAGAAATCACACCCTGATTCTTTTCCCTGTCCACCCTGTATTCCCTCCACCCTCTTCTCTTTATTTAAATAACCATTTTTATTAGCTCCTGTGAATCCTTGACAGTTTTCTGATGAAATGCAAGCAAATTGAGAATATACACTTACATTCCCACATTCCATAAATAAAATTTAAAAAACGCTAGCATTTTGCATGAGGTTGAATTTTTATGAATGAAAAGACTGTTTGCATTTTTTGTTATGCAAACTACCTATTCATAATCTTTGGCCATTGTTCTACTGCTTTTTACTTTTCCCCAACCCCATGATTTCTAAAATATATTAGAAAACTCTTGGTGTGGCGCCTGGATGGCTCAGATAGGTAATAGTCTGCCTTCGGCTCAGGTCATGATCTCGGGGTCCTGGGATCAAACCCTCATGTCTGGCTCCCAGCTCAGCAGGGAGTCTGCTTCTCCCTCTGTGATTCCCTCTGTTTGTGCTCTGTCTCTCTCTTTCAAATTAAATAAATAAAATCTTAAAAAGAAAAGAAAAGAAAACTCTTGGTGATTTCAGAGGTAAATACTTTTTCCCAGTTTATCATTCTTCTTTAGAATTTCTCCAGAGTAGCTGCTTTTTTGTTTTGTTGCCAAACCAAAGGATTTAATGAGTCAGATTTGTCTTTTTTTTCCTCTCTCTCTTTTAGACGTTAGAATTGAATCATAGTTAGAAATCTTTTCAGTTACATTCTTTTGGGTTTTCTAAGTATTAAGTCATCTACAATAACAGTTTCTCTTGTCTGGTTTTGTTGACTAACAACTCTGGTAAAGCGTCACTAGTAGGTGTGAGAGCTGTGCACCCTTATCTTTTTTGTCTTTTGGCAGAAATAACAGAAGTGCCTCTAGCATTTTGCCATTAATTATTATACTGTCTTTGGGCTGAGTTGGTGTGTGTATGTACGTGTGAATGCATAAATAGTTTGTTATGGTTACAAAATGCTTAACTCTTACTTTATTGTCTCTTAAAAAAAAAAAATCCAGAATGGCTGTTGAATTTTGTCAAATGAACACTCAACATCTATAGAGATTAACATATAATTTTTCCCTTAGATCAATTAATATGATGAATTCTTTTTAATGGAGTTCATAATTTTTCATTCCTGGAATGAACTCTACTTCATCATGATATATTACTCCTTGAACGAGTTGCTGGATTCTTTCTCCTGATAATTTTCTGAAGAGTTTTGCATTGATATTCATAAATGAAATCATGGATAGTTTTCTTCTTGTGAAATTTTGACCAAGCTTAGGTGGTCAATGATATTATGACCTCATGAAAATAATTTAAAGTTTTTATTACTCTGAAAGGGGTTAAATCACACTGAAACCATCTCTTCTTAAAAAAATCACCAGATAGAATATAATATACAAATGATGAATATCATAATATCTAGATAACAACTAATATCCAGAGTATCAACTTTAAAAAGATGCATGTTGTAATATTTAAGGTAACACATAAGAGTAAAATAATATTAATTAACAAATTAGTAGAGGAAAAGGGGATAATAAAAAGTTGATTAACGCACACAAAAGCAAGAAAGGAAGAAAAAGCTACATAAAGAGATGGGTCATATAGAAAACCATAGTTGGATGATAGATATAAGCACAACTATATCAGTAATTAAATTAAATGAAAACAGACTGAGATTGTCGGGTGGAATTAAAAACAAAAATGTAAAACACAGCTACATGTTGTTTACAAGAGACACAACTGTAACATACGGTCAAAGACAGGCTGAAAGTAAATGGAAGGGAAGCTATAAATTATGCAAACATTAAAGGAAATAATCTGGGGTGACTATATAATGTTGGAAAAAGCAGACAGTAAGCCAGATAACTGTATTAGAAAGACAGGAGAGCATTTCATATCCATGAAAAGGTCCATTCACCAGGGGATAGCACAGTCCAAAAGATAATCCTCTAAAACCATAGCTTTAAATTGTATCAAGAAAATGAGTAGAACTACAAGAAAAATAGGCAAATTCACCAATATTATGGGTGATTTAAAAATATCCCTCTCATAAGCTCATAGAATAACAATAAAATATAAATTCAGGAAGGAGAGAGTAGGTCTGAAAAAAAAAAAAAAAAACACACTTGATCTACCTAACTTGGATGCTGCATTGTACCAACAACGGCAAAATTCACACTTTTTTCAAGTTCTATCGGAACATCTGCCAAAGTTGACCATATGTTGGGTCATTAAGCAAGTCGTTACAAAATTAAAAGGACTGAAATTATTCAATGCTTATTCTCTGACAGAATTCTGGCTGCGAAATCAATAACAAGAAAGATAACTAGGGAATTCGTAATTGCTTGAAAATCAAGCAATATGTTTTTGAATAACAAATGAGTCAGAGGAGAAATCCCAAAGGAAATCAAACAATTTAAGATATGACATCATCATTAGACACAGAGGGAATACTCCATTAAGGAGTGCGATTCCAGGCAAGCAAGAGAAAGTGAAAATGGGCAAGAAGCCGGAGAAGGGGAGAGAGCCCATAGAAGGGGGTACCATGGGGCTGGCCATTTCTAAGGGCACACAGCACACAAACTGCCCCATAAGTGGTCACTCCCAGGCAGAGAAAAGGTCAAGAATATGTTACTAACTCCTCCGTCATCCTGGCCAAGGATGAGCCACAGAGCCTGTTCATTCATTCCCATCTCCATGTCAGGAGGAGAGCCCAGGCAAGAAGCCCATGTGAAGTCCCTCGGAGTTCCTAAGACGTGGTGTATGCCTCTGTTCCGAGCCCCTCCAGCTTTGTCCCTGGAAGATGCCGCCAAGGAACACAGCCCCTGCCTTCCAGAGCATTCCTCTCCTTTTGGAACGTGCTCTCTGAAATCTACCACCAGTAGGAACAGAGAATCTTTCTCCATTTCTTAACAGCCAGTGACTTCCTGTTGGAGCTTCGTTCCCACTCAGAACAGGGTTCTTTCTTTCTTGGACTCCTGATCTGCTGGCGACTGTGGACATCTGCTGTCGTGGGGTCCCTCCTGTCTTGCCATTCATCTGTGTCACTCAGTAGGGCCTCCTGCACAAATTCTGTTGGCCTCAGCTGCTTTTGCCTCCACTGACACAAGTTTGGATTTTATGGCTTTTCACTATCTCTGGGGTTTGTTATAGATTCTGTTTGTGAGTCACCCTGCAATCCTATGCTATATGATTTCCTGGAGGGAAATTACACTGGCCCCAAACTATTGCCCTATTCATCATGGCACCAGGAAGAATTGTTTTAAGACCCTTAAATGTCAGCACTAGTGAGGATGCGGTGTCACCAAGGCTCACAGAAGGGTGCCGAAGGTATAAATTTATACATATTTTCTGCAATATGTATTGAGCACCGTTAAAATATTTAAAATGTCAGACATCTTAATTCTCCTCCTAGGAAATTTTCCTTAACAAAATTGTCAGAAAACTGGACGGAGATTTATTCAAAGATACGTTCACATAAGTATTATTTTTAATAACCACAAATTAATACAATCATAATGGATTGTGATACATTTTAAATCAGAGTATTATACTCACATTACAAATAATATTTGCTTTACTGACATAATGTCCAGGGAAATGTCACCATCTGCTGTTAAGAAAACAAAACTACGAGGCAAATGTTCAAACTTTTTTTATATCCACTATGTAGAAAAAATAACGATGCAACGGGTTGTCTCTTAGTAATTGCATTCCTGGATCTGATATTTCCCCCACTTTACGGTTTCCTATAGTTTCACTCTTACTACGATGAACACATATTACTTTATTAATCAGAAAAATAGTAAGGAAAAAAATTAAAAACTTGATATAAATTGAGTTAAAGATGGTGACTCAAGGCCACCCATGCCTGTAGGTTGCAATCCTGGCCAAAATAAAAAGAGGAGAAGGCTTTGAGTGAGATCCTCTACAACTTAGTCTATACCCAAATTCAGCTTTCTAAATGCATTTATTCTCAGAATCTAAAAAAGAAAACAAAGATAATGATAAATACTACAAGTGATATTCAGTTAGCATAAATGTCAACGCAGCCAAAATTTCTTGAGCACAGAGTCTAGTATGCTTCCCAACAGAGTCCCCAAAATAAAAGCTACCTTCAAAGGAACATCCTATAGAAATAGCAGCTTTCTGGATCCCTGTTACAGTAACCCCGGTGCTCATTAAGAAGCATCTTACAATTGATGGTTTGCTTTGACTATGCAAATTGTAAGAAATGTATCTTTAATCCTACCTAGCCAATATCCTTCTCAACCCTCCCTCACATCACACAAGAACAACTATCACAGGCCTGCACAAAATGACCACATCAAAATGCCTCTGTTTTGAAGTACCCCAAAGGAAGCAATAACTAAAAATCTAGGAATCAAGGAGAATTAGAAACACAGAAAGCACATGACATTTTGCTTATGACCTCAAAACAACTGAGGGGAGGTTCCTGTTTAATTTTTTTGCATATTCCAAGTATGATTTCATTTAAAGAAAATTCCTCTATTTCTTATCCCGAGTTGATCATGACAGTTTTTTTTTTAAATAATGTGTTTATTCATTTTCATAAATCTCTCGTAGTGACAAGACAATTCAGAGCTATGCTGCTATTGTAAGAATGTCACAAGTTCTATCCCTCAATATCCAAAATGCCCTCCTGCTTCTTCTCTGAGCTCTCAGTGGTAGCAACCCCTAAGACTGTCAGTAAGTTGTTTCTTGAGTTTGGGGAATTCTTAATAAAAATTCTATGAAACAGAGCAGTTTCAAGGAAGCATATGAAGCATGCTCTTCATACTTTTTCTTTCAATTTCTATTTCCTTTATTATTTTCTGATGCCGGAAATGACTGCACAAGAGATGAATTACCTTTTTCCTCCAAGGATTCTTATTGTTTCAATTTTCATAAACACCTTTACTTACTCCTTTGTTTATCCTGATCTATACACATGCTATGGAATTTTTTTCTGAAGGGATAAATGTAAATTATAACTGAAAGTAAAAACAAACTGTGTGTTTTCACTTTATCAAAAAGAAGTCAGTTCTTTGAATTTCCATTTCTGTGACTTTATTTTGTTTCATTCTTGAGCCTGAACTTGATTTCACAATATTGTTCTCAATATTTTTCAAAAATTTCAATGAGTCATTCAAAAAATATGATCTACATTATTCTCTAATTTCCTTACACTGGTGAAATCATTCAGAAAATGGATGGTTGGGTTACATATATTGTTTGGTATTAAGCATCTTAGTTCCTTTAAAATTAACCTAATAATATAGGAGAAAGTGAGATACAGAATTTCTTCATCTTACATGCAGAGGGTAGGCAAACCATGACCCACAGGCCAAACCTCACCCACCACCTGTTTCGTAAATAAAGTCTTAATTGGGACGGAGTCCCATCTTACCCACATCTCTGGCAGGAATAAAGGCAGAGTGGAGTAGTTTCAGTAGATCATTTGGCTCATAAAGGCTAAAATACTTACCTCTGGCTCTTCTCAGAAAAAAAAAAAATTGCCTACTTCTGTTACGTACAGTGTTCTCTGTCCTCAGAAAATGCCTTAAACATTTTATGACAAATAGCATTTTCTTTCATAACTAAGATATTCATGTTTAAAATTTTGAGTGTGTTTACTTATGTATAAAATTTCAACTGGTTTTCCACATCTTCCTTATTATTAATTACATTATTACATGAAAGAGTCTTTACTACCTGATATAATTCTTAAAAACTTACTTCTATGAGCTCCTGTGGGCTGGCTATGTGCTCACATTGACTTCTTTGCTTTCTGTGATAATACCAGTGACATGCTGTCATGGGGTCCCTCCTGTCTTGGCACCTGATGGGATATTGCTTTAAAGAAGCCAGAGGGCAGTATATAGGAATGCATTCTGTAGGAGTCAAAGGTAGGGAATAAAAGATTTACAATTATGTACTGAATAATACTCCCTTCTTTAGATTTATGATTATTTCCACGCCTGATCATGCTAGAAAAGACAGGGAGACTCATATGGAGAAAGCTTCAGAAGTCCATGGGATTTTTTTTGGATTAATCTTTCCTAAAATCTTCAGACTTCCCCAAAATTTAATTCATATCCATATTGACTATAGCTACTTCATTTTGGAAGACAAATAATCATACACCATTTAAAATAAACTATAATGTTTCATGCAATTCTCTAGTAAAATGTTTTTCATTTCCCCAAAAACAGCACAAAGCAAATGTAATGTCATCAAATCTATTTGTGGACTTGATACCAAGTTACTGACCAACTCCAAGGAAGATGCTGCAAATAAGCTACAAATATCTATTCTAAGAGTGGAGTAGCAAAGTCTCCACTCAGACACTAACAGTAAAACACAACATTATAACATCATAATTTCACAGGATATGTAATTTTGAAGGGGTTTGAATACGCCAACAGATTACACCATTAGAAAACCCTAAAGTCGGGTATTTCCTATTTTAAAAAAAGGTAGTCAAACTTATGCCCTTTTTAAAAGTTAAGCAGTATAATTCCTATTTTATAAAATAAGAAACATTTTAACCAAAATTCAGTGCGGCCCATGATATACAGGATATTTATGTTAATAATAATAACAAAATTATCTATATAATCTTATCTCTGACTCTTACTGATTTAATAAAAGTTTTGGGGCACCTGGGTGGCTCAGTCGGTTAAGCATCTGCCTTCGGCTCAGGTCACGATCCCGGGGTCCTGGGATCCAACCCCGCGTAGGGGCTCCTTGCTCAGCGAGTCTGCTTCTCCCTCTCCCTCTGCAATTCCTCCTGCTTGTGCTCTCTTAGGCATTCAACATATATGCCTATATGCTGGAATCTTCCTGAATTATTTAAAATATTTATTCAAAACTTATTGTATATAAGAACCTAGTAACTGGTTTTGATCCTTAAGAAACATGCCAACGGGGGAGGGGGGGATAGTGGAATGCAAACAACTAACTAATGCACTTCGTATTTGAATAGAAAAATAAGAAAAGGCCCATGTTAAAACATAGTGTGAGGCAATTAATTCTGAAGAGATGAGGAAGATGAGGGATTAGGAACGATTTCAGTGAGAAGGTGACATTTGAGCTGGCCTTTAAGAATGAGTAGTGTTACTCTAGCAAAATGAATGCTGCCCGCAGAGCTCAGAATTCAAGGTGGGTGAGGAATGATATTTTAAGAGGATTTTGAATGTGGCTTTACTCTCGCCCTGGAACTGGTGAATAGAGCTCCATGTTGGGGATGAAGAAGCGTTAAGAGGGCGCCTGGGTGGCTCAGTCGTTAAGCGTCTGCCTTGGGCTCAGGTCATGATCCCGGGGTCCTGGGATCGAGCCCCGCATCGGGCTCCCTGCTCGGCGGGAAGCCTGCTTCTCCCTCTCCCACTCCCCCTGCTTGTGTTTCCTCTCTCACCGTGTCTCTCTCTGTCAAATAAATAAATAATCTTAAAAAAAAAAAAAAGAAGCATTAAGTTGCCCCACATTCTAAAGAGAGTTTTACAGCTGGGTCCAGACACCTGCTCCAGAGCTAACTTAGAGGTAGGCAAGCCCTTACTACTTTTACTCCCACCAAACCACCAACTTCACCCCAAGCACCCTTCCCAAGTCCATATACAGAAGACTAAAATACCAGGAAGGAAGAGAAAGGCAATGGTTAGAATCACCAGCCAAGAGCATGATGAGAAATGCTATGGGACTATACATAAAAGAGACTGTGCTATAGACTGAATTGTTTCTTCCAAAATTCTTATGTTGCAGTCCTAACCCCATTGTGATGGTGTTTGGAGATGAGGCTTTAGAGATGTGATTAGGGTTGAATGAGGTCATAACGGTGGGGCCCTCATGATGGGATTAGTGTCCCTGTAAGAAGAGACACCAGAGACTTTATCCCCTCCACCCCGCCACACCATGTTAGGACACAGCAAGAAGACAGCCATCTGCAAGCCAGAAATAGTCCTCACCAGAGAAGGGAATAGCTGCCACCTTGATCTTGGACTTCCCAGCCTCCAGAAGCCCAGGTATGATATTTTGTTATGGGAGCCTGAGCTGAGCAATACAGATTGGCATTGCATCTCCTGGGTAGACATCATATCAGCTCAAGAGATTGCTGATTTGCTGTTAAACCTACCTTACCACAGGGAAAAAAAAAAATAATGCAGAAAAGCATCAGATTTTATTTCCAGTGTTTGATGCAGCAAAGCTACGGATCAAAGCTGGCTTCTTTGCAAGGGGACTCGGATAATCAGACCTGGTGGGCTATCCCACTAATGGGGGAGCTGAGAGGGTAGGAAGAGGTTAAGACTAATCACACACAGAGGGCCAGTATAGAGACCACTCTACATGTGAGGAAGAACTCACACATGTCCCACAGAAATGCCCAACTTTGGAACCCTCCTCCACAGAAGGTATCAATGGTGAGTTACTATTAGCCAGGAAGAGAAGCAACAACCAACAGAGGATGACCTCCAATCAGAAGCTAATCTGGCCCTTTTGCCCTATGTCCCCTCCCGGTCTCCACTTCCATCAGGGAAAACCAGAAGGAGGCTAGTAGGCATGAAAACGTGAACCACACCCTCTTCCCCCTACTAGTCCCGCAGGTCTAACTTGAACTGGAGGAACACATGAAGATGAGACTGGGGTCTTAAATGGACTCCACAGTTACATCATTGGAAGTAACCAGCATGCTATAGGGCCTGCTACTTTGCAGATGAATCATTGCAAATGGATTATGAGGGGAGTGGTTCCAGAAACATTTCAGAGTTAGCACAAAGAATCTTATATACCATCTATTATGGAGGAAAAGGAAAGAGTCAATGACTGGTCAGAAAAGATAAATTTGTTTTGGATCGATTTAAGGCAAATTCCTATTTTCATCATTTTCTCCCATCCTCTGACAATATCTTTTCTAGTTTATTCCCTTTCAAATCCCCCTTTTAAATAACCTCTCACTTGAGGCATTACTATTATACAATATTAAGAATATCAAGAATTCTTACTAAGCTTTGTGTTGACGGAAAAGATTAAGGTTTTTGAGAAAAATGTTCAATTTCGAAGTTGGTCTTGGACACAGCTATCAATCTTAGCGTGTTTTTTCTTTTTTGTCTCCACCTGTGCATCATATTTATATAACAGCCAACCCCTTAATCCTGGTTTTACTTCCCACTTCACTGGTCTCCTCCATCATCTCCTAAGAACTTCTTCGAGATTTTTCTTGGATATTTTTCCATCCTCTCTATGAAGCTCCATCAACTCTATCAGGGACACCTAAGACAGGCCCATTCCTTGGATCCTTCTCCCTCTCGGATCAGGAAACAAGCTTCCTTGACAGCCAGGACAACTGACGAATTCTGCATGAGGCATGAGAATGAAATTAGCAGACACACTAAAAGGCAAAGGATGGGCACTCAGACCCATCCGATTTTCAAATAGAATGCCCTTGAGAAAAGGCTATGGCTTGTTGGCTTCCTCTGTTTACCCCGAGCTTCAAAAGGGAGGATGAATAAGAGCACCTAAGATTGTGGTTTAAAGCTGGTTGGACTCAGGACAGTCTAATCCTTCACCTATTAGCAACGTGGGCTAATGTTTCCTAGCCTAGGGAGATTGCAGGCTAGCTCTTTCAGGAAACACCTAAGAAGAGGCAACAAAAATACTTAAACAAAAGAAACTCTAACTCAGCTTTCCTGCCATTTTGCCCCAAGAATCCGTCAGGTTAAGTGACATCCTCTTAAAAACGCTGTTACAATGTGCCTTCTCCATGAATGCACAGCAGTAATTCCTGCAGATTAAGGCTGACCTAGCCAGGTCATTGGCCCCTGTGTGGCCAAATACATGTTTGGGAAAACTTATCTCGTCCCTTGGAGTTTAATTAGTACATATTTAAATGGAATTAGAAACAAAGAATGTTAGATACTCCCAAGAACTTCCAGCTGGGCATCCCTACATCATAAAGAAACTGGGTCATGAAAAAATCAAGTGACTTGCTCTAAACAGCAAGGCTATGAAGGAATTGATACGTATTCCCATTAAGATGTGAAGGTGCTACTCAGAGTTTTAGTGAACACGGAGGCACTCATGACCCCAGCTGACAGCTCAGAGCGGAGTCTCTCCCCAGAAACGCCCTCAGTGGAAGGGAGCTGCCTAGCACAAGATCACACCTCCCTGTGGGGGCCTGGCCTCTTTCGCTGCAGTTGGAACATTCCTGAAGCTCCATCTGGGCTGCAGAGCACTCACTATCCATGGGACCCATGGGCCAAGGCCTCTGTTGTCAACCGCATCCCTCTTCACCAACTTCCTCTGCCTACCTTACTTCTGTCATGGCTTACTTCCATCAGGTGTCCTCCCGGAGAACACGCCCCAGTACACCTCCTGCATGTGCATTTCTAGATCACAGTCTGCTTCCCAGGGAACTCAACCTACAAAAACAGTCTATTCTAGTACTTGAGAAAATCGAACATTGGGAAACACTTGGCCTACACTGACGTAGACTGTTGCAGGATTTCTTTTAATTTAACAGGGTGCACTATGAATCCCCAGTGAATACCCAGAAGTTACAGAAAGTTATTTAGCCAGAGAACCCTCTTTTTATATTGAACACCTTCTGAGACTGTTTGTGCAATATGCTCTGGGAAACATGAATGCAATTCACTCTAGCTCACATTAGACTATAATTGCTAATGTTATTCATGTCTATATGTCCTGTAATAGCAAAAGATTGGAAATAACTTAAATCTCCACAGAGGACTGCTTAAACAAATTATGATATAGCCACAGGATGGAATATTATGCATCCATAGGAAAAAAATGAGAAGGTCTTTAAGTACCAGTATGAAAAAGTATCCAAGATACATACTTTTAAGTGCAAGAAGCAAGGTTACTCAATAGTGCATACTTGTTTTTTCAAAAAAGGATTGAACATATGTTTATGTTTCCTTGGGCATGCACAAAATATTTATAAAGGTATGAACTAGGAAATGATAGCAGCGGTTGTTTCCATAAAAAGGATTTAAAAGCAACTTGGTCCCCTCTGAATTTTAAACCATGGGAATAGATTACCTTTTGAAAAAAATTAAAATATTAAAAATTAAAAGCCAAACACCACAAAGTATTAAATAGCAGATACTTAAATACTTTGTCTAATTATATATGAAGAGACCCTGGGGAAAAAAAATGTATAACATTTTTCTTAGTTCCTTAGATTATGAGCTCCTCGAAGACAGGCACTATGTCTTCCTATTCATTTATTTGTAATGCTCAAAGCCTAGCAGAATGCCTGAACCAGAGGAGGCAGTTAATAATGTGTTTTTTAATTGAATCCTATTGCTTCCACATAGCAACAGATTTAAAGCAGCCCTTTTTTCCTTTCTTTCTTTTTTTATAATAAACAAAAAAAAATTTTTTAATGTAGGATCCAGGGAAACTCTAGAAATGGAGGCAGAATAGCACATTCTTTCAATGTATCTTCTTGGCTTGGTTTTTCTGTTATTAGCCTATAGTCATCTGAAAAGTATCTGGGGCTATGCTGTCCAATACAGTAGCCACTAGCCATAGGTGGCTATTTAAATATAAATGTAAATTAATTAAAATTAAATTCAATTAAAAATTCATTTTCTCAGCTGAGCTAGCCATGTTTCGAGGGCTCAAAAGCCACAAGTGGTTTGTGGTGACTTTACTGGACACAGCAGGTGGAGAGCATTCCCGCCACTGCAGAAACTTCTTCTGGACAGCAATGATTCCAGTGTCGCAGAGACTGTGGTTTTGCTCCTATCTGGATTGAAGCCCAACTTAGCCACTTACTCACAATAGGGTTTAGAGGAGATTCATCAATCTCCTTGGGCCTCAGTTTCTTCATCTGTATAATGGGGGAAATGATAGTGCCTCCCCTCACCGAGTCACTGTAAGGGTCAAGTGAGTTCATTCATGAAAACTACACAGAACAGGCCCAGACACACAGTGAGCGCTCGAAGATGTTACCTGTCTGTGATTATCACCACCGTGAATGTGACACCTCACCACGAGCCACTCACAATCCGGCCGCTCCCCCCGCTGCCATAAGTCCCTCAGAAAAAGTGGCCATTAACATCCTTACCATCTAGTTCAGTGTTATTAAAGTACCAGTCTACAGTGAATAAAGCTTACAAGAATTCCTTCTTCAGAAAAGACTTTGTGAAAAAAGAGAAAAATGCTGGGCGAACTAAAGATGTGTGCTAGTGGTGGGGTGAATTTGCATTCTGGCGCGAGCTCTTTATTGGGTCAGATCCTGGAAACATTTTCATACTTTGGACTGCAATGGTCTAGCTGGATATGATTTTAAAATTCTCACAAAGAAGGCATCTGTCATACTCCGCCATGTAGAGAGCAAAGTCTAGCACCAGCAAAACTGAAAGGGAGAGGCAGCTGGGTCAGTCAAGGTGAGGTTTTTATAGCTGGTAAATGTGAATTAAATTTCAAAGAACATAAATCATGATGAGAGGAGAGACAGAAGTGGAGAAGAACGGCCAAGGAACAATAGCAAGGGAAAGGAAAAAGAGAAGACTCATAGCTTTAGCCAGCCCTTCCAAAATCAAGAAATAGTTTCCTTTTATCCCAGAGGCCAAGCCATTCCCTTGCTAACTTGTGGCTTCCAACAACAGAGAACCAGACGAACCTGAATCTACTAGTAGCCAGTTTTAAGTGCTACCGTGTGGTATATCTTCACATAATATAATAGCAATATTAAATATATATAACTTTAAACTCAAAAAATACATATGGGAAGCTATTTCAGCGACTTTCTGACCCTTCAAACATTTGCAGTTAAAGATAAATGAGCCAAAAAAACCCAAAAAAGTGCTCATGTGTGTGTTTTAAATGAATGTTCTTCTTTTGAATTCCTCAGTATTGATAAAAAAGACCTATATAAAAATTATTCCTCGTCATAAAAATCAGCCAATTATTACCAACCAATTTTCCAGTACGGCCTCTACAGATAATTGTCTAACTATTAAAGTATATGTTGTGATTTATAACAGCCACATACTGGCACCACGTGCTTGCTCTGTATTGCCGCAGAAGACATACTTTATCTGCTGTAGCATGAAATGCTGTATGACAATTTAGAATGACGCACACTTATTACCTGCTGATAAAAACCTATCGGGGAAAACGACAGCTTAATTATATAGCACATCTCCTGCTGGCAAATAACTGGATTCTAACATTTCTATGGCTTCTCACCAATCCCTCACAGAAGCAGAGAGGTAAGATTACCACAAGCCTCAGAAGTATCACTTACAATTAAGTAAAGAAGTCTAAGGCAAAGTAGATCTTTCATATTAGATACAGATGCACTTTCAGCCACATAATCTCTCAGCGCCCTGTCCCCAGACAGTCTTGCCAGAGTTGGCTGTCGTTCCTCTAATGTTTTATTTTTTCTGGCTGATTAGGCCTTTGGTATTTCCCATTCCAAATACCCAGCTTGTTATGAGATGCATCAAGTGATTTATTCTGAACACCGGATCTCTGAATCAACACAGTGGCCACAAATTTGCTGTAGTAGTCCCAAAGGTCTTGTTTCTAAAGCATTACTTGCTGGGCTCCTTCTTGACGAGTAACCTCAACTGCTCAAGTCTCCATAGCAAAGCAGTCATGCTTATAAAACTGGGAAGAGGCTGGGCACCTGGGTGGCTCAGTCAATTAAGCGTCTCTCAGGTCATGATCCCAGGGTCCTGGGATCAAGTCCCTCATCGGGTGCCCTGCTCAGTGGGGAGTCTGCTTCTCCCTCAGCCCTTTACCCTAATTGTGCTCTTTCTCGTTCACTCTCTCTCTCTCTAAAATAAATAAATAAAATCTTTGGAGAAAAAAAAAGACCTGCCAAGAGGCAGACTCTCTCTATTCATAAAATTTACTTGCAATCGGCAGAGTGCTTGGACTCTTGAGTTCTAGGGTGGTCCATGTGGCTGTCGGCCTTTTTTCCCCGGACTGGATGCAGAACTTCTCTATCTTTGACAGCACTGCTGGCTCTTTTCTCTCCACCAGGGCTGTGCACAATTTCCTGGGACACAGCTAACAGAATGCCTGCCCCCAGATTAGGACATTGCATCAGATGTTTTCGTTCTTTATCTCCTCTTTCCCCCGTCTCACTAGATATTCTTATTTAAATAGTAGCTACCAGGAGCGCCTGGGTGGCTCAGTTGGTTAAGCGACTGCCTTCGGCTCGGGTCATGATCCTGGAGTCCCAGGATCGAGTCCCGCATCGGGCTCCCTGCTCGGCAGGGAGTCTGCTTCTCCCTCTGACCCTCCTCCCTCTCATGCTCTCTGTATCTCATTCTCTCTGTCTCAAATAAATAAATAAAATCTTTAAAAAAAATAAATAAAAATAAATAAATAAATAAATAAATAAATAGTAGCTACCGAAACTACCACTATGAATATATGGTCATTCCTTTATTCTTTCTAACCTTTGCTTTTCATTTTTCTCTGCTTTTTATCAATTCTTCCATGCTCCTCAGCTTGTGTGCAAAGAAAAATGGTAATATAGACCTCACTGAACATGTAGTGTGCCCCATTCCTTCTATGGGATTGCATATTTGTTAACAGCGTTTAAAATTCGGACCCTTTCTGTTGGGTGAATTTGGCAGAATGCCTCCAAATGGCTGTATTTTTGTAGCCTAAAATGTCACATTTCTTTCGAAGGCCCCCCACCCCCTCAGAGGGGCTGATGGAGAGATAAAGTGGCAGCTTTTTGCGCCAAAACCATCCCTACACAACGGAGGCTGTCCTATTAACTTAAATGACTAAATTATTAATGAGAAGATTTGTGACAAACACAGAATGGGAGGAAATGAAACTGAAAGGTCTTGTAGAATATATCATCCGGGATAGAAAACAGCATAGAAAATAATCTGGGTGGCTCAGTCGTTAAGCGTCTGCCTTCGGCTCAGGTCATGATCCCAGGGTCCTGGGATCGAGCCCCGCATCGGGCTCCCTGCTCGGCGGGAAGCCTGCTTCTCCCTCTCCCACTCCCCCTGCTTGTGTTCCCTCTCTCTGTTATGAGATGCATCTCTCTGTCAAAATAAATAAATAAAATCTTAAAAAAAAAAAAAAAGAAAGAAAAGAATCTCCATTCAGTAACAGAACACAGCCCTCTAGGCAACCACCATGAAATGTGTCACTACCACTTGCTGGGACATAGAATTTCTCTCTTTGGACTTGTGTAAACATTAACAGTGTTGTTCACTATCTTTTCTTTTACCAGATGCCACACAGATGTCTTTACAAACTATTCATCACTAAAATGTTGCAATTTCGAAAACTATGGTTTACGCAACACTGAGACTGACGGCTCCTTGATAAAATCCGGGAGCCTCCCTAATCTTACCAAAAGCACAGAATCGACTGAAAGCCTAGAGAACCCAACCCTGATCTTGGTTCTCTCTTTAGAAAGCTATGTGACCTTAGCAAGGTACTTTGTGTCTCTTAACCTCAGTTTCTTTATCTTTAAAATAAAGAAACTAGACTGGAAGATGTCCAAAGTCCTTCCCAGTGTCTACATACAACTCTTAAGGTCACAGGTAGCTTATCAGCATATGTCAAATCCATCCACATTATATTAATCATCAGTGCCATCAGATTTGACACCTGAGGGAATTCCTCGGCTTTAATCATCTTAATTTTCCAGAAGAGAAAAAAAGTGCAGAGAAACTAAATACATTGTCCAGTTTTACACAAAGAGGTAAAACTGGGGTTTACCAACTGTCATCTTGGATTCTCGGTTTAAGTCTTAACCAGTAGTTCATTCAGTCAACAGGAAGCATAAGGCATGTGCTAAACCCTGGGTCCCCTCTCCATATTAGTTTCAATTTCAAAACAGGTCTACTTATCCCAAAAATCAAGAGTTATAAAATGCTTGGGGCTTACAATCTGATATGTATTGATCATAACTAAAGGGCAGTATTAGTGGAATTTGAATTGTTTTAATTTCAAACCTTAGATCTAACTATCCTGTCCCAGCACTGGCACCATCAGCAAAATGCTGTGATTATGCCATTTACTCTACTTGTTTCCAAATAGCTACTTTCTGGGTCAGAACGACTAAAGTAAACAGGCCACCCATAACAACTCTGTGTCATCCTAACCCACTGTAGCCCAACTGACACCTCTCTACCTTGGGGGATGGGGAAGATAGAAATTTCATAATCTCCTTTACCCTGTGGCTAAGCCATCACCCTCTTGGTTTTACACTGGGATCTTCGAGATCTTTGTCCAATGTGGCTTGACGATAATAATGGTAAATATCATCATATATTTATATATGTACTGTTTCTTGGATGAATCACTTGGGAGAAGGGAAAATAATTAATCCCAGGCAGTTCCAAATTAAATGAAGAACCGGTAAGAACAACTAGCTTTTTCTTTGGAAATCTGCCCTGTAGGTTCCAGAGAAGTAAGATGGTTTGTGGAATGTCAACCCATGCTCACGAGCTAATGCCAATACTGTAAAAACTCCCTTGGGAGAGAGGAGGAAATTGTATCTCATTTCAGCAGACCAGAGTTGGACAGCCTAGGGCCGGAAGTAGAGGATGAGAAGAGGAAGAAGGTTCTAGTTGCTCTACCATGTTTCCTCCCATATTTTCCCTGAAAAGTAGCGTTAGGAGATGCTTGTTTTATTGCAGGTGTTAACCTTGACTGGCACTTTCTGATTGGGCCTGGATTGCGGGGCATTCAGAACCTGGAAAATCGGCAACATGATTGCATAAGCCCATACCCTGGACCCAACTAATTGTTCTTCTCAGCACTGGTGCAAGACAGAAGGGGCACCTAGAACAAGGGACTGGGAAAGATCCTTGAACAAGGTATTAGACTTGTGGGGGAGTCATGCAGTTGTTCAGCAGTATAGTCTCTTCAACCTGAAGGGGACCCCACACCGACACAGTTGGAGGACATAAGCTAGAGTCAAGGGTTTTGTCTCTTGGCTGATAATGCTAGCCAATGATGACCTCAACTTAAGAAAGAGAAGTTTATAGGGAAGAATATATAGTAGGGTCTCTATAAGAGAGAGACAAAACTGAAAAAAAAAAAAAAAAAAAAACGTAGGCCAGATGGGAAAAGCCAAATGGAACAGATAAAACAAGAATTTAAAAAACTAAAAAATACTTGGTAGAACATAAGAAGGATTTTGGAAATCTGAATCAGGAACAAAAAATCTGAAGAAATAACTGGGTATAGTAAATATTACAAACAAACAAACAAACAAACAAACCCACAAGTGATAAAAGTAAAGATTTAAGTAGATAGCCTGAATGTCAGAATGAATACTGCTGGAGAGTGGCAGAATGAACCAGACTGTTAGATCAGGCAGTATCCTGCAAGGCATTAGGAACTAACCATTAGATGGGGAAAAATAAAGGAAGTGTAGATGTAAGATGAGAGGAGGAATTGCAACTCTGTCTACTTGCAGTCTGAAAAAAAATAAGGTAATAAATGACAAGATAATAACCAAGATTTTCCCAAAATTCTAAACATAAGACCTCAAAATAAAGAAGATAAGAGTAGCAAAGAGTCCATTGTCTCTCATGGTTCGTCTACCCCTCCGATTTCCCCCCTTTCATTCTTCCCCTCCTGCTACCTTCTTCTTTTTTTTTTTTTTTCTTAACATATATTGCATTATTTGTTTCAGAGGTACAGATCTGAGATTCAACAGTCCTGCACAATTCACAGCGCTCACCAGAGCACACACCCTCCCCAGTGTCCATCACCCAGTCACCCCATCCCTCCCACCCATGAGAGACGATGGACTCTGAAAAACAAACTGAGGGTTCTAGAGGGGAGGGGGGTGGGAGGATGGGTTAGCCTGGTGATGGGTATTGAGGAGGGCACGTTCTGCATGGAGCACTGGGTGTTATGCACAAACAATGAATTATGGAACACTACATCTAAAACTAATGATGTAATGTATGGGGATTAACATAACAATAAAAAAATTTTTAAAAAAAGAGTAGCAAAGAAAATAAATTAAAAACACATCCCACTCACAGCCAGGCATATTTTAGTGGTATCCGAAAAGATTCAAGCCCTCCAAAGAAGACATACAAATGGCCAACAGACACATGAACAGACACTTAACATCACTGATCATCAGGGAAATGCAAATCAAAATCACAGTGAGTTATCACCTCACACCTGCCCAAATGGCTAAAATCAAAAACACAAGAAACAACAAGTGTCGGCAAGGATGTGGAGAAAAAGGAACCCTCTTGCACTGCTGGTGGGAATGTAAACAGGTGCAGCCACTGTGGAAAACAGTATGGAGGTTCTTCAAAAAATTAAAACTAGAATTACCATAGGATCCAGTAATTCCAATATGAAAATACTAATTTGAAAAGATAGATGCACCCTTAATGTTTACTGCAACATTATTTACAATAGCCAAATTATGGAAGCAACCCAGTGCCCATTGATAGATGACTGGATAAAGAAGATGTGATAGATATATAAATAGATATATAGAGATATACATGTATACAATGGAATATTACTCAGCCATAAAAATGAATGAAATCTTGCCATTTGCAACAACATGGAGGGAGCTAGAGAGTATGATGCTAAGTGAAATATGTCAGTCGGAGAAAGATATACCATATGATCTCACACACACGTGGAATTTAAGAAACAAAAAAAATGAACAAAGAAAGAAGAGAAACAAAACAGACTCTTAACTATAGAGAATAAACAGATGGGTGAAATAGGAGAAGGGGATTAAGTGTACACTTATCATGATGAGCACTGAGTATTGTATAGAACTGTTGAGTCACTGTATTGTACACCTGAAACTCATAACCCTGTATATTAACGATACTGGAATGTTAAAAAGAATTCAAGCCAAAGAGAAACTTCAACCATATTCATTAGAGTGAAAGCAGACAAAGGTCAGAATGATGTCACACTTCTTGAACAACAGATGCAAGATAATGGAGCAGAGTCCCCACAATGTTGAAGAAAAAATAACTTTGTACCTAGAATTAAATATCTGGGTAAATCATTATTTACGTGTGAAGGCAAAATTAATATATTCACAGGCACACAAGACGTCAGAAAAATTCACCCTTTATGGCCCATTTGAAGTAATTTTTGGAGAAAGCAAAAAGATATCGGAAGCAAAGATAAGTAAAGAATTTAACATTTCTGGTTGTTTAAATAAGCAAAACTTACGAAGCACTTAGAATACTGCTTGTCACATAGTAAGTACTCAGGAAAAATGAGTGGCTATTATCTTTGTTTTCAATACTCTGTTAAATAGTTGTGTGGATACTGACATCCTCATCATTCTCCAAAACTGAAGGAAGTGCTTTTTAAATTTCTTTATTAAGAATGACATTTACTAGGGGTGGCTGGGTGGCTCAGTCGGTTAAGCATCTGCCTTCAGCTCAGGTCATGATCCCAGGGTCCTGGGATCCAGCCCCAATTGGGCTCCCTGCTCAGCGGGAAGTCTGCTTCTCCCTCTGCCCCTCTGCCCTGCTCGGGCTCTCTCTCACTCTCTCACTCTCTCACTCGAGTTCTCTCTATCGAACAAATAAATAAAATTATTAAAGAATGACATTCACTAGAGATTATTTACCAGATATCATTCATTCATTCACACATTTGGAAGATCCCATTTAATCTTATGAAGCTCTTACCCAAATGCTTGATAATAACTTCTCCTACATTCATCCATTAGCATTATATTGATAGATTTTCTAATATTGGACTATCCATACAATCCTCAAGTAAATCCCACTTGATTATGATAAATGTCTTCCTGGTGGGGGCGGTTGTGCCCTGCGTTTTATTGTTATGTTAGCTGATACTTTATTTAGTATTAAAGACTGCTACTAAGTTTTTGCTACTCTGTCTAGCTGTCTTGCTGAACTTGCTTATTAGTTTTCATAGCTTGTTAATTTTCATGGCTTTTACTTATAAATAATGATAATTCTACCGCCTCCCTTTTAATCTTTATGCCTCTTCTTAGTTTTTCCAATGAAATAGCACATGCTAGGTGAAGCATACAGGCTTTGGAGAGAGACTTAGTTGTGGACCCTGGGCACAAGGTGTGCTTGGACCCTTGGTGCTTCTGAGTCACCTGAAAAGCAGTGAGAAAAGCACCTCAAGGAGTTTACGAGGATTCCACAAGTTGAAATGCTTGGCACGTGGCCAACAATAAATGCTAACTATTGAAATATTTACTAAATAAAGTTAAGAACAAGGGATACGGGAGGGAACATGATATAATGAGCACTGGGTATTAATATGCAACTGATGAATCACTGAACTCTACCTCTGAAACTAACAATACACTATCTGTCAATTAACTGAATTAAAAAAAAAAAAAAAAAGAACAAGGCATAGCTAATCCAATCTTGGAAGTTTAGGAAAATCTGCCCGAGAAACAACATGAAACTGAAACCTCTGGACCAGGTGCGTGAGTCAGAAGAAAGGGTATAGGAAAAAATACTGGATGCAATAAAGCATTCCCAAGGAGGGACGCACATGTCCACATGCTTTGCAATGACAGAAAGCACAGCATGTTTAGAGAATGGACAGCTGTTCAGTATAAGTATACTGGATGACTCAGCTCTTCGGATACCAATATGAACTGCTCCAGTAGATAATGAGTTGCCGAAAGGAATTATGTTTGGTTCAGTTTTTTATCCGTAAGAGCCCTTGGCAAAGAGCCATGCACTGAAAAAGTGCTCAATAAATATTTGCTATTTTTAGGAAGGTTTCTGGTCCGTTGTAAGCCTACTTGATTCAAAACCATAGCCTGGGAACCAATACTTTATAAACTGCAGAGGCTAAAAGTAATGTGTCTTGAATTAAGAAAGGTCAAGGTTTAGAAGAGAGATACCTCAATATCAAATCTAAATCAGCCATCATAAAACCACAGGTCTGAAGTTTTAGAAGTCCTTCACAAAACAATGAGAAGAGTCCAGGGGTAAAGTCTAATGATATAAAATACAGATTCTTAAAAATCTGACATCTGGGGTTACTGCAAATTTTAAAGTGACATAATAAAGTTGTTATGTCTATGTATTTGTTTCCTTGGATTCTCAGGAGAAGGAGCACTAAACGAATTAAATATTAACAGTACTACTATTTTTACAAAATTTTTTTCATCTTTTTTGTATTTTGAAATATTTTTTTTCAAAATAACTGGCAAATAGAATTAAGAAAATGAAAAAATTTCTATTAAAAAATTTTAAAGAATAGGGTGTGTCTTGTTTCTATTTCCTTTCATTTACTGAAGGATTTACTTTGCAATTTATTAAATGATCCCCTCAATAAAAACTGGCACAAAATATTAAACAGCACCCCCCTCTTTTTTTTAGTTCTAATAGGCTCATGCTGATCTAAAAAAGCTCATATGCATCATCCTAAAAATGAATGTAAGGATTCTATCAGTAGTCTGGCCCAAATTAGATCCTCAGGAAATTCTATTTCCCTTCCTGACCCTGGCAATATGCTGGTATTGGTTTTCCAAGAGCTATCTGATCATTGATGATTTATTTCCGGTCAAATCTAGTCAAACTCCTTTTCTCAAAACCTTTTATCACTTGGCCCCTCAGCAATATGTGATAGATTATGGACAGCAAAAATAACATTATTAAAGATCGATTATGTGCCAGGCAAGGTGCTAGGCACACAAGGATGCTGCATTTCCCAAACTCCAGCCCTTCCAACTCCATCATCACAATTCTTGTCATTCTTGGTACCACTTTCGTCATTCACTCAAGAGGAAAGTCAATCTGAAAACAAGTCAATATAATAAAATACTGTCAATACTATTAGAGATGTACCCATCAGGAGGGGACAAAAACAAAGGAGAAATGTAGTCAATATTTCCAGGGGGCTTGAGAGGAGGTAAAGTTGGGGCTTTGCCTGGAGAACTTCACAGAGGAAGGGACTCTTTAAAGACTGGTATATTAAAAAAATAAATAAATAAAAATGAACTCATAGATACAGAAAATAGATGGGTGGTTGCCAGAGGCAGGGGGTTGAGGAATGGGTGAAATGGGTAAAAGGAGTTGAAAGGTACAAACTTCTAGTTATAAAATAAATAAGCCATGGGAATGTAATGTACAGCATGGTGACTATAGTTAATACTGTATTGCATATTTGAAAGTTTCTAAAAGAGTAAGCCTCTCTTGCATGGGGGTTTCAGGGTAGGGTAGGAAGGGACACATAATTCAGTCAGTAACTGTTACCTTTCCAAAAACTGAAAAAATCTGAACTCCAAACATATCTGACCCTAAGAGTTTTGGAAAGTATTATAAACCTAGTAGATATAAACCTAGTAGTATGTCAGACAGTTATAGGTGTATGGAGGAGAGTTTAAACACAGTGCTGATGGGAGTGCAACAGGAAGTACATGAGTTAGGGAAAACCTCACCACAAATGGGATACTGAACCAAGCCAATGAGGTAAGGGAGTAGGCTATATCTGAGAGAAGAGCAATCTAAGTAGGGGAACAGCAAGTTCAAGACCCTTAGATAAGAACAGAGCAGTATGTGTGATGAGGAGAAAGGCTGTCAGTGTGACTGAAATAGTGGAAGAATAGTAGGTAAGATAATCGAGATAAAAATCACTTAGGGCCTTACTGACCTTTGCAATGGAATTTGGCTTTTACAGAGTGAGGTGAAAAGGCTAAGGAGGGTTTTGAATGGAGGAGGAGCATGACCTAATTAATGTTTTAAGAGGATCACAATGTGTGGCTGATCATCTCCAAAGACGGCTGCCATCATCGGCACCAACCCTCGTTGAACAAGCATGACAAGCTACCTAGCGAGAGGTAGAGTCTATGTCCTCTCCCACTGAATCTGGGATGGCCTTCTAACTTGCTATTCTCAATAGAATGAAACAAATGTAAAGTCTGGGAATTCTATACCCAGGCCTTAAAAGCATTTGCAGCTCCCACTTCCTCTTTTATGGAAGCTGGATACTATATAAGAAGTCTGACAGCCCTGAGACCATCAGGTTATGAGAAAGCCCAATCTAGCCATTTGGAAAGGCCAAGTGTAATAGAATGAAAGAACCCACCAACAGCCTGACCCAACGTCTTGAGCCATCTCAGTCCTTGGACACTGGAGTCAGCTGAGACCACAGACACTGCGGAATGGAGACAAGTCATTGCCACCGTGTCCTGTCCAAATTTCTAACCTCCAAACCTTGAACAAATAAAATGGTTCTTGTTTCACACCATGAAATTTTGGAGGAGTTTATCACATAGCAATTAAAAACTGATACTAAAACTGTTAATGAGACCAGGTGGTGGGTAGACACCTGAAATGCAGCAAAGCCACTCTTTCTAGTGAAAGTTAGAAAGGCAATGATGAACTTCTTACTGGTGGCTGGAGAGAGGGCAACACATTACACTGTGGCCAAATGCCTGGCAACACTGCAATAATAGAGAAGAAAGAAAATATATCTAATGAACTTGTGGACCTGACTAAGAAGATTTCGGAGCGTGATAACTGGCTCCATTTAGCTGCCCAAGATTGATTACAGGAAGAGAAAGATGAACTAAAGTGTTCAAGTAGGATTTAGAGAAAATTGTTCAACCCAGGATTTGCCAGCTTAGAAAAGAAAACTTATTGTCATTCTTGCCTCTCCAGACAGCAGAAGATTCTCAAAGAAAGAAGCAGTCCTAGGACAAAATTCAAATCCAAGGTCTTTTAGCACAATGTGCTCTCAGGTTAAAGATCAAATCAAGTGCGTGGCTGGAAGATGCCTCATCAAGAACTTAGATGAAAGTAGTGCCTCATAGACCCAGTCAGCAGGACAAAAATGCTTCGAAAAACCTTAAGGGTTTCTCCTACAGCATTCTGAAAGGGTTTCTCCTACAGCATTCTGACTTGCAGCCAAAGTAAAGAGGGGTGTGTCATGAGAGTCTTATGGGTACGTCCTTCTCTAATGGAGTGAACCTCAATAAAATTTATAGGAAGCCTTCAAGATTTAAAAGAAATTGTACTTAAAAAAAAAAAAAAACCACAAAAAACTCACCACCAGGTAAACAAAAGGAAGGACACAAAAGGTCCCTAGATCCCAAACTCAGAGCAGGAAGTGGCTTACTCAGCTGCTGACAAGAGCTAGTTCTTATGGAAAAGAAAGAAAGACTCAAAGGAGGGGGCTTTAACTTTCCAGCCAGCCCAGATGAGGTGCCAGACGTAGGAATGAAGAAACCTTCCGGAATGTTTCCTCCCCAGGGGCCTAGTAAGAGCTAAGGAGCTGAATGTAGCCCAGACTGCAGAATCATGACAAGTAACAAATTACTATTTGTTAAACCAGTGGTTTCTGGGAGTTTGTTTGTTTGTTTTGAGGGTTTGCTTGTTTGTTTTGTAGGTTTGTTTGTTTGTTTAATGCAGGCAGGGCAAATAAACAGAAGCTTTCTGGCTGCTGTGTCCCACTGAGAACAGACTGGGGGGGAGGGGCAAGTATAGCAATAGGGAGACTAATCTTGCAGTAATACCTGGGGGCATGACAAGAGTAGCTTGGATACAGGTGGCCGCAGTGAAGCAGGTGAGAAGTCAGATGTGGGATATACGCTGAAGGGACAGCTAAACGACCTGGTGGCAGATTAAAATGTGGGGGGTGAAAAAAAGAGAAGTAAGGACAACTCTGAGATGAACTACGTGATTATCTATGCAACTCGAAGAATGGAACTGCCACCAAGTAAGAGGAGGGAGACAGTGTAAGAAGCAGTTTGGGGGTTAAGCCAGGAATCCAGTGAGTCCTAGACACCTCCTCAGGAATACTAACTAGACTGTTGTATATACTAGTCTGGAGTTCAGGGGGAGGTCATGACTGGATATAGAAATCACCACTCTAGGAAGGCATTAACAGCTATGAGGCTGGATGAGATCACCAAGGGAGTGAGTTACACAGACAAAAGACCTAGAGACTGAGCCCTCTGACTCCTCTGTTTAGAGGTTAGGGAAACGCAACCAGCAAGAGAGTGAAATGAGTGATGGTATGGCAGAAGGACAAGCAGGAGAGGGGGCACTGTCTGGAAGCCAAATGAAAAACTCTGAAAAAAACTCTGCTGAAAGAGTGCACCGGAAGAGAATCAAGCCCTAACCGCGGGATCCAACATGGCGGGGCTTAGTACCTCTGACAAGGACAGTTTTAGTGGAGTAGTGGGGATGACAGCCGGCCTGGTTCAAGAGCCAGTGAGAAGAGAGAAACTGGAGACAGAAAGTAGAATTGAAAATGGGGACCGAAAAACCAGGTGGTGGCTGGAGAGAAACATGAGGCCAAACAGCTGTTTGTTGTTTTTGTTGTTGTTTATGGGAGAAATTATAGTGATGAGAAAGACCCATTACAGAGAGACAAAAATTGATGATAGAAAGAATGAATTACTAAAGGCTCTGTCCTTGAGCAGATAACAGGAATGAGACTGCACGGCTGAAGGACTGCAATGGATTTCTGGCTGGGTTCCTTATCTCCAATTTGTTTTTTCTTCAATAAATCCTACCCCAGACTGATTTCCCCCAAACACTGTTTTTATGATAGTAGTCCATCATTGTTTTTGCTCTATTGTTTTCTACCTGTTTTACACTCCTCTGCTAAGTTGTCAAACTGCTGAATGTCCTGACTCTCATTGAAGTCAATACAAATCAACCATGTGACCAACCCTGGGCTGGGCTCACACTGTCAATACTTTATTCAAAATGTGACTGTAGAGACACACATAATAAGATGAACTTACAGAGACAAATGTTATCACAGCAACAAATAATTCATACAAGGGAAAAAATAATTCCACCTGGGCAGTATAAAGGGGCAGCAACAGTTATGGAAGTCGGATGCTTTCAGCAGGGCGCAGGAAGGATGACGAGGAGTGAGCAGGAATAGCAAGTGTGTCCAGAGCACAGAGAAGTGTGACTGGAACTAGCATGGAAGAGGAGCCCAGGCTGGGAAGGCTATCCAATCCCCCAAGCCTGGCTGGAAGCTATTCCCCCCCCAACCCCGGTCTCAGTGGGAAGCCTCTGCAGCTGCCAGTTCTTTACCCCTCCCTCCCCTACACACACACACACACACACACACACACACACACACACACACACAATCTCTGTTTTAAGCAAAATGAGCCCTGGCAATCTACAAATCAACCTTAGGAGGGCGGGCAATAGGCTGAACCAGATCAGAGATCTTCAAAGTAAACAACAGGCACCCCTGGGGAACCCCACAGCTTTCCAAGGGCTGTATGGATATAGAGAGTTCTAAAGGAACCAATTTCCGGATCCACTATTTCCATAGGAACCCTTTTTTATAAGTGATATGCCTGAAATGTGCCAACAGCAAGCATTTTCTGGCAAGTTCTCCTTTCCCACTTCCCCTTTCATAATTACCCTTCACCCATTTTACCAAAGGAAGGCACATCTCTCTCCCATTCAGAATCTCACCATATGTCTTGCCTCCCCAGGGTGCCAAATAAAAGGGCAAATTGAAAAACTGATATTAGAGAAACTTCTTTCAGGAAAGCATTGATATCAACACTACCCATACCTACATTTTTGATACACATTTCCAGTATAGTTTAGTTTTATGCCTCATAATTACTTACCAAAAGTTAATGAATAACTTTGGTTACCTGTGTACTAATATTTAAAATAACATAAAGGATAATTTTAACAGAATTATTTTAAAAATTAAATTTAAATGTATATACTTTTTGTTGCAGAAGAGTAAGAAGAACACGGAAGTTGGAAAAACATATTGTAAACTTTCTAACTATAAAAATGTTCAATTAAAGAATAATTGAATATTTTGGAGGTCAGAGCTAACAGTGCCCAAGGGGTATCATTTCTTGAATTTCTATTAGAAGGCATATAAGCAAAATGCCCAGTGAGAATGAAATGATACAAGGGATTATTGAATGTATCACAGGGCTTCTTTCCTGCGCCACTGTGATAAGTAGAGCTCCCCCCGCCCCCACCAACCTTACAACCATCATATTTTCTTCTTGTAGGATCATTTTCAGTTTCAATTCCTTTATTTAACAAAATACTTCTGTCACTCTCCTGATCCCCTCTGCAGTCTGTAAGCACTTGGAGAAACCTTAGCATCAGGAGAAGAAGCAACTATGTATTACTAGAACATGATGAGCGAATACACATTCAGACTTTTTTTATCCATTTTTATATGTTCTATATACAAAATATACATTTTGTACACACACACACATATATATGCATATGCATATATGTATATATGTATATTTTGGTCCTTTCGAAAATGACCCACAAGACACTACTAGAGTCACAGTGGGATAAAACACTGAAAAATATATGTATACGTATACCCTGCCTCCAGATATAAAATGACTACGAATAACACTGCTGAATTGAAATGAGACCAAAGAGCTTCTTATTTCCTACATCCGATTCCAGTACTGAGGAACTTGAAAAAAAAAAAAGGTAAAGCAAAATAATAAATATATAATTAATAATAATTAGTAAAGGGCGCCTGGGTGGCTCAGTTTGTTAAGCGTCTGCCTTCTGCTTGGGTCATGATCCCAGGATCCAGGGATCGAGCCCCACATCGGGCTCCCAGCTCAGTGGGAATCCTGCTTCTCCCTCTCCCACTCCCCCTGCTTGTGTTCCCTCTCTCGCTGTCTCTCTCTCTCTGTTGAAAAATAAATAAAATCTTTAAAAAAATAATAATAATAATAATTAGTAAAATTCACCATTAAATAGCTAGTAGTGAATATGCTGCAGGACTAGCTAAAACCACAAAGGTTCTTCCAACTTCCCTATGGAATTTTTCCACTCAATCCATTCAAATAGGATAGCAGCAAGCACTTAAGCATTATTCAATCTCAATAGCTTCATGTAGTAATCTGCAATCACTGTGTAAGTAAACCAAAGAGCTAATACTGAACTAAGGAAAGCAGCTGGCCTCTTGCCAACCCTCATACCATAAAGCCTCTGAAAAAGCTTCTCAAATAGTTGACTACACCACTTCGGTTGTGATATAATGGGAAAGGCTTCTGTTCTGATCTCTCCATGAACCCCAGCTTTCCACTTGGATGGATGAATGGACAGGGAGATGGATAAATTCAGCATACAGATTAATCCACATGTACCTATGCCAAGCCCTATCAGCAAAAACTGATGCAAATTAATGTTTTCATTCAGGAACCATGAAAGAAGTTTCTCCAAGGAACCAAACACATATGGACACTCATGTGAATACTAGTTGATCATAAAGCTAATCTTTAAATATATAATTAATGATTGATGTCAATCATGCAAGTACTATATAAGCAGTGTTACTTGAAAACCAACATTCTATCATTATAACACTGCGTCCATCAAAATGAAGTTGTGGTTAGTTGTCACTGCCAAATTGTGGGAAATACTTATATGGAAATATCATTCTTCCTAAATACCCGTGATCTTAAATCTGTCCGGGTTCAAATCCTCAGTTCTACCACTTAACTAGCTCTGTAACTTTGGGAAAGTTATTTATTACCCTATGCTTCAATTTTCTCAGCAGTATAATACAGTCCCTACCACCACATAACTTTATTATGATGATTTTTAAAAATACATACTTTGGGGCGCCTGGGTGGCTCAGTTGGTTAAGCGACTGCCTTCGGCTCAGGTTATGATCCTGGAGTCCCGGGATCGAGTCCCGCATCGGGCTCCCTGCTCGGCGGGGGGGTCTGCTTCTCCCTCTGACCCTCCCCCCTCTCATGCTCTATCTCAGTCTCTCTCTCAAATAAATAAATAAAATCTTAAAATAAATAAATAAATAAATAAATAAATAAAAATAAAAATACATACTTGGAACAACGTCCAGTACATAATAAGAACTCAACAAGTATTAGCTATAATTCATATTATTTCCCGTAATTCAAGTTGCTGGCAGAAAGACAGAACTCTCTGTATCATTAACTAAACTTCAAAAGAATAGCTACCTAATGAGCAAACTTAACAGTAAACTCTAAGAGATAAATGAAGAAAAGGACAGTTTTCTAAGTTTTAAGATGTTTTTAAAACTATTTGTGGTTCAAGACCCACTTAAAAACCTAACTAGAGTTGTGGACATTTTCCTAAGAAAAATCCACTTACCCATAACATTTCAGGGCTTCAATCATAGCCTTCCTGAAATCTACTCAGAGCCAGCAAACCTGAGATGGAGAACCTCCTGGGTTCTAATTATCTAATTATCTAATCCTCTAATTATCAAACTCTGTTTCAATAAACTTTAAACCACTGATTTTCTTCCTCCTTCATAGAAGTTGATAAACATGTATTTCATTAACAACTAGTATGTCTTGCAATAGAGCTGCTGACATTTATAACTGAATCTCACGGGTGAAACAAAAAGCATCAAATCGTTTTCTTTAAGCCCACCAAAATCTGCAGTAAAATTCCAAATTTCAGGACTACAACTTCAAACCAGGTTCTGGAGTTCCCACTCCAGACTGTCGGAGAATAGTGAATCCAAAGTATGGGAAGGGGCGCCTGGCTGGTTCGGTCAGTAGAGCATGTGACTCTTGATCTCCGGGAAGTGACTTCGAGCCCCACATTGGGTGTAGAGCTTACTTAATAAAAAATAATATATACATTAATAGATTAATAATAAGTTAAAAAACAAAGTATGGGAACACTGCTTACTAGAGCTTCAGGACCAGTGACCAACCTATCTCCTCTGTGTCACTCTGTCACAGAGCAGATGATACTGCAGGAAAGGCCATTCTGAGTATGACTAAAACTTTGAGAGGAGAAAACACAGGGAGAGATGCAAGAATGTGACCTTAAAACACAATCATAACAAACCTTTAGAACTTCTGAGACTTCTTAACTTGATTACATAAAATTTTAAATTCTTCGTTACTTTTTAAATCTAAGAAGCCTGTTGCTTTTTTTTTTCAGTCCCTTCCTTTATATCTCTTTATGTTCTTTCCTTTGTACCACCTTCCTCTGTCTACCTTGCCCACCACACTGCTTTTTTTTTTTTTTTTAATGAGAGAGAGAGCACATGAGAGGGGGGAGGGTCAGAGGCAGAAGCAGGCTCCCTGCCGAGCAGGGAGCCCGATGCGGGACTCGATCCAGGGACTCCAGGATCATGACCTGAGCCGAAGGCAGTCGCTTAACCAACTGAGCCACCCAGGCGCCCCCACACTGCTTTTCAATAAAACAACAGGAGTTTAAAAATTGAATCCATATATCACCTTGCTGCTTTCAGTAGAACAGTCCCCCTCACAGCCATCCCACCGCAGGATGCCACAACCATCCAGATCTAATCTGTTCATTCAGTCAAGTCAGTAAAACCTCGTTAGGCACACTGAGAAGATGAGGATGCCTATCAGTTACAAGTAGATGTCATCACCCGTGTCATAACATTAGAAAGTAGCTTTAAAAAACATAATGGAAAACAGCTAACGACAACCACTTTACCTCCAGTTTTGAAACTTCTGACTCACCCTGTTTAAGAATCTGTTAATACGCATCGTTTAAGAATAACCTTGCTTTATGGCTACGTTGAAGCTATCAAAACCTTAAATGCACGGCATTACATAAATTAAAATGAATCGTATCCGTTCGCAAAATGCAATCTCAGTTGGAAAAAATCAACCGGATTTTCATTTAAATCCACCTTGGACAAGGGTTTTATTGCAATTAAAGTCTCCTGCATCTCTTCCAAGTTACTAAGACTGCTTTTCTAAGAGATGAGTGGCTTGTCCAGGGTTGGAAGTGAGAATATAGACCCAGGCCTGATTGCCCAGCAGTAACCATTTCTGCAAGTTCCTCTCCCTAGGAGGACAAGGGTCCTTATCCAAGAAGGGGAGGGTAACTCGATTTTGCAAACAAAGGTAGCGACAGACGCGCAGGGCCCTACACACCTTTGCGCCCACCGACAGGGAGTTTGGGAGGCGGCAGGGAAGAAGCGGGGAGCTGCGGTACCTTTCTTGAACTCTCTGAGCTCTGTTAGGTACAGAACTCAGCGCTCCGTGCTGCCAGACGGCGTCTTCTCCGAAACCGGCAGCTTGGCGGGGGCAGCCAGACGCACGTCCCTCGCTCTCCGCGGGTCAGCTGCAGAGTCAGCGGAGGGGAGAGCCCGGCGCCGGGCGCTGCCTCCCGCCACTCCGCTGCCCGCAACACCGAAAGACCGCGAGCGCACGGAGGAACAGCGCGGGACCCGCAAGCGGACGAGCAAGCTGCGCACCTCTGAAAGTGGAGGATGGCGAGCAGAGGGCACGGGAGGAATAAAGGGTCAGAAGGGGAAAAACCTCTGTGCGTAGTGCAACCGAAAACTGAAGTCGCGGTCAAGTGTTCCCCGTGAGAGGGCAAGGCGGGGCAGCGCGACCCGCAGCTGGTGGCGGGAAACGGGTGGGTCCGCCCGGAGCTGGGAGAGGCCCGAGGCGTAGGCTTTCGGGGAAAATTCCATCGCTTTTTCAACCACCACCACCTCCCCTCCCAGAGCGAAGAAGCAGAACTCTACCTCCATCGAGTCCGGGCTGCAGGGCTGGGGGCGGCAAGCGGCGCAGCCGGACGGGCGCGGCCACCCGGCTCCCTTCCCTGGCGATGGGCTTCGACTGCAACGAGCGAGTCAGCCGGGGTTCCCCATGGGCGCCCTGAACCCAGGGAGTCCCAACCCCCAGCGAAAAGAAAAGTGAAAGAGAAAAGAGCAAGGAGCACAGGGCAAGATAAACATCCCCAGCGGAGGCCGGGGGAGGGGAAGGTGGCAGCAGACCCTGAACGATTGCCCCAGGTGTCCAAGTTCCCCGCCCCCTGGGCTGGGACTCTTGGCCGGTTTCTGCCACTGCCAAGTCCGGGGGCGCAGAACCTGGAGGGAGGAGGAGGAGGTCAGGGAGCGCCGGCCCCGCCTCGTAGCAACCCCGGACGGCTGCTTTGGCCTGTGCCTGTACCTTCTGGGGCACCTGCAGGGAAAGCGCGAGAAGTCTGCGAGACCACCCCCAGCACCCACCCAGCCTGGCTGAGGGCGAGAGGCCTCCCCGGAAAAGCCTGGAGACCTGGGCGCGTGGTTGCGCTTGCAAGTGGCCCAGAGGCAAGGGAAAAGTGTGTAGTAGGATCGGGCTGGGCTGGGCGGCTACTCCAGACCAACCCCTCAGCCCGCAGCGCAGGTTGGAAGAAGGAAGGCTCGGGTGAAGCCTTACTGCAGAAGACGGAATAAGACAGCTGGATGATTACTTTGTCCAAGGCAGTTAACACGGAGGGTGAACCGGCAGAAATGAGCCTGCCTGTGGATCACTTTTCCAGTCTAGTGCATACTCGAGTGTAAACACTGCACATGGCCCCATTAAATAGGACCGTGTGAAATGGTATTAGAGTATTTTACAGTTGAAAGAAGGGACTAAGTTCTTTGAAGCTGAGTGATCCTTATGCCACACAGAGTTAGCAGAAAAGTCCTTGCCCAGTTTTGAAAACACTTTGAGGAAACTTGAACACCTATGAATCACCGAAAATTCCTAATGGAAGGTGCTTCCCCAAATTTTCCAGTTATGTCACAGAAAAAATGATATGGCTCCCTGGAGTTTAGTAAACATTTAACTGCCTTTTCTTTACAATTACCTATGTGTTAAAAAAAATAGAAAAATATTAGAAGTGATTTAAATATTAAATATGCATAAAATTCCACATAAAATAATTTCATATGTTTATGAAAGAGTTGATCTCTAGATAGTCACTTTCAACAAAAAAAAGGTGATATATAAAAATGTAAAAACATTTACAACAATTCAAAAATTTACCATGGTTGGAAATTATATTTAAAGAAATTAAACATTTTTTCTGTCCAAAACAATGTAATGTTGAATTTTCTTGTAATAATGCCAATGATCTCAAATCTAATCAGACTTTTTCATAGCAATATGCTGAAGCTCTGATTTGCAGAATGGGTATTCACTGCAGGTCTGCAGCTGGATTGGATTGTTACAAAGATAGTAGCCACAATAGGAAGACAGTATGTGTACACGTGAATATACAGATTAGGAATGGAGAAGGGGATCTGTGTCTTATCAACCTGGAAGCAGAGCTTCTTGGACTCCTGCAAAGTGAACTCCTCCCATATCTCCTTCAGCACCCTTACGGATGCTGTGTGCTATGCAGCCCATAGCCGACATAGATGTCCAGACAGTAAGACACCTTATTGGCTACACCTAGCATCAACCAGCAGAGCTTGATATCATTGTTGCCAGAGGACACATCATCACCTCTCAAACCCTGCTGTGCTTGGGCTGCCCAGGGGCACTAGAGAAAGCTGCTCTTCACTCTTAGCCTATGGGCTCCAGCTGCCCCCCGGGACTGAGCAGCATCAATGTCTGACAGTGCACTTTGAACATGGGATCACCATGAGTTCCTGGAGAGATTTTCACAACACTCTGGGAAACTGATGGGACTTTTCTTCATAAACCTGAGTTTTAAACTACAATCTGAACACATAAGAATAATAAAATTGGTCTATAAATATTGATCAAGCTTCTAATATATGTGAGTTCTGCAACAAGATGGGCTGAATGGGATATAAAGCATTTGGTCAAGTTGGGGAGATAAAAAAAACAGAAGTAATAATACAGTGAAACTGAACATTATTCTAGCCATAAGATATGCTTTGCCCTATTATTTGCCCCCCAAAAATGTAGGTCAAATTTGTCTTCTTAATTACAGAAAATAAAAGTATTTTTTAATTAGTTACATAAGTGCCTACAATTCAATGATGTTGGGTTTTCAGCATAATTTGTTTTTGTTGCACTGCACTCAAACAGAAGAGTCTCATATAAGCAACTTGTATTTTCAGTTGCCACAGAGTGTTTGGCAAGATACTGAAAATTACTCACACCAATGAACAAGTAAATTCCACTGTATAAATTAAAAACAAAGATTGATGAAATAATTTGAAACCACTGTAAGATACCTCATAAAATTATAATGTAGAGAGATGTAAAAATTAACTAAACCTCACAGGAGGGATTATAATAACCATTCTTTGAATTTACAGAATTAATAATAAAATCATAGTTCAATAAATTTTTAATACCTAATTTTTCATTCCAAAGACAATGGTTGCCTATTGGGCAGTTGTCTTTAAAAGAAATTACTAATAAATGTTTCCTAATAGCTTTTGAGATGACATGGAAGAAGTTAAAATTAGCTCATCTGATTTAGTGTTCAAAGTCCATGACTGTGACCTTATTTATGATCCTAAGAACAAACCACAGGCCAAGAACTAAGTTGACTTTCTGGTCTTTAAAAAACCTGGCCCAAGACCCCTCAAGTTTCCATTTTGATTAAAACATGCCTGAATTGCAGCTTTAGCTCAAGGTTGCCCCCCCAACTCTGGTTTTGTTTTTTGGGGGTTGTTTGGTTTTTTTGTTTAGTGTTTTTTTGTGTTTTGTTTTTTGTTTTAGCAATACTTAGCAATGTTATGAGATATGAACTATCCCCATTTTACAGATGGAGAAACCAAAGCCCAGAGAAATTACACAGCTTGCCTAAGGTCCCACACAACTGACTCGCCCAGCAAGGATTTGAACTTTGGTGGCCTGGCTTAAGTATACACCCCTACCCTCCGCTGCTTGTAAAACAAAGGATTCCTGAGGAAAGAAGCCATTGACTTCCAGGCAGTGTCTCTCAGTCCAATTTTGTTTGCTCTAGAGTAATTTTAGCCACTACTAGGAAGGAAACTCATCAGTTCCATGAATTTCTGCTACCTGATTTCATTGTATTTCTGTAATGAAACCACTATGGGTGTTCCAGCCCCACTACAAATCGGTATTTGAATAAAGTGACTGGCCAAAGGCTGGCGGAGCTCCGCTGCAGATTGGACACCGCGGAGCTAGCAGCTGGTTCCTATCAGAGACACGGATTGTGTTTGAGTCAGATGTACCCATGGCAAAGGAGGAGAAAGGACACCTACTTTCAAGCTGCAGGGGAATTATAAACAGTTAAACTGTCACATACTGAATTCTTAATGTACTTAAGTGTATACAGAATCTTTAACGTTTGGATAGATAGCAATTGGGGAGGGGGTTTAAGTAGAACCAAGAGATCATTTCATGTGCTGACACTGTACCGAATGATCTTTTAAGGCTGAACTTGCTAATCAAAATCTAGAGCAAAAAACTTTACTTATCTTACTTAGATTTATAGTGAAAGTGTATCATAAATGTACACAATATGACTTGTGATGGCATTTATTTCAATGATTAACTGTAAAAAGGGATTTTACTTTTCCTCACGGATAGGGGGAAAATACATATTTTCTTGAATTAGCTCTATAACTTAAATTTATGCATTTTTTACAACATGTAACCACCTTAACAAAAAGGTGTGAACTAAAGTTAATAGCAAAGGTAGACGCATATTGACATATCTGACAAAAAAAAAAAAAAAGTTGAATGACATCGATTTTGATTTTGATTCTGCAGCTGGCAAACAGATCCTGAATAAAAGTTTGTTGAATTTATTTTGGTGAGAAATAATCTCACCTGTCTTTTCACAGTTTTAAATTCTTGCTAGAATCAAAATCTGAGAACTTACAGATCTACATGTAGATATGTGGGTATGTATGCACATATAAACATATATACAAATACACATATACATTCATATTATATATGTATATGTGTATAAATGTACATAATAGTTCTTTGCAAGTATCATGAAATAATTTGATAATTTACATAACTTAATTCTGTGGTCTATATGTGTATCTAATACTACAATCACTTTTCATTGAGTTTTTAAACTAAACTGTCTTCAAAACATTTATCAAAATCAATTTTCAGAAACACTCTGACAAATATCAACTATGCCAATAGAAGGCTCATAATCATCTGTTAAAATACCATTAGTTTTGTTATTATAGGTATTGTTGTATGGGAAATGACGGTGATGAAATGCTGGCCTCCAGTTACCACCCTGGAAGAACCAAAATGAAAATGCTTACAGCCCGGGGCGCCTGGGTGGCTCAGTTGGTTAAGTGACTGCCTTCGGCTCAGGTCATGATCCTGGAGTCCCTGGATCGAGTCCCGCATCAGGCTCTCTGCTCGGCAGGGAGTCTGCTTCTCCCTCTGACCCTCCCCCCTCTCATGTGCTCTCTCATTCTCTCTCTCTCAAATAAATAAATAACATCTTAAAAAAGAAAAAAAGAAAATGCTTACAGCCCAAATTAAGATAAACAACATGATTTATTAAATCAATCTAAAACTCACAATGAGAAGCAAAAGAAGAGACCAGACACCAGGTTAAACACACTTAGGGAAGAGTACATGGGTGGAAGACCCCAAGCCCCAAATCCTGGGTTATGCAATGTTCATATAACTTCTCTCTCTGTCTCTGTCTCTTTTTCTCTCTCTGCCCCATCATCCTTATCTGATGATGGCATAGTGATGAAGACCAAAGTTGAGGTGTGAATAAGGATGGGGTACAAAGATGAAAGTTACCTAGGGCCAAAACACACACTTGCCCTATTAGAGAGACATAGGAGTGAAGCTGTGTATTTCCAATGAGCTCCTACATTTTTTGGACACAGAACATGTGAGGCTGGAATGAGACTATACTGGATATCACCAATAATGGCCAATTTAAAGATGGTGCATAAAAATGTCTGCTGAGAAAGTCATAATCATAACTACGACTTTCTATCCTTTCTATCTCTAAGTAGTATTCTTGTTTGTTCTTGCATGTATTTCATTATCCATTTTTTAAAAAGATTTTATTTATTTATTTATTTGAGAGAGAAAGAGAGAGAGAGAGAGACAGCATGAGCAGGAGGGAGGGCAGAGGGAGAAGGGGTTGGAGAAGCAGATTCCCTGCTAAGCAGGGAACCCGATGTGGGGCTCCATCCCAGGACCCTGGGATCATGACCTGAGCCAAAGGCAGACGCTCAACCGACTGAGCCACCCAGGCACCCCTGTACCATTCATTTTTAACATGTCTTTCAGGTTACTAACTTACCATTTATATTTAACACATCTTATAAATTTGCCTATGCCTCACAAGCTACTTATGTATTGTCTATGTTTAACACACATCCTATGATTTTTGCCCATTTCTCGAAAGCTGCTAGCCTACTTACTATGTTTAACATTTCTTAGGAGCTTTATCCATCTCATTGTTCTCTTGTCTTGTATAGAAGAATCACATATTCTTTAATAATACATATTTTAGTAATTCTTTGTGATAATATGTTTATTTATTTGAGATTGGTATGCCTGGAGGCTATTATCACGTTTAAAAATATTTGTCCTGCATCAGACATTGATGTCCTTAACCAAAGGCCCTATAGACATATGGGATCATGGCTGATTCTGAAGCTATATCCTGCACACTTACACCATTCTATTTTGGATCTCAGTAACTCCATGGAATGAAGCCAAATCTGCTATGTTCCTTTGGGATATATAACAGTCTTACTGTTTTGGTACCTAGCAGAGGGGAGAAAGTTTAAACAGAACCAAGAGATGATTTAAGGTATTGTTATGGAACCTGGACTGGATTGCTCGACAGAGGAACCAAGTGGCACCTGGAGATCTTGGAGGATAGGAGGTTTATTTAACGCTGGCAGGCTCAGAGGAGAGTGATCTCCAAAGGTCTGCACCGTAAGCACAAACAAAGGGGGCAATTTATACACTTCTACTTCTGCATACTTGGCACTTCTGGCGCGTGCGCGAAGCGGGGCAGGGAGAAGAACCCGGAAGAGCCCCAGGGCAAGGACTGGGACTCTCTCGCTGGCTCGGTCGGCCATCTTAGGACACAGATTTTCCTTATCATTCCCCCCTTTGATGCCCCTTTAATCACCTAGTTTAGAGGGCATCATCTTCATCTTCTAAGGAGCGATAGTGAGTAAGGAGTAACTGGAGTCTGATTTTAGCAATTTGAGTAGTGATAAACCTAGTAAGGGCATTAAGAATACAAGGACCAAATGCCACTATGAGGAGAAGCAATAGGAGGGGGCTGACAAGGGGGGCGAACCATTGTGAGAGGGTATCCCACCAAGTTGTCTGCTGGAGTGTTTCCCACTGGCGATGTACTCGTTCCTGTAATTGGGTCAGAGTTTCTTGGACCACTCTTGACTCATTAGCATAGAAACAATATTCCTCCTCTAAGAAGAGGCAGAGGCCCCCTTGAGCGGCCGTGAGCAAGTCGAGCCCGCACCTGTTTTGGAGGACCATTGAGGCCAGTGAATCGAGTTGGTGCTTCAGGGCCAGGGCTGACTGAGTGAGGGAGGAAAAATCCACCGTGAGTTGTTGAGTTAACCCCTGGTACTGAACCTGAGACATCCTGACGCCAGTGGCGCGGAGGGCAACACCTGATGCGGCCAGCAGGCTCACAATGAGAGGGATGGCCGCGGGGGAGCATTGAGGGCGGCTAGGAGGTCTCCGTATGAGTGGGGCATTGCTCCCAGGGAGGGCTGAAGACTGACAAGGATGCATGATTGAACGCACGGGGTGATGCAGATGTTTACACCTTGATCACAAGCTAGAAAAGTGTTGTTAGGCACACAGACCCAACTGTGGCCCGTGATGGGTGAGGAAGAATTGCCATACAGTGGTACTGGAGCCAGAAAGGGATAATCTGAGGTCCCTGGTGCCGAGGTGGGAGGTGACACGGTGGACTGGTTGAGGATGACACCTAGGTATTGGACGGGACCGGGCTCCATACAGATCTAGCAGTCAGACTCTAGGGGTGGATTTGAGTGGTTAAGCACTTGGTGGGAGGCATTAATCATACCTAACAGCTGTGCTATAGATGCTTGTTGTGTGTGGATGGGGGACCCAGGGATGAGCCAGAGCAAGTTATTTTCTGTCTGACTCTAGGGGTTGACTGTAAGGCTTAGACTTAATCATAAATTTGGTCATGAAGTCGGTCCCCATAGGGTGATACTGGCCCAACAGGAGAATGATTCCTGTAGCCCATGATGTGGCATTGGGTTCTAAGACTGAGAGGGTGATCAGTATACAGTGATTGTTAGGGCAAGAAGATGGGGTGGCATTCTGTGACAAAGAAATCTGGATGTCACTGCGCTGTTTGAGGCGCCACCTGGTGGACCATCGTTCCATTCCCAGTCAAGTCGCCACCCATGACTCACATCCCCATGCTTGCGAGCAGAACTAAGGGCAGGTGTTTGGCTGTTGAGGCGTAGGGCCCCCACAGATGTAGATATCTACCAGCCGGTAACCTGAATGAGGGCCATGGTAGGAACACCATCTATGAGGTTCCCAGGAGGTATCAAGAAGCTGGCATCCATCAAAATGGAGGTTAACCTTTGGTGTGTGCCCATCCCAGGTGGAAAAAGTCAGTGGGGGCACTGGTGCGGGATTGAGGGGGATAAGCTGGAAAGTCCATTTGCCAGTAACAGTGATACAAGAGTTTGCCCCCCTTGCCTTGCCGAACAAGCTAGAGGCAGTGAGGAGGAACAGCACACCAGGTAGCAGAAGACTGGGGCTGACTGGGGCCAAGAAAACCATGGTGAAATGTGCTCAGGAGTAGATAGCAGAGGGCCAATAAAAGTGGGATCTATGACCTTAGGTAGAGGGAGCCATCATGGCTAACCTATCAGTAGACAAAACCTGTGGACAAGTAAGTGCAGTAATACACCCTACGGACACCCAATAAGCAATGACAATAGTAAGCCTCTGGGGGAAAGTCCAGTCAGGAGGGGCAACAGTGTAGAGTCCGACTCCCAAGATGAGGGAAATCACACCACGATGAGAGCCAGGGACCATGGTGAATAGGTGTCCATCAGTAGGTGGGGTCTCGTTGAAGGTGAAGCCGGAGCAGGTTCGTGAAGTCTGGCTGGACTCTCCACTGGCACGGCTCCTCGTCCAAATGATGAGCTTTCTTCACTCTGGAGTGGTGGACCCATGGGGTGACACTTGAGACCTTGAGGGCAGTAGGGGTGGTTAGAACAACAGTGTGGGGCCCTGTCCACTGCAGTTTGAGGGGCTCTTTCTTCCAATCTTTGACCCAAATTGAGTCCCCTGTCTGGAAGGAGTGTACCTGAGACCCTAAGGAGATTGGGGCCCTCTCAATGGTGTATTTTGTAATTTATTTAGGGTGGCCCCCAGGGCCTGAAGCGGCTCCTTTATCTCCAACCTGATGCAAGTTTCCTGGAAGGCTCCTCAGGCATGGGGGAGGCCGTCAATATATTAATTCAAATGGGGAGAAACCTAATGTCTCGGGTGCAGCGAGCACGCAGAAGAGCTAGGGGTAGCAGATCCGGCCATGCGAGGTTAGTCTCTGGACAAAACTTTGCTAAGGTTCCCTTAAGGGTGAAATTCATTCGCTCTACTTTCCCTGACCTTTGGGGCCGGTAAGCAGTGTGGAGTCTCCAGGTGATGTTGAGAGATTTGGTCAAGACCTGTACAATGTCTGCCACAAGAGCGGGTCCATTGTCACTATGGATTGTTAATGGCAGGCTGAACCGGGGCACGATCTCCCACAAGAGGACTTTAGCTACTTCCCGGCTTTGCTCCGTCCTGGTTGGGAAGGCTTCAACCCACCCAGAGTATGTGCATACTATTACTAGACGATATCTGAACCCCCTGCTTGGCTGCACATCTATGAAGTCTACCTCTAGATCCTCGAAGGGGGTTGCTCCCATCCTCTGGACACCTGGCGGGGGCCATGGTGCAGACCGAGCATTACTTTTAGCACATGTTATGCACCGTTCACTCGTTGCTCGGCACAGTGCTGGCAGCTGACTGACGTATTAGTGCTTCTTGAGAAGGGCCTCTAATGCAGTTTTCCCCAGATGAGTGAGTTGGTGGTATTCCTTGTCTAGATGCCCTCCAGTTGCTGTTGGAACAAAGATGCTCCCATCTGGCATCATCCACCATCCCTTTTCACTCAGGGTGGCTCCCTCAGCCATGGCCCATTCCTTTTCCTTTTTAGTGTAACTGGGTGGAGGGACTTCTTCCGGGGGTGTTAGGGCCATGGTGAGGGAAGCCGCTCTGTCCATGTCCTCACTGGCTGTGGTCTTGGCTGCCTCATCTGCCAGACGATTTCCCTGCGCTGTGGGGTCGTCTCCTTTCTGCTGTCCCTTATGGTGCAGGACTGCTACTTCCTTTGGAAGCCAGACAGCTTTGAGGAGTCTCAGTATCTCCTCTTTGTTCTTAATAGCTTTTCCTGCTGCAGTTAGGAGGCCCCTTTCCTTGTAGATGCCTCCATGTATATGTACAGTAGCAAAGGCATACCGAGAGTCAGGATAGATGTTGACTCACTTGCCTTCACCGAGGGTGAGGGCTCAGACTAAGGCATATAATTCAGCCCGTTGAGCTGACCATCCAGCTGGTAATGCCTTAGCTTCTAGGACTTCAGTGGTTGTGGTTACTGCATAACCCACCTTCTGGGCACCCTCCTGTAGGTAACTGCTGCCATCGCTGAACAGCATGAGCTCTGGATTCTTTATGGCTTCATCCCGCAGATCTGGACGGCTCATGCAGAGTTCATCAGTCACCTCGGAGCAGTCATGGTCTGGTTCCCTGTCTTCCGTGGGGAGAAAAGTTGTTGGATTTAATGTCCTTACTGTTTCAAGGGTGACCCGTGGGTTTTTGCAGAGGAGCCCTTGGTATTGTGCTAGCTGAGAGTTGGAAAGGAAGCGGTGTCCCTGTGCGTTCATGAGGGACACAACTGCATGAGGGACCTTGACATTAAGTTATTGCCCCAGGGTAAGTTTGTCCGCCTCCTTGATGAGTAGGACTGTGGCTGCCAGCGCCCTGAGGCATGGTGGCCATCCCGTGGCCATGGGGTGCAGTTTCTTTGACAGGTAAGCAACTGGCCGTTGCCAGGGTCCAACAGTCTGGGTGAGTACCCCGAGTGCTATTTTTTCCTTTTCATGCATAAAGAGATTGAAGGGTTTTTCTACATCTGGTAGGCCCATGGCTGGAGCCCACCCCAGGGCGGTCTTTATCTCTGTGAAAGCGGCTTCTGCTTCCTCAGTCCAGGCAGGGGGTTCTCCATCTGGTCCCCCTAAGAGATCATAAAGGGATCTTGTTATTGCCGAGAACCCAGGGATCCAGATGCGGCAGAATCCTGAAGCCCCCAGGAATTCTCGTAGGCCCCTTTTTGTCTGGGCCTGTGGCAGGGAGATGATGACCCTTTTCCTCTCCAACCCTAGTTCTCTTTTCCCTTGGGTGAGGAGGAAACCAAGGTATCAAACCTGTTGTTGGCAGATTTGTGCCTTCTTCCATGAGGCTCGGTATCCCGAGTCTGACAGGAGCTGTAGGAGGGCGTTGGTGCTTTTTGTGCAGTCTTCTTGTGTGTCACTGGAGAGGAGGAGGTCATCCACATACTGGAGGAGGGTGCATCGTGCGGCCTCTCTTGGGAAGCTGGAGAGGTTGGTGGCCAGCTCTTCCCCAAAGAGGGTTGGTGAGTGTTTACACCCCTGTGGAAGGCGCGTCCAAGTCAGTTGCATCTGGTGCCCTGTATCAGGTTCAGACCATTCAAAGGCAAATAGTGGCTGGCTCTGGGGAGCTAAGCAGAGGCAGAAGAAGGCATCCTTCAAATCTAGGCAAGTGAACCATCTGGCCAACCATGGGATTTGGCTGAGGAGGGTGTATGGATTCGGAACCACTGGGTGCAGAAAGGTGGTTACCTTGTTGATGGCCCCCAGGTCTTGAACTGGTCAGTATCCCCCTCCTGGCTTCTTGACTGGCAGGAGGGGAGTATTCCAGGTTGACTGGCACTCGACTAGAATACCCCCTTCTTTGAGTTTGGTCAGATGTTCTTGGATGCCGATCTTAGCTTCTTGTGGAAGGGGGTGTTGTCTTTGCCTCTGAGGTTGGGCTCCTGGAATCAGTTCAAAAATGATAGAGGCCTGATTTTGGGCTAGTCCGGGTAGGTTGTTTTCAGCCCATACTGAAGGAAGGTGAGTCTGAAGTCTGGCAGGCTGCTCGGTTGGGCCTGGGCACAGAATAGCCTCCATTCTTCTTCCCTTGGCATGGTAATTGCTAGTATTAGAGACCCCGTCTCCTCTTGCCTTGGATTCAATCGGAGGCTAGTGTGTCCAGTGGGCTCAAAGGTTATCTGAGCCCTAAGCTTGGAGAGTATGTCTCGGCCCAAGGGAGGGATGAGGCAATCAGGCAGATAAAGGAATTCATGTCGGACCTTGTGGCCCCCGAGTTCGCACTGGCAAACCTGGCAAAAGGGCTGTTGTATCGCCTGTGTCCCGGTGGCCCCAAGGATGGTCACAGTCTTTTTGCTGAAAGTTTCCACTGGGGAGGTGACAATAGAGTGCTCGGCCCCAGTATCAACCATAAAAGTCACTGGCTGGCCCCCCACCTTCCTTTTGACCGTGGGCTCATGGGGGCCAAGGAGGAAAGAGCCTGGTCCCTCTCAGTCTGAGTCCATTCCCACAAGGCCGATGAGGTCCTCCTCTCAGGGCTCTTCCTTGTAGCGGCTGGGCTTTTGAGCCTTTCCCCGGTTGGGACATTCGTTTTTCCAATGCCCTTTCTCTTTATAGTAGGCACGTTGATCCCTTGCCAAAGGGGTTCTGGGCTTCCCCCCTTTCGGTGATTGGTGTCTCCCCGTCTTTGTGTTGTCTTTTTCCTTCAGGGAGGCAGCGAGGAGGCTGACTTTCTTTTTCATCTTTTTGTTGGCTTCCCATTCGGCTGCGACTTCCCTATTCATGTAGACCTTACTGGCAATCTCTATTAGTTGGGTGATGTTCATCCTGGCAAAACCCTCTAGTTTCTGAAGTTTTTTTCTGATGTCTGGGGCAGCCTGAGCCACAAAGGTGTTTACCATCTGTTGGCTTTCCTGTGCCTCAGGGTCAAATGGAGTGTATATCCTGTAGGCTTCACATAGTCTTTCATAGTAGTCCCCAGGGGACTCCCCTGGTTGTTGAGTGACCGAGGATACCTTAGTCATGTTCATGGGTTTTTTTAGCTCCTGCCCGGATTCTCCAGAGGAGGGCCTACTGGTCCCGGTGGATGTGGGCCTGTCCCTCAGTTGTGGTGAAGTCCCATGCTGGGCGCTCTTTGGGTGCGGCTTTATTAGCCCAGGCAGCAGGGTTGATGACTCCCACCGGTGTGTGCTCTTCCAGGTACTGCCGTGCACCTTTCATTATTCTCCTCCTTTCCTCTGTGTTAAACAGGGTGTGGAGTAACTGTTGGCAGTCTTCCCAGGTTGGCCAATGAGTCTGGGAGAGGGATTCTATGAGGTCCTACCATAGCCTGTGGTTTCTCAGAGTAGGATGGGGTGTTATGTTTCCAGTTGAGGAGGTCGGTGGTGGAGAAGGGCTGATAATACATCATGGAACAGCCAGGTTAGACCGTCCTGTCTTCATCGCGCCTCTCGGGTTCCCGCATCTCTTGTACCAGCATTTGGAGGGCCCTTGCACCCGGCCTGGGGTGCAGCCTGACTGCTGTCCTGGAGAAAGTGGATCTTTTGCGCCTAGAGGCGCTGGTGGATCCTCTGGGCCTGGGGGCACCAGTGAAATCAATGGTGGCCGAGTGTCTGGAGCTGAAGGGCCAGGTGTAGGCGGTCTTGGGGTATGTACGGTGGGGGCAGGATCAGTTTGTCCTCAGGATCTCCGGCTAGGATTTGTGGAGACTGGGATTTTTGCTGATTTTCTTTAGGTCGCTTGGATGAGGCGATTAAGACCCTGGCCTGTCCCCTGCCTATTGCAAGTGAATCGCACCCAGGGAGAAAGGGTCTGAGCAATTCCTAGCCAGCAGTCAATGTACGGAAACCGGTCAGGGTGTCCTGGTTCTCCTGTTTCTACTCACCATACTCGACGAATCGTTGGGACATCCAATGTCCCTTCTGAAGGCCACCCGACATCAAAGGTGAGCCATTCCAATTCACATAGGGTTCTCAACTTGTCGGGGTTCATCCTGACTCGATAGTCTCCTGAAAACACCTTCTTGAAATTTTTGATCATGGTCTCTAGAACCATAGGTTTACTCTGCCCTGACCCCATGGTGATGTCCCCGTGTACAGTGGCACAGAGACAAAGGGGGGTATGTCCTGAGGTGAGGAGACCAATCAGATGCCCATCTGGCCATGTCTCGAAGGAGCTTAGGTGAGGCTTAGCCATAGTGGTCTCAACGCTGTGACTTACAGTCAGGAACTATTGTATGCCATTCACCACGGAATCGCAGACAGACCCACTCAGACTCTGTAGGCTTCTGGGGACCTTAAGGGTACCCTCCCGTGGAGTCACAGAATCAGTCCACTTGAGCAAGCCAGGTCGACTGCACATTCACTCACACATTCACACTCCAGAAGTTATTACATTCCCTCCCTGGGAATCCCTACCTGTGAAACCTCTAAGAGGTCTCTGGGAGGTGATCAGGCTCCCCTTCCACCCCAATGGGGGTGGGCCTTTCTGGGTCCTGGGGCCCCAGGCCTTACCAGAATCCGAGGTCGGGACCAGGTCCTCACCTGCCAAGTCTCATCAAGTCCAGCGGGAACAGCGGAGCAGGGCAGGGCCGAAGCGATAGGGGCAGGAGACTGCCGAAAATTAGGCAGGGTGCTCCTTCTCTCTTAGGATCCCTTGTTCCATCACCGCCCTGCCATTGCCCCCAAACCAGTGGCAACAATGGGCCAGCGCATTTGGGTTTCCGGGTCAGGGAACCAAATGTTATGGAACCTGGACTGGATCGCCCGATGGAAGAACCAAGTGGCAGCCGGAGATCTTGGAGGGTAGGAGGTTTATTTAACACCTGCGGGCTCAGAGGAGAGTGGTCTCCAAAGGTCTGAGCCCCGAGCACAAAGTGGGCAATTTATATACTTCTACTTCCACATACTTGGCACTTTTGGTGCGTGTGCAAAACGGGGCAGGGAGAAGAACCCGGACTGGTGCCTGCGGGAAGCAGAGCAGGGAGAAGAACCCGGAAGAGCCCTGGGGCAAGGACTGGGACTCTCTTGCTGGCTCGGTCGGCCATCTTAGGACACAGATTTTTCCTTATCAGTACTAACAATACTTTTCTGAAAAATCTTTTAAGGTTGACCTTATCAATCAAAATCTAGTTCAAAAACACATTAATTATCTTACTTTGATTTATAATATAAATGTATTTTATGTATCTATTTATGGAAATATACAATATGAGATTGTATATGTATATATGACCCACTTCTGAAGCTATCTTCTACCCATGCTTTATATTCCAAGTGTATATGTCTTAGATGTAAAAAGAGTACTGTTTACCAGTTTCCCAGAGTGGGTTTTGACAATTTACCAAATTAAACAGCAAGCTTCTAAATAAACCATGGATTAAAGAAAAAATCACAGAGGATATTGTAAGATTCTTTGAACTGAATGATAATGAAAACAAAATATACCAAACTTTGAGGAATTAACTATCTAAGAACTAACATAGTTCTTAGGTAAAAATTTATAATTATCAATACTTATATTGCAAGAAAAAAAGGTAAAATCAACAGAACAAGCTTCCACCTTAAGAAACTAGAAAAAAAGACAAAAATACAAAGTTAAGAGAAAGAAGGAAACAATAAAGATAAGAGATGAAATGGAAAAGAAAATCGATGAAAACAACTACAATGAAAAGATCAATGAAATTGGCAAATCTCAACCTAAACTGATCAAGGAAAAAGAGAGAAAATACAAAATACCAATGTCAACATTGAAAGAGGAGATATCACTATGTATACTATAGACATAAGAGAAAAATAAAGAATATTAAAAACAATTTATGGCAATAAATTTAACAACTTAAAAGAAAGAGGCAAATTCCTTAAAAGCCACAAGTTACAAAGACTGATATACAATAAAATAAATGTTTAAATTATATCTATTACAGAAATTTAATTCATAATTAAGATTCTTCCCACAAAGAAGACTCCAAGCCCAAATGGCTTCACTGGCAAATTCTAATAAAAAACCAAGAAAAAATAATGCCAATCTTACACTAACTCTTTAAGAAATACAAGAGAAAGACACACTTCTCAACTTATCTTGTGAAGCCAAAGTTATCCTGTCAAAAACAAAGATATTACATGAAATCTACACAGAAATATCTTTGAAAGCCAATCAATATAATCCTCCATGTTAGTTGAATAAAGAGGGAAAAAAGCATTTATCAAAATTCAACACTTAGCTGTAAGAAAACCTCCCAGCAAACTAGAAATAGAAGGAAACTTCTTGAACCTGAAAAAAGCTACAATGAAATATCTTATTTTATTTTATTTATTTATTTTTTATTTTTTTAAAAAAATTTTTATTTATTTATTATTTGAGACAGAGAGAATGAGAGAGACAGAGAGCACATGAGAGAGGGGAGGGTCAGAGGGAGAAGCAGGCTTCCCGCCGAGCAGGGAGCCCGATGCGGGACTCGATCCCGGGACTCCAGGATCATGACCTGAGCCGAAGGCAGTCGCTTAACCAACTGAGCCACCCAGGCGCCCGAAATATCTTATTTTAAAATGAAAGATGAATGCTTTACTCCTAAACTCAGCTACAAGCAAATACGCCTCCTCTATTCAATCAGCCCTGGAGATCCTAAGCAGTATGATAAAATAAGAAAAAAAAAATTACAAATATTAGGAAAAAAATAGATAAACAGTGTTATTTGCAGACAAGAGAGTCCTGAGGAACCCTAAAAAATATTACTAGAACTATATTTGAATTTAGAAGGTCACAGGATACAAGATAAAAATACAAACATAAATTATAGTTTTGTATACAGCAACAAGTAATTGGAAATTTAAAGTTTTTAAATATAATTTACAAATGTATCCAACATAAATTATTTAGGCATAAGTATTTAATAACATGTACTCTGAAAACTACAAAATACTGCTGAGAGAAACTGAAGATGGTCTAAATCAGGGTTTGGCAAACTGTGGCCTACAGCTTGCAGCCTGTTTTTGTTTAGAATATAGCTACACCCATTTGATTATATGTGGCTAAGGCCACTTTTGCAGCTGAGAGGTTGCAAAAGAGCTCAAAAAATTTAGCAAAGCTTAAAATATTTACTACCTTGACCTTTACAGAAAAAGCTTATCAACCCTTCATCTAAATGTTTGGAAATATACCATGCTCATAAAATCGGAGGATCTGATGTTAAAATGTCAGTTTTTCCCAAATGTATCTACAGATTCAATACAATCTCAGCAGGCTTTCTTTTACAACTTGGTTGTAGCTGATTCTAAAATTGATATGCAAATACAGAGGGGCTAGAAGAGGCAAAATACTCTTGAATAAAGAGCAATGTTGGAGTATCTATACTACCAGATATCAAGATTTACTATAAAGCCATAAAGGCCAAAGCAATGTGGTAATGGCATAAAGACTGACAGACAAATCAATGGAACAGAACAGAGTTCAGAAAAAAGTCCAGATATATGGTCACTTGGATTTGACAATTGTGCCAAAGTGAAAAAGAAAAAAAGAATAATCTTTCTAAAGAATGATACAGGAACAACTGGGTTTTTCAGGGTTCCATCTGGGTTGAAAAAAAATTATTCACATACTCACATCATTCATAAAAATTCAGAAAATGGTTCATAGACCTAAATGTAAAAGCTAAAAATATAAACCTTCTAAAAGAAAGCATAGAAAAAAATCTTTGCAATCTTTTTTTTTTTTTAAAGATTTTATTTATTTATCTGACAGAGAGAGAGACAGGAGAGAGGGAACACAAGTAGGGGGAGTGGGAGAGGGAGAAGCAGGCTTCCCGCTGAGCAGGGAGCCCGATGTGGGGCTCGATCCCAGGACCCTGGGATCATGACCTGAGCTGAAGGCAGAGGCTTAACCGACTGAGCCACCCAGGTGCCCCAAATCTTTGCAGTCTTGAGATAGGTAAAGATTTCCTGGACAGAACACAAAAGGTACTAACTACGAAAGAAAAAGAAGTCATATAATTAGATTTCATTAAAATGTAAAATTTTTCTCTCTTTAAGGCCCCAAATGACTACTAACATACTAAAATTTCTGGAGAATCCTGCAGTAAAAGCCCTGTTTAATATTATTTGACTTATTTCTCCAATTTACTGGTCCAAGAACCATTTTAAAGTAGAACACCAATTAATCTTTTACAGAATTTGTATTCCAAAAAACACACTAGCAAAGTGCTATTGATGACACATTACTTTCTTCTGGACCAAACTCCACTATCAATGCTAATTGAGGGAGAGGAGCCATAACAGTAAAATAATGATTTTTTTCTATAGAATATGCTCCGTGTGCGATTCAGTTACCTTTTGGTATGATACTTTTAATGTTTGGGAGTTATAAACATTTCCTTATGGCAATAAACATTATTGAAAAACAGTATTTTTGTAAGAGCTGTATAACTTAACTATTCACCTACTAATAGTCATTTACAACTTGATGTATTTTTTTCATTAAAATTCAGAAGTCCTCATATAAAATTTGGTTAGAGAATTTCAAATTTAAACTTAGGTCACACTTGCTCTGGTTAAAGGAGTCTAAAAAACATTAGGAAGAGGCTGTACTCCTACAAAAACCTAAAAAGAAACTCACTATATTTCTACTTTATTTTGAGAGAAACTGGGGCATAGAGAAACTAGGTGATTCACATCTAATGATATATCCAATGTAATGGCAGGCCTCAGAACAAATGCCTTAAGAAGTGACAAGAATATTACAAAATTCCTCAGCTATAGATCTTAAATTAAGAGACAATAATGATTCCATCCCAAAATATTCCGAATAAGGACCCATCAAAAATCAGCATTTGTCCAATGTAAGAAAGTACTGTCAATAAACACTGTATTAATTAAATAAACCAAAGAAGCAACCACTGTCATACAGCTGAAACAGCAAAGCAAATTTTAGATAGGAGTACTATGGTAACTATTTAGATTCTTATCCAATATAGCACACAGAAAATGTGCTATATTCCAAGAAAGCATTTCAAAATTTACTACAGATTACATAAAGTCAGAAACTCATGCAAACACTGAATGCCCATTTTCCTGAAAAATGGCTTTTAAAGGGAAGAGTTGGCATAATCTGCTTGAAACATGAATAAGAAATGAGGTTATAGATCAGGCAAGGGGAAATCTTATGTTTGCAAAGTTAACTTTTATGTTCAAAATAGTGAAAACAGAAGAAACGTTGGAAATAGTTGTATGTGGTGTTTGAAGTTACTTCCATCCACACATGAATAACTAATTCTGGGTATGTAAATTGTGTTGGAAGCCTTGCTGCTTCATTTGCTTATCTCACCCCAAAAATACACGTCCTCCCTTTAAAATCTACATTTGTTTGCATTTATAACTAAACTTAGTTTGGGAAATCTAAGATTTGTGGACTTGAAATAGGCTCTAATAGACCTAAAACTAATGCTATCAAATCATCCCTTCACTAGCGTTTGTTTTTTAACTGTGCATTCAGAATCTACCACATGCCACAGATTATGTAGAGGGAGTAGAGAATATAGTCCCTCCTTTCCGAAGGGAAAATATATGACATAATTGCTACCATTAAGAAGTTTGCAATGTTTTGTGGTTGATTTTGTAGATTAACTTAACTGCAAATAGTGGATTGCAGAAACCCCTATACAAAAAAACTTTGCTAGAATTTTCTATTGCAATTACTTTGAGATAAAATTACAACATCATTTTTGATTGGCCAGCTTTTTTTTTCTGTAATTGTTTAGTGGGAATTTTCATGCTAGATGTGTGTTAATTCTTATGCACTCAAAAATAGAGAGAAAAGGAATTCTAGGATTAAAGTCTCAAAGACTGATCTATTTAAGCAAGTACCATTAGTCATGCAAACTTATCTCACAGATGTGGACTCACTGAGATAAGATATTGTTTTGTGATGTCAGCTTGATGGAACCTGAAAAATATAAAATTGTGAAACAATCTAATGTGGGCCTATGTGGGTGCTTTATTCATTTCATCAAAAAAGTTTCAAAGTAAACATAAAACATAGACTTTACTGGGTAGCTTTTTGAATTAACATAGAGGGAAATGGAGGATAGAGTGCTCTTTTGACCTGCAAAGGAAAAGAAAAGATCAAACACTAACTTTCCATACTGCATGTCAACCACAGTTGAACCTTAAGGTAATTGCCTATGAAATCAGATACTAACTCATTAGGTCGTTATTTAAAAAGTCTCTCATTAGCTGATCCACTGAGTTTCATCTCTCTTTATAATCTTGTGTAATTATATTTATCCTAAAAAACACATCACTTTGCTGCCTCCTTACTCCTGTCACTTCAAATACACCTCGCTGGCTCCTTTTCTGGTTAGTATTTGACACTTTAAGCCAAATCCTCTTTCAAAGGCCATCTCAAGAGGTTTCTCCTTCAAGGAGACTTTCCATATTCAATTCACATTCCTCTTCCTTTAGCATAATTCCTCTGTACTTGAACTTTGAACACACTTGTTTGTGGATGGGCATGTGTTTTGTTCTCAAGCCCTGTCAGGTGTGTATCTGTTTCCTCCTCGACATGGTGGTACCAGCTTGGCGATGGTTGGCCTTCCAGAAATCAGATTAATACAGGTCTCAGAGCTGGGACAGACTAAAGAGAACACGGAGTGTTTATTTTGTTTGTGTAATAATCCCTATCTTGGGGGCACCTGGGTGGCTCAGTTGGTTAAGCTTCTGCCTTTGGCTCAGGTCATGATCCCAGGATCCTGGAATGGAGCCCTGCATCTGGGCTCCCAGCTCAGCGGGGAGTCTGCTTCTCCCTCTCCCTCTGCCGCTCTCCCTGCTTGTGCTCTCTTGCTCTCTCTGTCAAATAAATAAAATCTTTTAAAAAAATAATAATAATCCCTATCTTGTGGTGCTAGTTTTAGGGTTAGAGATAAAGGCCTGGCACACTGGGAACATAGTGCTTTGGAGAGAGATAAGGGTGGGGGTGGGGGTGACGGTGGGGAGAAAGAGAGACCTGGGTTCAAATACTAGACTCACCATGCATTTATGTGTGCTCCTGGACAGGTCCATTTTTATCTGCAGTTTCCGCATTTATAAAATGATGACAAGCATACCACAGTTTTTAAGTGTTGTGAGAATTAATTTAAGATAATTTACATGATAGTGTTTTCATTAGTGTGAACAAGTTGAAGGGGAGCTGTCACCAACAGACGCCAGCTGTTTGGTTGTCAGGTGGTCTCACCATATTAAGTTCAACAAATTTAATATGGTCCAGCCTTCTGTTATATGATTTGGATGTTTAATAATATTAGGATTATATAACATCATGTGTCCAGATTCTCAATAGGCCAATCAAATAACTGCTATTTTATCAAAACACTCTTTTCTCCTGGAAGGTGTATAAATGGGCACCAAATCTCTTCCTCTCTGTTCCCATCACCCAGCAACCTTCCCTGATTCATACTTTGTTTCTTTCTGATGGTATGATTGTGATCAAATATAGCTCTGGCCTGGGAAACCCTTCTCTCCTCTTTCTCTCCCTTTCTCTCCCTCCCTCCCTCCTTCTTTCTCTCTCTCCACCCCCACCCTACCTCCTATTTGAATTGAAAACACACATACAATGAAATAGAACATTACCCAGACTATTGAAGCTTCCTATAAACCCTCTCCCATTATATGTCTTTCTGCCCTCCCCTTTTTTAAAATACATCTCAGATCTTCCTTCTAGCATATTTTTCCTTCTTGCTAAAGTATATCCCCCAGACATTCCTTCAGGGAGAATCTGTTGTGGTAGATTACTTATTACATGAAAACTTTTTAAATTTGGTTTTCTCTGAAAGATGTCTTTGCCAGGCATGATTCTAGGTTGAAAGAAACTTGCAACATATTGAAGATGTTATTCTAGTGCCTTCTGGCTTCTGTTACAAGGTTGTTGAGAAGTGAAATGTTAGTCCAGTTGCCATTCCTTTGCTCATAATCCATCTTTTCTCTGCTTTTTCTAACACTTGCTATTTTATTTGGTTCTCTGCAGTTTTTCTAATTTCATACCTACACACAATAATTTACCTTATTTGGGATTTGTTGGTATTCCTCAGAATGAGCTTGCTGGCTCTTGTGAAAATCTCAGCCATTGTCAATTTAACTGTTGCCCCTTCAGTCTATTATTTTTTTTCCCAGAACTTTGATTAGGTATGTGTTGGACTAGCTCATTCTAGCTCCTATGTTCCTCAACCTCTCTTTTATACCTTTGCATCAGTTTGTCTCTGTGAGCACCAATTGTATGATTTGTTAGTTTATATCTTCTGGCTTGTTAGTTCTCTTTTAAGCAGTTATTTTGCAAACTTAGCTTTAATTTCACTGACTACATTTTTCATTTCTAAAAGTTTAACTTTGCCTTTTACCAACTATGCCTGCTCATCTTTGATAGATGTGTGATCCTTACTCATGTTTTTTATTCTACATTTTGTTTACATAAATTTATTAGTTACACTTGTACATTTTATCTCTAATAATTCCAATATTTGTTCCATGTTAGTCCTGTTGTCTCTCACTCACAATTCCTTGTTTTGTTTATGCATTTTATGATCATTGATTATGAGCATATGTTTGTTAAAATTCTGTAGGGCTTTGTTGAGGCTCGATGCAGGGGTGTATTCAGCAAGAAAGAATTTGCCTACTTTCTCTCTGTCCCAGAAAGCTACAAGCCCAGAGCTTTTTTGCACCAAAATTCTTTAATTGAAAATAATGTGAATTCAAGTTCAAAGCTCATTAAGGAGCAGGCCTATGGACAAAAAATATTTTGGAAAACTATTGCTTCTTCTCCCTTTACCCAAAGCCAATCCTAGTCAGAGAATCTCCTATTTCATCACTTCCCTGGTTTAGGTTGTTTATAAGTCTGGACTTTACACAAGACTCTCCAATCTAATTGCTCACTATACACTGGTCCTAATCTTTGTCTTGCCCCTCTCCTAAGCACAGTCACTAACACCAAAGCTCTAAGCTACCAGAGATCGTATTTCCCTCGGTCAGTGGGCAGCTCCAACTTTCAGTTCCTCCTAGACTTGTGCTCTTGCTTCATTCCTGGTTCAGAGAATTTTCATCCATTTCTTTAGATCCCATTTATTTATGTGATTGCTACTTTTAAAAATCTTACTCAGCATTTGAAAAGTTTTATTTCTTTTTTTTTTTACGTCTTCCCAGAATTTTTCAGAATTTCTGGGAACTTGTAATGTTGCTTGAAAACAATGACCTCAACTAATCTGCAAATTGTTTGCAATGAATAAAACATGAATATTTTAACATTGGCAGTATGTTCACAATTAGTCAGGCTCAAAGAGAAATGCCCAGCTGGTTCTGTTTAGTTCCACCTTGGTTAGGAGTAGAGTTTTCCTTTCATGGCTTCATCCCTACCTATGATACTTCTACATCAGATGGGAGTACAAAAGTCTGGGATTGTTGCAAAGGGAGCTGGACACAGACAATGGATGACAGGGAACGTCTACACAGATGGACTGCTCAATGCTGAGTCTCTATCTGATGGCACCATCTCATCTACCCCTTACCTCTGGGTCAGGTCCTTCCTTTCAGTTCTTTCCGCCTTCTCCTTCCCCCAGCCCCAATCATGTTTAGTTTCCACAAGCAAGAAGAAAACTCTTCTGCAAGGGTATCTTTCTGTGCCAATGGTTCCCCTGGGTCATTATTTTTGCTTCTGTGTTGTCCCGCCATAGAGGTGGGAAGAGAGGGAGGAAAAATCTCCCTGTAGAGTATCATCGAGAGAGCAGAGATAGAGACAAATGCACAGAAAACATGTAGATAGATTCTTCAAGATTTTGGAGAGGTTCTTAGATTCTTCTTGCGCTATTGTTGTTCTTCCTTTAGGTGAGTAGGCAGTTTTCTTTTCCTTGGATCTCATGCCGATGATTTCATGCCACTAGTGTTATTTTATTCTGGTTCATTACTATTGTTTTCCAGTTCCCTGTGCTTAAGTGTGCAGATTCGTTTCACTCAGTCCTACCATGTCTTTTGCCTGCTGTATTGCGGTGATCAGGGCACTGCAATCCTACAACGTCTGCCTCACCAGATCAGCAGGAGCGCTATTGCTTAGCCTTGCAACTGCGCTAGTCACTGGACCTGTCCCAGCACTTTGTTGTTACCTTTACTGTCCCATGAAGTCAGAGTTTATAGGAACAATACTGCTCAATAAATATCATGTGCTTGAAGCCTGGGGTCAACTCCGTTCTCCGGGCCGCAACGGTACTCAAGTATGATGTGACCTCTCCTGCCAGCAGATCTGAAGCTTATCTAGTAATTACGATTTGACTCAGGATTATTTTTAAGTTACTAATTAAATCAACTCTTCAACCAGAGCACAACTATCACAACTAATCTGCAAATTGATAAGAATGAGAGAAACCAGTATAACAAGTTTTCTCCTTTACTCTTTACTGTGTATCTGTCAGACTGGCGTCCATTGATTCCTTCTCACTCTCTCTCTCTGCCTCTCTTCCTCCCTCCCTCCCTCCCTGAGTTCTGCTCTGCTTTCAGAAGGGAAATGAAAAATGCCATAGTTTCAAGATCTATTTTGCTCACATGGGGAAACATTTGTTTGAAAGCACAGAGTGAAAAGCTTCAGAAACTTGCAATAAGCTTAAATGGGGGGAAAAAAGAAAGATTCAGGACATTCTATCTTTTACCTTTTATACTGAGGAATGGGATGCTGGATTAAATATAAATTTTTATTAAGTAAAAATTAGGTATAAATCACGTAATTAATCTTACTACATACATTACCAATGTTGTTAATAATTTCCTAAGACTGCCATCTTTTAAGTCTCTAGACAATCTGAAAAACAGAATGAATTTAGTTTTTAGGTTATACTCTTATAAGTAGAAATTAATGCATACTTATTTTTTTAAAAGTTGGTATGCTCTTAAACAAGATAGAATGTACTCAGAAAAATGATTAAGATTTATTTAAGCTGGTTCATAAATCTTGATTTTTTAGTCTCACTCTCCTAATTTATTTATTATTTTTTCAAATGGATTCTGAGTTTTGAGGATATAAATATTTATTAAATTTTTTGGACCTAACAACTTCCTTACAAAGGAACTATAAGATACTTCTTTCAGTCTAAGGTGTCATAGAAAAATTACTGAGATACTAACAGCACCATGAATGGAAAAAAGTTGGGAACCTCTGATCTAGTCCAATATTCCATATGATGCATTAGATAGTTTCTGAACAGATTCAAAGACTTACAGAGGAGATAGTTCTATAACAAAGACAGAAGTGAACTAAAAAATAAAAAATGATGTACTGATTATAATACCTCCAAATCATGATTTTTTTTTTGAGAGTTTGAATGGCCTGTACTTCTTTTTTTTTTTTAATTAAAAACAGATTTTATTCGTTTACATAATTAGGAAATTATTTGCAACCTCAGTCCTAATAAACTTGGAGTTGTTTGACAAATGTGATGACCAAATCATAATTTTTTAAAATTATGAAGCACAGCATGTATCAAAGACTTTATGGATTCTTAAATATTCCCTGTCCATATTTGCTCAACTCAACACTAGAACATTTTACTATTCTCTTCACATTGAGAAAAATCTGTTTGTTGTGATCTCTTATCTGATTCCAAAGCCCATACACAAACAAGCTTTGGAGGAGTCATGGAGATGGGAAGTACATATGTATAAAAATATTGTGGATTTCCTTTTATAAGTGAGTCAGTTACAGTATATTTGTTGTTGTCATCATTGTTGTCCATGTAATCTCTAATTACTAAGGGCTTATTGTTCATTTAACAAATTTTTCTTGAGTCCACACTGGACAAGCATTATATTAAACCAGCGTAATGTGTGCCACAGACTTTTTATTATGGCACACATGATAATCAAATTCAAACTTGTCCTTTTAAAAATATACATTTTACATAAAATAAAAACTAAAATCTTATTTTACTTTATTAACTCATGGGTTGAGATGGATGTCTTTAAAAATTAGATGACTGGTAATTTGTGGATTAAGTTAGAATTATATTTTGTTAAATATTTAATAAATGAATGGCTATAAAAATACTCAAACTATAGATGAATACAGAATAAAATGCACAAGTCCCATCTAGTATACTTCTTCATCCTCTACCATCCAAATCCCATTTTCTTCTTCAGAACTCAAATTTACCTACATTGTGTGGTGCACCTTTTCATTATTTCATTATTTCAAATATTTCATTATTTCAATTATTTCATTATTTCATATTTATATAATTCTGCTGTTTCTTGCTTATTTCCTCTCATTCATAAGTTTTGAAGCATTAGATTTATGTATAAATCTAATGCATATATATATTATTTATTCATTTTCCTTATTTTTATTGAGAGATAATTTACCTATAACATTAAATTAGTTTAAGATGCACAACACAATCATTTGATATAGGTATATACTGTGAAATGATTACCAAAATAAATTTAGTTAACATCTATCACCTCACACAATTACATATAAACTTATATGTATAGGCAAATTTATATATATAAAGATATATAGAGAAAAATATATCCATGTACATGTTTTTCATGAATTCATACTTTTCCACAGTATGGGTTTGCCATAATTTAGCCAATCTCCTGATTGTGATTTTATTAGATTTTTTGCTGTTTTTTGTTATTATAGTAGTGCCTTATAAACATTCTTATTTATATATACTTGTGCACATATTGAGTAATTTTGACATATATATTCCTAGAGGCAAAGTCCTTTGGGACAAAATACGTGTGCATTTAAAATCTTGATAGAGGGGGACCTGGGTGGCTCTGTCGGTTAAGCGTCTGCCTTCGGCTCAGGTCACAATCTCAGGGTCCTGGGATTGAGCCCCACATCAGGTTCCCTGCTCAGCGGAGAGCCTGCTTCTCCCTCTCCCTCTGCCTCTCCCCCTGTTTGTGCTCTGTATCTCTCTCTTTCTCAAATGAATAAAGTCTTTAAAAATAAATAAATAAATAAATAAAAATAAAATCCTGATAGATATGACCAAATTACCTTACAAAGTGGTTATAACCATTTGTATTATCAACAAAGTTGTAGCAGAGTGCTACTTTCCCTACCAACTATCTTGAGGAAAAGTTTGCAATTTCATTTTTGGCCTATTACATGATCAAATGTGTGACTATTCAACATAAGAAAATGTTTTCAGGTATAATGTCTGATATTTTTAACAGACCTAGCCCCGTTATGCATATACATTGTGTCTCTATTATCTACCAGTTTTCGAGAGAACTATGTTAAATGACCCAACTATGATTGGGTCAGGTACTTTTGTCAGGTACTTCTTAAATTTCTAACAGCTTTTTCCTTTACTTTAAAGTTATTGTGTCAGGTGCATAAAAGATTCATAAGATATTACATGTTGGTAGATTGTACCTTATAACAATATATAAACCTGTCACACTGAATTTCTTTTGTCTGACTGGGAATATATGTTTTCTGATAGTACCGTAAAGTATTTCTTTTAGTTAGTTTTTTGCTTGTTATATTATTTTTGGTCCTTTAGCCTTAAAGCTTTTAGCTTCATATTGCTTTATGGGTGCCTCTTTCAAAGCACTAAGTGATTAGAATTTTAACATTTGCTTTTAAAATTTATTTTATATAGCTTAATCTGCAAACTTCTGTCTTTTGAAATGAATTAGTTGTGGTTATTTATATATTTTGACTAGCTGATCATCTATTTTGTTTTCTTTCAGTTTTGAAAAAAATACTAAAAATATTAAAAAATATTGAAGTTTAGCTGACATACAATGTTATATCAGTTTCAGGTGTACACATAATGATTCAGGTTCTCTGCATTACCCAGTACTGGCCACAGTAAGGGTAGTCACCTTCTGTCACTATACAATGTTATTATAAAATTATTGACTATATTCCCTATGCTGTATTTTTCATCTCTGTGACCTATTTAGTTTGTTTTCCACTTACATTTATTCTTGTTTTCTTCTTTACTTGTTCCTTTTCATCATATTGCTGGCTTGAATTAGGTTTCTTTGGTTTGGAAATTTTACATCACATTTTTATTCATCTAGAATTTTTTTATTATTTCTTAAGGTATAATTTACCCACAAGTGAGGTACAAAGACCTCGCATGTACAGTTTGATCAGTTTTAAAAATGCAGCTGTATAATCTACATTCTTCCTCATCTAAGAAATTTCCTTCCGTTATTATCGCAGTCATTCTCTACCACCCAGTAACAAGCACTGTTCTCATTTCTATAACCACAAATTAGTTATGCGAATTCTAGAATTTCATCTAAGTGGAGGCATACAGCATGTGCGCTTTCATGTCTGCCTTACTTCAGTCAGCATGTGTCATAGATTTCCCTACATGTTTTTGTGAATTTGCCTATCAGTAATTCATTCCTTTATTTTGCTAAGTAGTATTCCATTGTATGAAATACAGGAGTTTGTTTATCCATTCACCTCTTGTTGGATATTTTGTTTGTTTCCAAATGTGTGCTGTTAGGACTAAAGCTACAATAAACATTCTTCTGTAAGTCTTTCTTCATGGATATATACCACTCTCTCTTTCTGGGGACAGCTGTATTTGGCGACCAAGCTACCAACTAAGGTTTCTTCAGAAGGAGGAGATGACAGACATAGAGTCAGAAATCTTTTTGAGTCTATTTCTGAGGAGCAATTTCAACACTCAGAAAATACTAGATATCTATAGGTGATGGCAAGTGTGGCAAGTCCATTGAATATCTTGACCATTACCCATTATTGAGTGGCTTTTGTGATAAAAGGTACATTATTTCCCAACTGCAAGTGGCCCAGAAAGTAAAAAAAAAAAAAAAAATGACAAAGATTATTTTTAAGGGACACAATAACATGGCTAGAATTGGCTGATCAGACTAGAAGAATAACACTGTTACCTGAAAAATGTGTCAATGTCAGTGAGGCATGACTGATAGCCCTGAAAGGGTTCAAAGACTTGATACAGTCGATCTTCTAAGAACAACAGTGGCAATGTTCTATGTGACGTGGTCTCCCCACTGCAAGACGAATGGGTCAACTTTTGGTAGGAGTCATAGGTCTGAGAGTGGCACCCTCTAAATCAAAAAGCAAGAGTCCTTTACTTTGTGCCAAGTCTCTGATGGTGAGTGTGTTGCCATGTCTGGTACTATGGTGAATCAGACAGCAACGGTGGCTTCTGAGTGTAGAAGCCTCCATTAATAGCTTGATTCCATGCATTCTCATCAGAAAACAAGCCCTTATCATGGGCATCTACTTATGTGACTCAGACAGTATCATCATTAATCATGATTTTATTTCTATAGTTCATGGCCCCAAAGAGAACTATCTTTAGTTCATCCGTAGTTTTCCAGCTGACAAACCAGCCTGTTCATTGACAAATGTTAAAGAGTGAATAAGCACAACAAAGTTCAATGAGGGGAGTATTGGGCAGCGCTATTAGAAATGCCTTGAGTCCTGCAACTGAGCAAAGTAACCAAGTCCATTTTTGATTCTGCATAGCTGGGACTGAGGCTGAATTGTGGCCACAATGCAGGAGACACCATCAGATTTCAGCATGGCCAAGCTATAAGTGAAGTAGACATTTAGAGGAATCGTCTTGAATCAAGAAAATCCAGTGGCTACACTTCTGGCAGCAGAGGGGGTTGTTAAAAGTTTCTCCCAATGAGACAGCTGCTGCTTTCTCTTGTAAAGTCAAGAAGCCACTGGAACCAGATCAATTGCATGAATATACCGTTTCCATTTGACAAGTACAGACTCACAACCCTTCCCACCTTGTCAGTTACAGAGTCTGAGTTGAACCACCCAAAAATAGAAATAGCAGGCCAGAGAGAAACAAGAGCTCCTTGAGCTGGGAGTTTATTTTTGAGAAGAAGGAATGCAAGAGAGGAGGCTAAAGCAAGCTAATAGCTAGGTGGGATTGGGAGGTGATGAATCCAAACCTCAAGCTGCACCTGCCAGGAGTAGCTGCCTCCCTTAGTCAGACTTTTCAACTGGCAAAATCATCAGTCATAGAGACTCACAGCTGAAAAGAGTCTTCACTATAGGAGGCTTCACTATAAACTTTATGGATTTCCTTGTTCTTCACTCACATATTTTATTTTCCTTTGGCCTGGATCCAACTTTATTAAGCCATGCTTTCAAAAAAAAAAAAAAATAGGCGGTAAATGTCTTTGTTTAGTCCTTTTCAATATCATATTGACAATTAACAAACTATTTATATAATTTAAGATTTATAATTATTTTTCCCTGGAATATTTAAAAATATAATTAAAGACAAAAAGGTGTATAATATTAAATCACAAATTGCAAGAATGTGCTTATGCTAGAGTACTTTTATAGAAATGTATAAATAAATATGGAACTCCCATGTCATTTTTGCCTTCTCCACACCATTTAAGAAAATAACATTTTGCCAATAAACATTTATTGAATTTTTTCTATGAGCCAGAGATATCACACAGCACTAGAGATTCCAAGATGAATGGGTAATACTTGCCCTCAATTCATCTGGAAGTAAATGGATGATTACAATATGGAGTTAGAGTGTTTCTTAGAGATAAATTCAGGATGCAGCGCTTACAAATAGGAGATAAGGCAAAACCAGGCTGGCTCAACTTCCAAGGGAGGTAGCTCCTTAGCGGAGTCTTGATATAAATAATACTCGGCTCAAAAAAGAGAAAGGATGGTAATGTTTGTCCCAGGAAGTGGGAGCTGTAAATTCAAAGACCCAGAACGTAAGTGGAACAGGTGTGGGCCCCAGGTTCTGGGAACCACAAGTCCTGCATTCCAGGTGGTATACGGCATATACAGTAGAGCAGAGATTTAGAAGCAGTTTCAGACTCAGATGCCCCCGGAGGCCCACAGTTGTGAAGGTGGTCAGATCCTCCTATATATGTATACTCATATATGTATCAACGCAATAAAGTACGCACTGCCAGAAGTAAGTCAAAGAAATTATTTTAAAATACTGAATTAGCTAAAAATAATAACATTAAGACATGGTTGTGAGCCAAATTTAGCAACAGGTGGTGAATTTGCAGTCCTGATTTAGAAAGTACACACTGAAACCTTGTGTCAGGATCGTGCGGCTTAACCACGTGACCGTGGACAGCTCGTTAAACTTCTCGGACACTGAATGCCTTCATCTATAGTCGCTGCCAGCACTAGATTCAATTCTAACAGGGAAGTTGTAAAAATACTAAAAGCCTAAACCTAAAGTTACATGATGTCATTGAGGTTACAGGCAGCAACCAAATTCAACCTCAATTTCCATAATGTTGTGATGGCATTCATTCTCTTTTACCTGATACTATATTATTTTCGTGCCACAGGCTCTCCTACTAGCATGTAAGCCTCAAAAGGCCAGAAACTCATGCTTTTTTTTTCCATCTTGATATGTCCCACAGTATTTCATCAGTGTCTCACAAATAGTAGGTAATAATGGTCAAAGAGAATTTTAAACTTTAAAAAAGAGAAACATTCAATTTTCTTTTTTGATAAAGATTTGATTTATTTATGAGAGAGAGAGAGAGAGAGAAACCACAAGCAGGGGAAGGGGCAGAGGGAGAAGGAGAAACAGGCTCCGCACTGAGCAGGGGGCCCTTCAGGGCTCCCGACTCCACTGATCCCAGGATCCCGGGATCATGGAGCTGAGCCAAAGGCAGACACTTAACCAACTGAGCCACCCCCAGGCGCCCTGAGAAACATTTAATTTTCAAAGATAAAACTGCATGTATCTTTAACTAAATAACTAACTAAAATGGAATTTTAGAAGGCAATCTTTTAATTAAAAAAACAATTACTGGGGCGCCTGGGTGGCTCAGTTGGTTGGGCGACTGCCTTCGGCTCGGGTCGTGATCCTGGAGTCCCGGGATCGAGTCCCGCATCGGGCTCCCTGCTCGGCGGGGGGTCTGCTTCTCCCTCTGACCCTCCTCCCTCTCGTGCTCTCTGTATCTCATTCTCTCTGTCTCAAATGAATAAATGGAGTCTTAAAAAAAAAAAAAAAAAAAAAAAAAAAACAATTACCAAAAAAGGTAGCAAACAAGAGACAAAAAAGACCAAAAATTGGTTTATTTTCCTTACATGACACCATGTCAAACATTTTGAATTCAAGAAACTATTTTCCTTTAATATAAAGGATATTGATGGGTTTTGTCCCATGGTTACAATATAGCACAATACTTTCTCAAATTATGTTACCTTTTTTGCCAGTCCTTTTTTAGCAGGAGTATAATCCTCCTGCCTAAAGCACAGCTACTTCCTGAATACTTTCAATTGAGCCTTCTCTGTGTTCTCTTAGTGCTTTGCTTATACCATTATTATAGGGCTAGTTATGTAAAATCGTGGTTAGTGCTTTACATACCTGTCTCTTCCCTGAGGCTAGGAACTCCTCTAGGGCAGAAATAATATTTTATTCATCTTCATAGCTAAGATTATAACACAGTGTTTGCCATATAGTTGGTGTAAGTGGTAAAAATAAACAAGAAGTGAGAAAATTTTCTCATCAGGTTAAATTGTAGACTGTGCTGCTCTGTGGGTCCCAACCTGTTTCTGGAGAAAAGACAGACAGCAGCTAGAACAATAAAGTCATTTCTCAGCTTTCACTGGTAAATGGGATTTTCGAGTCCCAAGTAAGACAGAGTCTTTAAAGACGTGGTTAGACCAGAAAAAGCCACTTTAAGTTCCCGCAATCCTTCTTAACACTTGGCCAAGCTGAAGTTCACAGCCTTTAACTATGAGGCAAAGTAGAAGACCAACCAACATCTAACTATAACTGAAAAGAGAACTGCTCCTCTCGGTCTTCCCCAAATTCCTGACCCTGCAGTCCAGAGCAAAAATGGTTGTCTTCTTACACTAGTAAGCTTTGGGCAACTTATTATGCCTTGAAAGTAATTGTACTTTATCCTTATTTTTAAAAATATATGGTTGGAATTAATAAGCTAACATTTTATTTGGGAGCTTTCAAACCATATTTATTAGTGAAATAAGAATATACTTTTCTGTTCTTCATTTGCCAACATCTGAAGCAACTGTACTTACTTATAAGACCAGTGCATTCCAAGCTGGTGCAGCCACTCTGAAAAACTGTATGGAGGTTCCTCAAAAAGTTGAAAATAGAGCTACCATATGATCCAGCAATTGCACTACTGGGTATTTATCCCAAAGATACAAAAGTAGGGATCCAAAAGGGTACGTGCACCCC
>NC_138370.1:72174860-72192528 GCF_054177405.1 Leptonychotes weddellii
TAATGAAAAGCAGGAGAGTACTCTTACATTTGCTGAAACTAGTTCATTCCACAAAATCTGGGCTATAAGGTGAGGGCAACCCCTCTCTCCCTAAGGGAGCAAAGTCAGCTCAGGGGTCCTATAAGAGTCAGATACCCAGAGATTCCCATCTTAAGAAGAGGATTAGGAAGGAGAGTGAGGACTATGGAAACTGGTGAGACCCTTTGATTGGTTGGTATGTCTTGTTGTCTTGAAATATCAGTCTCATTACTGTAAGAATACAAGTATGGTCCTGCTCAGAGGTAGAGGAAGCCCAAGTAGACTTTGAAAAATGCACATTAGGCATTGTTATACTAAAATGCTGGGGAAGTGCCTTTTCATGTTAGATAGTAAACATTTTGTTTTCAAATTTGTGTTCACTGCTACACCTAAAATAGTCTCCTCTAACAGAGTAGAATATATACATTATATATATATGTAATATGTATAATTATAATAAATAATATATGTAATAAACATATAGTAAAATATAAACAATGTATTTATATATTATATATAATAATAAAATATATAAGATATATTTATATAAATATATATACAGAAATGTATATTTTAAATCTTTCTTTAAAATTCTTCTACCCAGAATATATTCAAGAAATATTTTGAAAAGAAACATCCCACATGGAATGGCAAGCAAATGAATATGACAACTCCCTATTGCCTTTCTCCCTACCTCCTTGATTCTGACATACCTACTGAAAATCTTGCTTGCCATGATTTTTAATCATTTTGAATTATCTTTCAAAACCTGGAATTTAAAGGTGCTATCACCAAAGACCTATTACCATCTCTCTAAAACTTCACTCTGTATTGAATTAAAGGAGCAATATTTTCCTGCCAAAATAATTTGTTATGGATTCCTGGTAGTAATGGTTGGTTTCCATTCTCAGCTGGACAATCAACATTTCTCCAGTAACACTTTCTCTTGTGTTTTAGTTAGCCCACAACTATGCTGAGCTTTACTGCTGGGTCCACAACCACACTCTACTCTCCTTCAATAACATTTTCACCTGATGTACTACAACTAGAAAAGAAAAAGGCACAGGCCTCATCTTCCTGGATTCTCCTAAATTCCTTCTACCTGCTCACTTTTGAGCCATTACTGTGAGGTTGCACTGTTATCCCTCTATTGAATCAGCCCTGGGAAGAGCCTTCAATTCCTTTTTACTATACAAAGGCTTTGATTTTTTTTTTTTTAAGATTTTATTTATTTGACAGAGACATAGCGAGAGAGGGAAGCTATAGGGAGTGGGAGAGGGAGAAGCAGGCTTCCCGCGGAGCAGGGAGCCCGATGCGGAGCTCGATCCCAGGACCCTGGGATCATGACCTGAGCCGAAGGCAGACGCTTAACGGCTGAGCCACCCAGGTGCTCCAAGGCTTTGATTTTTGAAATACATTCTTTAGTTTATGAATAGTAAGCTTTCTCTTTTCATCTGAAAATGGCTTTCTATTCCTTATTTCCTGATTGATGGTTTAGCTAAATGTAGAATTCTAGGTTGACAGATATTATTTTAGTATTTTGAAGATATTATTTTATTTCTTCTGATTCCTATTGATGCTGAAAAGGAGTTTGCTATCAATCAAACTGTTGCTGTTTTCAAGGTAGTTTTTCTTCTTTGGTTACTTTTAACTTTTGATATGTGGTGTTCTGTAGTTCACCATGCCACCGTTATGGATTTGTTTCTGTTTATCCTTTTCAGTGCTTACTGCATTTCTTCAAGCTGAAGACATGTCTTTTTCTTTTATCTGGAAAATCCTTATGATAGACTGAAGGTTTGTGTTCCCCTACCACCCCCAAATTCATATGTTGAAACTTAATCGCCAATGAGAGGGTATTTGGAGATGAACACTTTAGGAAGTGATTTAGGTCATCAGGGTACAACCTTCCTGATGGAATTACACCCTTATAAAAGAGACCTCAGAGAGTCCCCTTGTGCCTTCTTTCATGTGAGGACACAGAAAGAATTCTGCAGTCCAGAAGAGGACCCTCACTTAACCATGCTGGCACCCTGATCTTGGACTTCCAGGCTTCAGAATTCTGAGAAATTAAGTTTCTATTGTTTAGAAGCCACCCATTCTGTGGTATTTTGTTACAGCAAGCAGAATGGACTAAGATAGACTAATGTAAGTATACATTTCCATGAGCTTTGCAATTTTATATACTCTGTAACTTCTGCCACAACCAAGATATAGATCTTTGCATTACCCTAGAGAGTTCCTTTATATTCATCTCCATCAATTCTCTCCAGCCCTTGACCACAGGCAACCACTGATTTGCTTACTATTTCTAATATAGTTGATGTTTCTTTTCTGGAGTTTTATTTGACTTCCCATTAATATTAAAATGTAATCACTATTTGGGGCAATGGACATGTACCAAAACAAGATCGCAGTAATGGATGTACAACTCTACACATTTACTAAAAATTATTGAGCTATGTCCTTACAGTGGATTGATTTTCTTGTATATAAATTATACCTTGATAAAGCTATTAACACTGGTATAAAAATTTAATAACTGTATTTATTTCCCTTTAGAAATTTTATTTGGTTCTATTTTAAAATCTTTATATTTACCCATTCTTTCATAATAGTTTCTTTTCCTTTCTCTTAACCTCTTAAGCATTTTTAGTATATTTTCTTGATGATCTCTTTCTAATTATTTCATTTGTTCTGTTTCTTAAGAGTGATAATTCCAAGGACACCTGGATAGCACAGTCGGTTAAGAGTCTGCCTTCGGCTCAGGTCAGGTCATGATCCTAGTGTCCTGGGATGGAGCCTCTTATTGGGCTCCCTGCTCAGTGGGGAGCCTGCTTCTCCCTCTGCCCCTCCCCCATGCTTGTGCATGCTCTGTCTCTCTGATAAATAAAGAAAATCTTTTTTAAAAAGAGTGATAATTCCATTCACTGGTTATCTGTAGACTCTCCATTCTTATTTTTTGCTTCATTACAAATTGTGCAATTTTTTGTCAGCTCTTCTTCAGAAATTGTTTTAACTGTGGGAATACCTTGTGCCCTGGGTTTTAAAAGTGTCCCATTGAGAGAGTTTGATATTTCTGGGTCATGGTATTTTTATTAGTTCTTAACCATGCAGGTAGTATGCATCCAGATGTCTTTGGAGTGACTATGTGTTTCTTTGATTGCTCTTTAGGAACAGCAAATTTCCCTTATTGTTTTCTCATCCAGTTGTACACAGATTTTTTACTTCCTTTTTTAAAAGACAGGATACACTTTCAGGCCCTACCTGCCTGAGGCTCTGTCTCAAGACCTGCATGGGTATTGAAAACCCAGGCTCCAATCCCAGAGCCAATATAGGTCTGAGCACTCAAACTCCCAACACAATATTAGTTTCTACTTCCCATTAAGTATTTGAGTTCAGTCTTCTTTTTGGTATTTTGGAAGGTTTTCCCTTTCTTTCTTTTGAGCTCAGCTTTGTATTAAAAAATATTTTGGGGTGCACCTGGATGGCACAGTCAGTTAAGTGTCTGAATCTTGGTTTGGGTTTGCGTCAAGATCTCAGGGTCCTGAGATGGAGCCCCTTTTCTGGCCCTGTGCTCGGGGGGAGTCTGCTTCAGTTTCTCTCTCCTTCTCCCTCTGCCCCTACCCCCTTACATGTTCTCTCTCCAAAATAAATAAATCTTTACAAAATATTTTTGATTACCTTTACCCATCATTTCTATGTATTTTTAATGTGCTAAATGATTAACTACATTAACTTAGTTCACCATGTTGCAAGAATTACTTGCTCTTCAAATCATATGGTCCTTTTTCAGTTCTTAGTTCACTGATTCCTTATACCTTGGCTTTTGTGACATCATTTGCTCTCATCTTTTCTACTACTCACAGAAAGCAGTAGAAACTGTTAGAAGAGCATGAACTTTGTCATCAGATAGACTCAAATTCAAATACTGATTCTTCTACTTACATATTGTGTGATCTTCAAGTTCATAATTTAACTTTGTTTTTCCACTGTACTCTTTTGTGACTTGAATCATGGTTCAAGTTTGAGAATCCATAAATAATAGTAATAGTATTCTTGGCAGCAGAGAATAGTAGTGATGGGCTATTTTTTTCTTCCGTTTTAAAATTTTTACCTTGCAATGAGTTACTATTTTTTTAAAATTGAGATAACTGACATAGAACGTTATATTAGTTTCAGGTGTACAGTCCTGATTGTATATATGTGTATATTGAGAAATGGTCACCACAGTGACTGGTCAACATCCGTCACCACACACATTTACAATCTTTTTTCTTTGTGACTAGAACTTTAAGATGTATTCTCTTAGCAACTTATGCTGGGGTGCCTGGACCCTCTTGGGCAGATCTAGGGCGGCCAGATGCTCTAGTCAGGGGATTTGGAGGGGGCTCTCCTTTAGGGAGATGACAGCACTGCCCCCCAGGTTAATTATTTAACTTTAAGATCTTTATCTGTAAAAGGAAAAAATATATATGTTCTTTAAAGTTATAATGAAAAATAAACTAAATAATGCGTATAAAGGACACAGAGTACCTGACAAAGATTAAGTGCCTTGATATTAATAGTAGCAGCCGATATTTATGATACTCTTGCTTTCAGCTCAAAAGTGATCATTCTTTACATTCCTTACTTTGCCAGATTCTTCAAACTGGATCAGTTCATGTAGTTTTTGAGGGGAAAAAAACCAGAGGGGATGCCCATTATTTGCTGCCAAACTTCTGCCATTACATCATTGACCATTCCAGAGGAGGATTTTTTTTTAATCCTTGTAATTGCTTTCCTAAAGATAGGGATTGTGGACAGTTAATAACATTCAATTGAAAATCGCTTAGGTCATTTGAGGTGAGCTCAGTGGTGATATCAGTAATAAATCCTTTCCCTCATTGGAGACATAGGTGAATAGATTTTTCTTCATTTTCCAATAAAAGCAGACTAAGTCAATGTACCATACTAACATACAGCCTTTGCCCAAGAGGACTTATCTTCATATTCTTGCTCAGTAGTGTCTATCATCTAGGAAAGGATCACACAGATGTTGGATTTACAGTGTTTTAGTACCATTAATTACCATTCACAAGAAGGAAAAAGTCCCTAACTGCTCTCTTTCTTTCTCATTCCATATTTTTTCCCCCTAGAATAATCCTTGCCACTCCCATGATTTCCCAACATCACTCACAAACTATCTACTCTCAGAATTATAATTCTAGACTTCATCTCTCACCTCTCTCCTGAGTTCTATATCTAGATGCAGTTAGAAGTTCCTGGTGCCTGAATAATCTCACCTATGATTATTTTCCTCTCTGATTTCCTGCAAGAAAGGAAACTTACAAGGGTAATAACCAAACTGGGAAGTACCTCTTTGACAATAGTTCTATAATTATCCTGTAACTTTGTGAAAATTTCTAGTAAATGTTGCAGGGAAAGATTTAATTTAAGAAAGGTCTTAGGTTAAAGCAACATTTCTTGCTTCCTTTACCCTTAAACAATGTATATTTCACTTTCAGCCTCCATCCAAGTATGGCTCCCGCAACTGCACTGAGAGAGATGCCAATCCAAAGCACATCACCAAGTCAGGGGAAAAAGAAAAAAATGAATAGCCAGAAAGATCTCTTTGCCTCCAGTACCTTGTACTGAGCAGAGACGGACTGCACACAATCTAGAGGCCACTGTGTGGTAACAAAGAACAGAGAGACTTCCCAGTGTACTTCCACACAGGGTATTGGAGGTCCCAGTTTTCTCATTATACCTGCTACATGGATCCAGGAAGCAGAAGACAGTTTTCTGATTTTTAAAAATATACCCTTCCCCATCTGAACATTTCAGATAATTTATAGTCAGCACCTAATGCTTAGTCTGTACACTCATCCTTCTTCTGGTATTAGTAGCCTCTTCCCCTGCAGAGCTACTTCTCTACCTCTCCTTGTGGTTCCAAGGATGCCAATTCCAGAATTGTCCTACTCTGATATACAACCCAGAACTGGGCAGTCATAGTATCCATCTAACTGGCAATAGTGTTTGGCCTGAGCATGAATATATTAACCAAGGCAATCAGTCCTTTTCTTCAATTTCACATTGGGAGGAGGAAAAAAAAAATCTCTTTATTCCTGGATCATGAGCTGTAAAGATAGACTCCAAAGCTAGATCATCTGTAGAGTTGCAACGTGGCAACACCTGAAAGGAATAAGCCTACAATTAGAGAGCCGTGGTGAAAAGCAAAGCGAAAGACATTGATGATGCATTTGGATTCCTTGACTACCCTTTTTCTTTTTATGTAAGCCAGTGGTTTCTGTTTGATGTGGTTTGAGTTAGATTTCTGTAACTTGCAAGTAAAATATTCCAATATACATCTCAGCATATCTAAAGTAGAACTCAGCATCAGGTAACTCCCAAATCTCTCCTCCCTCCAGTGTGTACTGGTTGGTGAAATCTCCAGCTACCTGATCTCCCGAGTCAGAAACAAAGGAGTCATTGTAGTCCTGTTGCTGCTGCTGCTGCTTTTCCTTATGAATGGAGGTGTGCCAGACTCATTAGTCCCATTGCTCTCTGATGGTGGCAGCTATGAATTCCTTACACAATTAGCATTCAAGTGGATGGTTTTGAATCTAGCGTCCAGGATGACCAGAACTAGCTGAGAAATCAATTAAGTGCCTAAGCACTCACAGAAATATCTGAAAAAGAAACCTCTACAGAGTCAGCTACGTGATTTGCAAGGGCCTAATGTGAAATGAAAAGACATGCTCCTCATTCAAAAGACAGAAAAAGAAGTGCCATTAAAGGTACTAAAATATAAAGCTTTTCCCTTTCTTCCTGGGTCTCTCTTGACCTGTCATAGTGTATTATTTGCTATTTAATTTTGAGCCCTTGGGATGGGGATACTCATTGGGTATAGATGCTTACAGGTGCCCCCTGGTTTGTCTAGTGCACAGCCCACGAGTGGCTGGGCTTGCTCCCTTCCTCCCCCAACTATCACTGCACAGCACCATGTCCCACCTGGAGGAAGGGAAATAAATCTCCCTTTCCTGTGACCTGCCACCCCAATTCACAGTGGACTGGAGATGGCCAAAGAGAAAAAAACCTCAATACCTGGATGAGCCCATTCTCAGGGTGGAGTGGATAAGAAGTTCAGAAGCTCACCTTTATGTAGTGACAATTGAATGTATGGATGTACTGCCTGCCTATGGCAGGGACAGCCACTGCCATGTCTGCCCTGAGATGTTGTCTCAGGTACCTGTCTCATCTGGACCCTCCCCCCATCCACACTCAGGTGTGCAAAAGAGGCTGAGTGCAGCAGTGCTTGCTGGGCAGAGAAGGGGTAAGAGAAGTGGGGATGCAAGGTGCAGTGAGGCAGGGATGGGCTGTAGAGCCCTTCTCCAGGGAAGGCAGGAAGTGGTGGGAACCAAGGCTGCACATAAGCAGGACTGCCCATGAGCCAAGGCTCCAAGCCCCCACACATGCTCCATTGTTTTATTGACTTCACTTACAGCATACAAATTCAAATATAAAATTATTGGAAATTTTAAGATGGTGACCAAAGAACAATAAACCCCAAGCACAGGGCCCTTCTGAGGTAGGAGCCCTATGTGACCACGCTGGTCCAACCTGCATGAAGCCCACCCTATGAACAAATGGTCTTTCTGTTAATTTGGCCAAAGACAGCACAGCAGATTTCTTGAGCATTTTTACTAATAGAACAATGGACCTCTACCTCAGAAGCCCCGTATGTAGACACATAAGACTGCTCTGCTTAATCAGACAGAGGCAGGAGACCCAGCTGTCAGTCTTCCCAGTCACACTCTCCTGCCTCATCCCTCCAACCCCACCTGTGGCCCAGGAAGCACCAAGTACTCCCAGAAACACAGTTTGAAAATTAAAAAACAAACCAAACAAAACACAAAATGTTTATTTGTATTCAACAGTCTAGGAAAGTTCTGGCACTTCAACTTTAATTTGCTTTCATTTTCTATAAAAATTGTTTAATAACAGAAATAATCATTTCAAAAATTAAAAAAAACACAACCCAGTTGACCCTATATTTAATTATTAAATCAATAGTAAAACAACATTTGTGTGATTGTTTTAAAATCAGGAATTTAACAAATATTAATTTCCTTTACTACACACCCACTTCCTATTCTTGTGCTACTTTTTCCTGAGATTATTATCATAGACCATGATTATGAATTTTCACCATCAAGATTTAACTACAGGAATATTTTTGAGTTTTCACTTTAATTTTGAGAATTTTCAGAAGACACATTAAAATATCTTTGCAGAGTTGTAGCTAGGTTCATTGTTCCAAACTAACAATTCACAAGTACTTCCCCATTTTAGAGATCTTGATGATGATTAAACTTCCACGTGGGTGAAGTACATCTCTGAGGTTTGGTTTCGTCTCTCTCATTCATGGGAGGGAAGTGGGTGTTATATTTTTTTGATCTTTTGCATGTATAAGAATGTTTTCTGTTAGGGGCACCTGGGTGGCTCAGTCGTTAGGCGTCTGCCTTCGGCTGGGGTCGAGATCTCAGGGTCCTGGGATCGAGCCCCGCCTCGGGCTCCCTGCTCCGTGGGAAGCCTGCTTCTCCCTCTCCCACTCCCCCTGCTTGTGTTCCCTCTCTCGCTGTGCCTCTCTCTGTCAAATAAAATCTTAAAAAAAAAAAAATGTTTTCTGTTACTATCACACATGAATAACATTTGGCTTGATTTGGGATTCTGCGTTCCCCCTTTTTAAACCTCAGACCTCTGTAGACATTATTCTGTTTTTCACTGGAATTTAATATTTAAGAGAGCATTCTACCCTTATACTTGTAATTAAAAACATTTTATTAATTTTTTGTGGAACACAACAGATTCTGGTATTTCCTGCTTAGAAAAGTATTCTTCTGTGATATCTTGGATTATAGTTTCTCTTTTACTTGTTTTGTTTCCTTTTTTTAGAATATCTTTTTATCAGTATATTGGATCTCTTCTCTGTTCCTTATATATTGTCACAGTTACCATTTTTATGACTTCTCCCTCTTTCCTGTGAGAAATTTTGAAGTTTTTTTGCTCATATCACTGACTCGATTTGTTTGGTGTCAATTCTGTCCTACATGACTCCAATAAAAATTTTAATCCTGCTATTACAATTTTTAAAATTTCTTCAAAGTGTTTGTTTGTTTTTGATCTCATCTGTCTTATCTTACTCTCTGCTGTTTTTTTCATTCTGGTATGAAGTGAGCTATATTCAGGCCTTGGGTTTGCAGACACATTGCAGGTATAGATTGTCCATGGCCATCCTACTGTCACTTGTGTATTGATAAAAATCATCCTCTCAACTTGTGCACAGCCTTAGCTCAATTTATGATACCTCAGAAACATTCATCTGGCACTGAAATGGAAAATTCTGTTTTTACTTCTCAATTTCTTTACTATAAGAGAGATAGCATATATCCTAAAACAGCCCTCCATTATTTAATCAGGTGCAGTCCACGGAAGATTGTTCTTCCCAGCCAACACCACTCCCAGGGCGCTTACTGTCTCTGCTACTATTTATTTAGCTTTACTTGAAAGGTCATCTTCCTAGGATACAAGGGCCACTTTCCATTGCTCTCTACTCCTGGCCTTGTTGTGCAAATGGCATTTTACTGGATGAGGGCAATTGAGAAGGGAGGTACAAGATCTCAGCTGTCTCAAAAGACAGTAGAGGGTGGCTACTTAGTTTTCTTTTTTTTTTTTTCTTTTTAAGATTTATTTATTTATTTGAGAGAGGAAGAGGTGAGTTGGGATGGGGCAGAGGGAGAAGGAGAGCAGCAGACTCCTCACTGAGGGCCGAACCCCACATGGGGCTCCATCTCACCACCCTGAGATCACTACCTGAGCTGAAATCAAGAGTCTAACACTTATTTGACTGAGCCACCCAGGCGGCCCTCAGTTTTTTTGATTAATGTGGTATTTGTTGCTTTGAAAACAAGCAGTTAAAATGAGTCAAAGCCTCTTTCTCTCCTCTTTATTTTCAGTTATGTCATTCTAGTTCAGAGAGTAGATTGCAGGCAGGCCACTGATAATGCTGCTCCATCCAACTGCTGCAACATTAAAGTCGATGGAACTGTCTATCAGTGTCTGGCATATACATCTGATTCCCGTCCTTATGTTTTAAGCTGTTGTTAATTATTGCCTTTCCCTATGATTTTGCCTGTAATTCATTTACAGGTTGAGATCATGATCTCAACCCAGAAGTCAGGGTCTTCTAAGTGCAGGTATAATCAACAAGCTAATGAATGTCATAGTCATTTTATTATTTACAAGGAAACAGTTAACACATTCAATTTGAAGCAGTGTTATTGAGTGGAAGGAATGCCTGTGTCAGAAAACGTAGAGTCAAGTTTTTAACCCTGTTTATTTATTATGTGACCTTACACAAGTCACTTAGCCTTCACGAATCTGTTTATTTTTTCATAAAGTGGCAATAACCATGCTTGTTCTAAGGAACTCACAGGGGTGTAGTGAGGACCAAATAGTGTAATACTTGTAAAGGACCTTTGTAGTCATTAACATTCTAGATCCAATTATTACTGTCACTCCCATGGCCTTGGCTTCATCAGTGACAAGTTGAAACAGCTGAGCTGACTGAGCTGCCAGGTCACAGAAGTGATTCATTAATATTTATTTCTAATTTTTAGCCATTAGTGAATTTAGGGTTTGGACATAAAAAGTAAATGGTAATTGTGAGTACTGTAGCCTCTGTCATTAAAAGAAAGAGGAAAAATAGACATCTTTTTTTTTTTCCAAGTTGTTAAATTCATACGAATTTTACCTACTACCCTCTAGGTTCTATAAATAGAGGGTTTCTTTCATAATTTTTCCCTCTTTACCCATAAGAACATGTGAATTTTCAGACTCTGTACTACCTCTTAGCTATGTAAAGGATAGCACAAATGAGACCAAAGAGTCACAGATAAACTTTTGCTGTTATTAAATTTGATTAGAACAAAAGAGTAGACAAAATTGGAAAGTATTGTGTAGAAAAGGAAGCAATGAAAAATTGGGTCTTTAATTGTCTTTAAGGCTAATTGGAAGCAGAGACTTCTAAATAGAGTTATAATTTATAGGCTAATAAATGCCACAGACATCTTGTTATTAACATGAAAATTAGCAAACACATGAGGAGAGACTATTTTGGAATATGGCAGTTCTAAGCACATGGAAATAAAACACAAATCAATTATATATTTTATTTTTAATTGGTGTATAATGTACTCCTCTAAGAAGAGAGAAAAATAAACACTTCTAGGCTTTAACCCTAGTTGCAAGTGAATGAGATGGCTTGATTCATGGCATAGCAAACAACTTTTTTAAGAAGCAAGATTCTTTGCTGGAATATGACAAAAGTTTCTCTCTCTCTCTCTTTTTTTCTCTTTAGCTCTAAGTTATTGAAAGAAGTCTGTAAGCCTGTCTTCATTTTCCAGGCAATGTGACTTTTCCCTTCATTTTGGAGATAGGAAAACTGAGATAAAGAGAAATAGAAGAAATCAGGGTCCTTATCATTTTACATTTTGTGTGTCTTTTTCCCATATCTTTTTTTTCTTAATAAACTAGTTATTCCTTGAGTTAAAAACCGTATCTTATCCATTGTAGGCCACCCCAGCCTTGGATAAGCAGTTCCTCAGTGTGCACTTGCCCTAGAGCTGTATCCTTCTAATGCATGTTGCCAGGAAGGAGATGACTAACATCAGGTCTATGATCTTTCCTGTAGCCTCTGGGATTACTTGGAACATTAACTTAGGAAATTCATAGAACGATATTGCAAGTTTTGGAGGTTTTACAACACCACCCTTATGTGCAAGGATTTGCTGGCAGGACTCATAGAAATCAGAAAGGCTGTTACACTCGCAGCTACAGTTTATTATAGCAAAACCAGCAAAGGGAAGAGGTACATAGGGCAGGTCCCAGGTGAGTTCCAAGCATGAGCTTCCAGTTGTTCTCTCCCAGTAGAGTCCTGTGAACAGTACTTACTTCTGCCAGCAATGATGTGTGACAATACACATAGTATATTGCCAATCAGGGAAGCTCCCCCAAGCCTTGGAGGTTTACTTTTCCAGCTCTATTGAGTTATAATTGACAAAAAAAATTGTTTAAGGTATACATTGTGATTATTTGATATATGTATACATGTGAAAGGATTTTTCCCTCTTATTGATTAACACATCTATCACCTCACATATTTGTCTTTGTGTATGTGTGTGTACATTTAAATTCTACTGTCTCAGTAAATTACGTTTATACAATACAGTGGTATAGGGAGAGTTTGGTAAAAGGGTATAAACTTTCAGCTATAAGATAAAGTTTCGAGGTTCAAATGTATAATATGGTGACTATAGTTGATAACAGTTAATTGTATAATTGAAATTTGCCAAGGGGTTCAGAAATCTTTACTGGGGATCAGCCACGTAGACATGGTTAACCATCTGTGGCTGACCTTACTCTCCAGCCTGTCCATAGATCAAGCTAATACCTACGTGGCCCAAAGCCTTCACCATAAGTCAGATTATTTGCATAGACCAGAAGTGGCCTAAGACCTCCAGTTAAACAGAAATTTCTATCAGACAGGACATTTCAAGGGCTTAGAGATTACCTCCAGGAGCTGGGGACAAAGTTAACCCTTTATTGCATACATACATATGTAGGTATACTATATCTGCTGTATACACTATCTTTACTATATTGAGACTACTTTCACTATATTTCAGATAAATCAGAATTGGTTGAAGTTGCTATGTCCCTCATTGTTGAGATTGTTCATCAAGTAATTGTAGATGCTACAGATGAGATACAGCTGCACTGAAGCCAGATAAAACTCAAGAAATCCCAGAGCAGATTGCTTCTCTAGGCTGAAGTGGTCCATGTCTAGTCAGCCTATTCTCTTGTGACCTCAGGCTCCTAAATGCGGAGTTTGGAGGATATTTGGCAACTGTATCTAGTGGGAGTAAAGAGACCTCCCCTATGCCATTACCAGTCAGGCTGTGGGTTTTCTGACTCTTATTCTTTCTGCCAGCTAAGTGAACTTGATACTAGGGAAAACCTATTGTATCTCATGGATTTTATTATCAATCCAAACCCAAGACATCTGATAGTTGAGCAGAGTGGATATTGGATTATATAACATTATTTGTGATGCCTACAATAAAATTGATCTCTGTAATTTTTCCAGTTAATTGCATTAGCACCTGCCAAGCCTTATTTGCAGTAAATCCATTCTCTATCTTTTGAGATCTTCCTCACCATTATTCTCATCTCTGATGTGGTGACTTGTGCAAGAAATCTGGAGGCACACCCAGTCAGTGTCACTGTGGTCCATACTAATCTATTATAAATATGGGGAGAAGACTGAGATCTAGGACTTCTCCTTAGGAGATCCTTGAGCTTTTTATACAAAGTAGTCTATAATGAGAAGAAAAGGGAGATCATTGCTAAGGTACAAGGTGTTGAGAAGAAAATAAAAACTGGTGAGACAATGGAGTTTGTGTGGTTAAAGGAGACACATGCAGTGTGTGTGTCCACTACTGTTCCTTGTTGCTAGTCACAAATAATGTTCATGGTGCTCAATGAACATCTGGTGGAACCACTATGTGTGGGAGTCAGTGGGATTCAAAACGAGTACATGGTAAGCATATTCCATCTCTAGTTGGGTAAGCAGGTCTCTGACAGCCTTCAGAGGCCATCCTTCCTCTTAATGTAAAACTTGCTTCAAAGAAGGCAATGGTATTTTAAAAATCACACATGATCAAGGAACCTTGTCATATCTTAACCAACGGAGCCACCCAGGCACCCGGGAACCTTGTCATATCTTTTCTTACTAATATTATTACTTCCTTGTGTTAAGCCAACCACTTATGCTGAAAATAATGACATAGAAATAGGAAGATAGAACAACTCCTATTTCTTTTCTTTTTAGCTCTGTATGACTCATCAGTAAGCTGAAGGTAAAGCATGTTAGTAGAATGTGTGTGTATCAAGAAGTGAAACAAAAATTGTTGAGTTACTTTTGTGCAGACTTTCTATTCTGTTAAGAACAAAATATATATGCAATTATGAACTATAAAATACAAATTGTGTAATTTCAGTGATTCTGCATACAAGTTATATGCTTTTATATTTTTATTTAAAACTACATTGCACTATATGGGGCTGCCTGGGTGGCTCAGTCAGTTAAGCATCTACCTTTGGCTCAGGTCGTGATCCTGGGATCCTGGAATTGAGCCCCATGTCTGGCTCCACATGTTCTGCCAGGAGGAGTCTGCTGCTCCTTCTGCCTCTCCCCCAACTCATTTTCTCTCTCTCTCAAATAAATAAATAAAATCTTTAAAAAACCTACATTGCTCTTTATAAAGATGCTATTTAAACTTTTAATTTTTCTTTACTTAGAAAGGCATCAAACAGCAAATAAGCAGAAAGGACCTTGTTCTTCAAATACTAGGGATCTTATCACTGATTGCTGCTTCTGATCACAGAGATGGAAAGAGGTGGGAGGTCTGGGTTGTTGCACTTCCCCCTATTGCTGCAAACCCCTCGACTGGCTGAAGTGACTTCCAGGAAATTTAAAGAGCCAGTGCCCTTTTCTTTCTTCTTCATTTTCCTCTTTTGGGAGCAATATGCTAAAGACTAGAACATTCAAAAACAGCTGCATAGGGAAAATAAGGAAATGACTGCATGCCCAGGAAAATCTCAGAAAAGCCCTAAGGCCTAAGAGGTCTTAAATTTACACCAGGCTGATCCTCAGCAGGGAGATAGTTTACAACAATAAAAAATAAATAAACAAATACATAAAAATAATAACAATATATAGTAAATACTGGGGAAAGGGAAGGGGAAGAATCTGATTTCCATGTTACCACCTTGTGAGATTCAACTGCCTAATTTTCAACCAAACAATCACAAAGCATACCAAGAAACAAAAAAGTATGGCCCATTCGAAGAAAAAATTATATCAACAGAAACTGTCCTGGAGAAAGGCCTGATGGCAGACCTCCTAGAAAAAAACTCTAAAACAACTGTGTGAAAACTACTCAGAGAACTAAAGGAAGATGTGAGGAAAGGTAAGAAAATGATGGATAAACAAAATGAAAGTATCAATAAGAGAAAATTTTTAAAAAACTAAAAAGAATTTCTGGAGCTGAAATGTACAATAACTGAAATGAAAAATTCATTAGGATACAAAGGCATATTTCAGCAAACAGTAGTAATCAGTGAACTTGAAGACAGGACAATGGAAGTGATCAAGTCCAAGGAAAAGAAAGAAAAACAACTGAAGAAAAGTGAACAGAGTCTAAGGGATCTGGGGGATACTATTAAGTAGACCAATATATGTATTGTGAGAATTCCAGAAGGAGAAGAGAGAGAGAGAGAGAAAGGGGTAGAGATATTATTTGAAGAAATAAGGGCTGGAAACTACCAAAGGACACGAATATACACATCCAAGAAGCTCAAAGAACTCCAAGTAGGATAAACTTAAAGAGACCCACACCAAGACATATTATACTTAAACTTTTGAAAGATAAAAACAAAGGGAAAATCTTGAAAGCAGCAAGAAAGAAGTGACTAATCACACAGAAAGGATCCTCAATAAGTTTATCAGCAGATTTCTCATCAAAAACTTTGGAGACCAGAAGGCAGTGGGCTGATATAATCAAAGTGCTAAAAAATGTCAAATTCAAAAATTCCATATCCAGCAACAGTGTCCTTCAAAAGTGAGGGAGCGGTGCCTGGGTGGCTCAGTCATTAAGTGTCTGCCTTCAGCTCAGGTCATGATCCCAGAGTCCTGGGATCAAGCCCCATATCAGGCTCCCTGCTCGGCAGGAAGTCTGCTTCTCCTTCTCCCACTCCCCCTGCTTGTGTTCCCTCTCTCACTGTGTCTCTCTCTGTCAAATAAATAAAATCTTTAAAAAAAAGGTGAGGGAGAGATAAAAATATTCCCACATAAACAAAAGCTGAGGGAATTTGTTGCCGTTAAATCTGTCCTGAAAGAAATGCTATAGAGAGTTGTGCAGGTGAAATGAAGACACTAGACAGTAACTTGAAGCCATATGAAGAAATAAAGATCTCAATAAAAATAAACACATGAGCAATTATAAAAGCTAATATTATTGTAACAATGGTTTGTAACTCCACTTTTTGTTCTTGACTTGATTAAAGAGACTAATTTTAAAAACCTAATTATTTATATGAAATCTAGTATAACTTTGATTTGTAACTCCAAAATTTGTTTTCTACATAAATTAAGAGACTAATACATTTAAAAATTATTAACTTATGTTTTGAGACACACAGTGTATAAAGATGTAATTTTGTGATTTCAACAACCAAAAAGGGTAGTGATAAGGCTGTGATGGAGGAGCCTTTTTTGTATGTTATTGAAGTTAAGCTGATATAAATTGGAAATTAGAGTGTTACAACTTTAGGATGTTAAATGTAATCCCTGTGGTAACCACAAAGAAAACAGCTGTAGAATATAAACACTAGGAAATAAGAAAGGAACTTAAACATTTCACTATAAAAAATTTAAACACAAACAAACAGTAATGCAGGAAATAAGGGACAAAAAATCTGTAAAGTAAATAGAAAACAAATAACAAAATGACAGAAGTTAAGTGCTTTTTTTATAATTAATTACTTTAAATGGGTCAAACTCTTCATTCAAAAGACAGAAACTGGAAGATGGATAAAAACACATAATCCAACTATATGATGTTTACAAGAGACTCACTTTAGATCTAAAGCCACAGATGGATTGAAAGTGAAAAGATAGAAAAAGATATCCCTTACAAATAATAATCCAATGAGAGCAGGAGTGGCTATACTAATATCAGACAAAATAGACTTTAAATCAAAAAAGGTTATAAGAGACAAAGAAGGACATAATACATTAATAAATGTTCAATATAACAAGTAGATACAACAATTACAAACATTTACAAACCTAATGACAGGTATTCAAAATATATAAAGCAAAAACTGACAGAATTGAAGGGAGAAATGGACAGTTCTACAATAATGTTTGGATATTTCAATATCTCATTCTCAATAATGTATAGAACCAGTGAAGATAAATAAGTAAATCTAGGACTTACACAACACAAAACAACAATGAGAGCTGACAGATGTATATAGAACATTCTACATGACAATAACACACACATTCTTCTCAAGTGCACATGGAACATTTTCCAGGATAGACCATATGTTAGGCTACAAAGGAAGTCTCAGTAGATTTAAAAAGATAGATATTGCCTGGGTGGCTCAGTCATTAAGTGCTGGCCTTTGGCTCAGGTCATGATCCCAGTGTCCTGGGATCGAGCCCTGTATCGGGCTCTCTGCTCCACGGGAAGCCAGCTTCTCCCTCTCCCACTCCCCCTGCTTGTGTTCCTGCTCTCGCTCTCTCTCCCTCTCTGTCAAATAAATAAAATCTTAAAAAAAAAAAAAAGATATCATGCAAAATATCTTCTCTGACCACAACAGGATGAAATTAGAAATTAATCACAATTAAAATGAGAAAATCCAGTGATAGACATTGGGGAGGGTATGTGCTATGGTGAGCACTGTGAATTGTGTAAGACTGCTGAATCACAGACCTGTACCTCTGAAACAAATAATACATTATATGTTAAAAAAAAAAAAA
>NC_138370.1:72192628-72216834 GCF_054177405.1 Leptonychotes weddellii
AAGAAGATATCAGGAAGGGAAAAATGAACAGGGGGAAATTGGAGGGGGAGATGAACAATGAGAGACTATGGACTCTGAGAAACAAACTGAGGGTTCTAGAGGGGAGGGGGCCGGGGGGATGGGTTAGCCTGGTGATGGGTATTAAAGAGGGCAGGTACTGAATGGAGCACTGGGTGTTATACGCAAACAATGAATCATGGAACAGTACATCAAAAACTAATGATGTAATGTATGGGGATTAACATAACATAATAAAATAAAATAAAAAAATTAAAAAAAATGAGAAAATCCCGAAACTTGTGCAAATTAAACAATACACTTTTAACCAATGTATAATTAGAAGTCACAAGAGAACCTAGAAGATAGTTAAAGATGAATGAAAATGAAAACAACATACCAAAACTTGCAGGACATAGTGAAAGTGGTGCTAAGGGGAAACTTATAGCTATAGCACTTACATTAAAAAAAAAGAAAGATCTCAAATCAACAACCTAACTTAAGGAACTAGAAGAACAAAAACAAATGAAATGCAAAATTATTGCAAGAAAAGAAATAATAATGATTCAAGCACAAATAAAACAAAATTAAAGAAATAGAGAAAATTAATTAAATCAAAAGTTGGTTCTTTGAGGGGTGCCTGGGTGACTCAGTTGGTTAAGCATCTGCCTTCAGCTCAGGTCATGATCCCAGGGTCCTGGGATTGAGCCCCAGGTAGGGCTCCCTGCTCAGCTGTGAGCCTGCTTCTCCCTCTCCCCTCTGCTCGTGCTTTCTCTCTCTCAAATAAATAAATAAAATCTTTAAAAAAAAATGTTGGTTCTTTGAAAAGATCGACACAATTGATAAATACTACCAAGATGGACTAGAGGACTCAATTTACTAATCAGAAATGAAAATGGGACATTACTACCGATTCTAGAAATGAAAAGGATTACATGAAAGTACTACAAACAATTGTAAACCAACACATTGGATGAAATGGACACACCCTTAGAAACACAAGACCTACCAGGAGATAGAAACTATGAATAGACTTACAACTAGTAAAGAGATTGAATCAGTGATAAAAAATCTTCAGATAAAGAAAAGCTCTGGATCAGATGTCTTCACTGATAAATTCTATAAAACATCTGAAGAGTTAATACCAGTCCTTCTCAATTTTTTTTCCAGAAAATTCAAGAGGAGGAAACACTTCATAACTCTATGAGGCCAGCATTACCCTGATATCAAAGCCAGACAGACATTACAAGGAAAGAAAATTACAGATCAATGTCCCTCATGAACATTGATGCAAATTTACTCAACAAACTACTAGCAAACCAAATTCAGCATCATATTAAAAGGATTATATACCATAACCAAAGGGAATTTATTCCTGGAATGCAAGGATGTTTTTGTATATGAAAACTGATCAATCCAAAACACCATATTAACAGAATGAAGGAAAAAAAAACACATACACATGACCATCTCAATTGCTGCAGTGAAATTATATGATAAAAACAATCAACAAACTAGGAAGAGAAAAAAAAATCTACCTCAACATAATAAAAGCCATATATAAAAAACCCACAGAGCATTATACTAATGGTGAAAGACTAAAAACCTTTCCTCTAAGATCAGGAACAAGAAAAAGATGATCTTTCACCACGTCTATTCAACATAGTATTAGAAGTTCTAGACAGAGAAATTAGACAAGGAAAAAAAAGGCATCCAGATTGGAAAGGAAGAAGTAAAATTATATCTGTTCATAGATAATATTTTATCTTATATGTAGAAAACCCTAAAGACAGCACCAAAAGTCTGTTAGAGGTAATAAATAAGTTCAACAAAGTAGTAGGATATAAGGTGAACACACAAAAGTTAGTTGCATTTCTATATACTAATAATGGGCAATCTGAAAAGACAATAATGAAAACTATTCCATTTATAATAGCATCAAAAAGAATAAAATATTTAGGAATTAACTTAGCCTAAGAGGTGAAAAACTTACACAATAAAAACAACAAAATATTGCTGAAATTAGAGAAAACATAAATGGAAATACATCCCATGTTTATAGAATTGAAGACTTCTTATTGTTAAGATGACAGTACTACTGGGGCGCCTGGGTGGCTCAGTTGTTAAGCGTCTGCCTTCGGCTCAGGTCATGATCCCAGGGTCCTGGGATCGAGTCCCACATCCGGCTCCCTGCTCGGCGGGAAGCCTGCTTCTCCCTCTCCCTCTCCCCCTGCTTGTGTTCCCTCTCTCGCTGTGTCTCTCTCTGTCAAATAAATAAATAAAAATCTTTAAAAAAAAAAACAAGATGTCAGTACTACCCAAAGTGATTTACAGATTCAGAGCACTCCTTATTAAAATCCCCATGATGTTAATCACCATACATTACGTGCCCTCTTTAATACCCATCACTAGGCTAACCCATCCTCCTACCCCCTCCCCTCTAGAACCCTCAGTTTGTTTCTCAGAGTCCATAGTCTCTCATGGTTGGTCCCCCCCTCCGATTTCCCCGGGTGATTAACATACCATAATAAAATAAAATAAAATAAAATAAATAAAATAAAATAAAATAAAAAAATAAAATAAAATAACAAATAAATAAAGCCTATATAATTAAGAAACATGGAACATTGTAAATTGTAAGAGAATATACAAATATAGTATATAAATTTTATACAAATATTTTTAATATGAAAATGGTAAATGTTTTATGTAATAGTTTATGATAAAATATAAATGATCAAGACAACTTAAAAAAATAAAATAAAATAAAATAAAATCCCCATGATGGGATGCCTGGGTGGCTCAGTCGGTTTAAGCGTCTGCCTTCTGTTCGGGTAATGATCTCAGAGTCCTGGGATCGAGCCCCACATGGGGCTCCCTGCTCTGCGGGGAGTCTGTTTCTCCCTCTCCCTCTGCTCCTACCCCCTGCTTGTACATTCTCCCTCTCACTGTCTCTCAATTAAATAAATAAAATCTTCCAAAAAATGCGTTAAGATGGTAAATTTCATGTTATGTGTATTTTACCATAATAAAAAAAAAGAAATAAAAAACACTATGACAATCAAAAGTGAGACCGAAGAAGAAAAGAAAAAAAACTGTATCTTAATATCTGTAATGGCATTTTATTCCTGCTTTTTATCAGATGGCCCTGCATTTTCAGTTTGCACTGGACTTTGCAAATTATGTAGCCAACCCCGCAGTGAAAGTTCCACTTAGGCATTAAAAAACATTCTATGACCAGCCTAAAATGCAGTTGAATGAGCTGATAGAATTCTTCAAGAAGTATAGGAAGATAGAAGCATGTTCCAGAGGTATAATGAAGTTGGACTTGCCAGAGTCTTAAACCTGAATCAGACAAATATGGTGGGGCCTGGACAGTCTTTCTGACAAAAACATATCTTGAACACTATTCATTGCACCAATGAAAATTATTTCAGGTTAACTCCCATCACATATTTCAGGCTAATTAAAAAACCTTCTGATGTAGATTTTGAGAACAATATTTTGAAAGCAACAACATCTGGAGTGTGAATTTCTGATTAGGGCACTTTAAAAGTTAACCAACCAGCTCTAGAGTATAGATTAAAATTCACTTGCCTGCACACGCATTCAGCCATTTACATTTCTCTGACAGTGTAATGTCCAGACCAGTCCCTCTTGGGAGCTCTAGGACCCTTTCCCTTCCAGCCAAACAGGGTTCCCTCCCATTAGCTTTTAAATATATTTAAATCTATCCCATCTTTAAAATCAAAACTAATCTCCGTCCTTATCTTTGCCTCTCCTGGCCACATATGTGTGTGTGTGTGTGTGTGGACATGCACACACACGCACACACACACACACACATACAAGCGGCCTTGACTTGCTATCACTCTCATTACCACCAAATCATGTAACCTCTTAGTAGTGCCTTAATTTCCTTACTCATAAAATGAGGACACTAATATTTACTTGTAGAGAATTTTCATCTTCCCCTTTTCAGTTTAAATATTACTTCCCCTGGAAAGCCCTCCCTGACTTAGTTGTCCTTTCTGTTTCCCTTGTAGTGCTCTATCTCCCCTTTCATATCACTCAACATACTCCATTATTCCTTGACTTGTTTAGAGGCCTAATCCAGTGCAAGCTTTGAGACCAGAAAATTGACATAAGTACTCACAATTGTCTCTCTAGTGCCTGACAGAATGGCTGCCTAATAGTATTAATTTAATACATTTGATACATTTTGTATTCATTTAGAAATATCTGTATGGTTTGCAGCTGAATTTGCTGCTATATAAAGAAAAATTTCTTATTCAAGCTTCCACTGATCTTTTTTTTTTTAAGATGCAGAGCTTTCTTATAGCAATTCACCTCTCTGAATGTTAAGTGCTTATAAGGTTTAGAGATGCCTTCTGGCTAACTTCAAAAAGGACATTTGCAATATTATGTCTGTATATCTTCTTCCCAACCATATTGCCCCACCAGTACCCCCTCCTAAAGAAATACACCAATTTGTTTTCTCTGGACGTCCAGGATTGATAGCTACAGCAAGAGACTCTCTGAAGGCTTGTTCATAGCAGCCAGAGTGTCACTCAACCAGGACTGATGAAAACAAGACTGAATATCACTGTTTATTGAGTTTAATTGTCCCTGAAAACCTTCAGACGTTCTTTATGGAAAGACATAATTATAAGAGTTTAAAGTTCCTCCAGGAACACTTTACTTTTTTAAAAGAATAAGAATCACTCATGTTATCAAAATTGCCACATGCACACATACACACAAAATGTAATGTGCCATAGATCAGTCTACTGACAGAGCGCCATAAGCTAAGCAGTCAGTGAAAGTAAATCACATTGTCTTCTATTTTGCCTTGAAAGTAAACATGAATACTCATAGAAGAGAAATACAAAAGAAAAAACAGAATTTGTGGGTAAAATGTAAAATGTCATTAAAGGCTTTAATTAACATTAAGTACTTCATCTGAAAATAGTGCCCATTAAAGTTTAAACGTTCATGGGATTATTTTATTATACATTTCAATTCTGCAACAATATTTTTAATTGTATTCATTCTAAAGTGGAGTTGGTTACTCCAATGGACTGTTGTGCCTTAAGTCAAATATTTCGGAAAGAATCTTGAGTTGTGGAGGGGTCTTTGCACTAAAACGTGCTGGAAGGAGAAGGGGTAGGAGAGGGGTGGAAAAAATATTTTCAAGCAATCTCCAAACACATTGCTATACTAGAGAATAAAATTGATTCACTCGAACATGACACATTATTTTACTTAACTAGTAATACTCAGAAATGGAGATACAGATTTCCTTGGGCTTGAATTACAGTTTGGCAGTAGACTCAACACTCAGATTCAACCCTGAGATTGAAGTGTAGGCCATTAATTCTGTGTGCATTGTCCCTGGGATTGGGATAATAAAGCCCTACCCTCCAGGAATTAGAACATTTTAGTGGGGAGAGGGGAGAGGGAATGAATAAACAAACAAACAAATAAATAAATAAATAAAATAAATAAAGTGACGTTGGTTAAAGAGAATAATATAGTATAGATAATGTACTCCAGGCAGTTCTACACAATGCTGCAAAATTAGCCTTCTTCCAAAAGTCAGCTCTGGTCACACCATTTCTTGCTCAAAAATCTTAATGGTTTTCCATTTGCCTAAAGATTAAAGATTCACCACATAGTTGTCACCTTATGCTCCGGCCAAACTTCATTATCCCCTTAATATCCCTTCTGTGTCTTTGTCCACACTGCTCCCTCTGCCAACAATTTCTTCCCCATCTCTACATGCCAAAAGCTAGATAACTCTTTTCCACCCATTATTTGCATGTTCAAACTCTAGATAACTTTTAGGGCTCAGTCAAATGCCAACTCTGTTACAAATCCTTTTCTCCATACAAAATTAAACTTCCAAACCCCTATCTATCATAACTACTTTCTATACTAAGTTATAATTATTTTCACACCTGCCTTAATTCCTTTACAAAACCATAAGCTCCGTGAAGGCAGTATCTATAAGATTAATTTTAGTAAAAATGCCTTAGAAGGCATTTGATGGAATAGTTGCTGATGAAATTACATTATCTTTGGGATTAAAAGAAAGAGTTGATTCCTTTTGAGTGATTCTCTCCTTTCATGCTTACTTGCATCCAGCACTCTTAAGAGATGAGGTGTGGAATAAAAAAGGAAATACTCAAAAGCAGTAAGTTCCCTCTGGTTTCTATTTTAGGAAAAGAAAAAAAAAGGCCTAGGTTTCTGCCTTTGACTCGACAATTACCTGAGTACTTAATTACCTACATTTCAAGTTTTGAACTGGTCACTTAAACCTCACAAATGAGTCTAAGTAATGCAAAATATCAAATAATTCTCCATTACAAACAATAAGAAAATATTCTTTTAAGTAGAAGGGAAATATAAAATGGAAATGGAGCATATCCATTTATGTTCCCAATATGTGAACACAGAGTTAAAACATAAGGCTTTCAAGAGTTGCACAAATTCTCACAATCCCCATTAAAAAGCCATATCTTCCTCAGTGATGGAAAAATACAGATACATTTTAAAATGTTGCAAATATATAAAATTGGAGAGGACCTGATATTTAGTTCAGACAGTACAATTCATATCAAAATAAAAGTGGAAACAGTAATTATTATAGCTCCATATTTTGGAGGGAGGTCACATTTTAGAGTTCAGAATAAAGATAAATCCCAGACTCCCTACGCAGACGTATTTTTTTCTAATTTTCAAAACCATTTGTCAACCTGTTTCATACATCAGCTGCAATGAATTATAGCACAGAAGAATCTCACTCAGATTGGAGGCAAAGAGAGATTAACCCATAGTCTATATCTTGTTTTTAAGCACTCAACTCCAGTATCAGGTAAAAAAAGGAAGGGGGGGGAAAAAAAGGCTTGTATTACCTTGGCATTGATGAAAGCAGAAATTTATTCTGGTAAGTTTTCTTTCCCTTTCAATCTTTTGGGAGAAAATTTCAATTATTTTAAGCCAGCAGAATAACAAAATCCTAAAAGTTTTACAATCCACCTCTCCCCCAGAGCACTGATAAATTAGTGTGTAGAAGCTTAGAAAATTTAAGAGGTCTGTTTTAGAATTGAATGATTATGAAATTTGGGTCCTCTTTGGTGCATTAAATGCCCAAGGATATTGTATGGCTCATTTTAAGAGTAGGTCTCACTCCTAAATCCATGCCCTATATAATATACAATATCTGGGCAAGGACTTTTAGTAAATTTCACTTATATAAATGGTAATAGAATGTTCTAATATTTCAAAGCCTGGGGATTCATATTTTATTCTTTTTTTGTATATTTTGGCCTACATGACATGATGATTACTATCAATCCAACTAAATGTTGCCTTTCGCTCTGTTTTGCCATCTTATCGCACATTACTTGTGTTCTTCTGTTAATATTTCCATTAATTTATCCATTCTCTGTGTAATCCCTTATTGCCTCTGAACCTTAACTTGGTTCCCATCTGCCACTACTCAGATGAAATTCCTCCCTCAAGGGTCAGTGATGATGTCCTAAATCCAAAACTCTTCTTGGCCATTCTCCATGGTGTCTCTACAATGCTTGGAACTGTTGGCCACCTTCTATTTCTTGAAATTCTCTTCCTCTATGAATCTGATTACTCCTATGTATTTGATTACCCTCATTTCACTTTACTATGCCTTCTTTTTTAAAAAAGATTTTATTTTTAAGTAATCTTTACACCCAATGTGGGGCTAGAACTTACAACCCCGAGATCAAGAGTTGCATGCTCCACTGTCTGAGCCAGCCAGGTGCCCGTTACTATGCCTTCGGATCCCTAAGTGTTGGCTTTCTCTGGGTTTCATTCTTGGTTCTTTTCCTTCTGCACCTTATTCCCTTAATTGATGTTAATGAAAACTCAGAGCTGAACAGCAGTTAAAACAGTAAAACCAGGTTTTATTAAGGAACTACTACAATAGGAGAAGAGAGACTTCAATGCAGAACTGGGCTCAATTCTGAATACAGCATGGACAAGTGGGGATTTATAGCCAAGCAGCAGAGTAGAGATCAGTGGATGGAAACTTGCTAAAAAGAAACATCAGAGGTAAGGGGGTATTCTAGCTAAATGGACTTAACAAGATTCTTACTGAAGGCAGGCCAGGGTAACTAGATATCAAGGATGGGGATGAAGAATTTGAGCAGATAACAAGGGTGGGGAATTCCCTCTAGACTGACTTAAGAGGATTCTTGCTATAACTAGGCAAGACAAAAGTGGGCACTGGAGTTCAAGGTTGAAGCCTAGAGGGCTTAGAGGAGCCTGACTGAAGTTTAGAAGGAGAGAGATGTTGTCAGTGGTGCTCTTTTCAGTGATGAATGCAAGGCAGACCTTCTTACCAAAATACAAATTCCTATTTCTAAATGCATTCTGAATATGTCCACTTGGATATTATGGAGATCTCTCAAAACTAGTAAGTCCCAAATGAAACTAATCTCTTTCCCTACAAACCTGCTTTTCCACATTAGATATTGCCAGTTTTATTTGAGGCCCCCATCCAGTCTCCAGCCTGGAGACCTCAGGTTGGGTTTTACTCCCACTCTCCTTCCCCTCCTCCGCCCAATCTAACCTGCCACACTCCCATGCATTTACCTGCACAGTGTTTCTCAGGTGATTCCTTCTTTGCTGCTTCCACTCTTCCAGTCCTTGATCAGATCATCATTTCTCATCTAGCACCCAAATTATTGGTGCTAGATTTCCCTACATTCAGTTCCTCCCCGTTCCACCTTTTTAACTGTTGCCAAAATCCTCATTTATAAATACATGATTAATGATAATTACTCTCTTCCCTGAATTCTTCAATCATTTTCTTCAGCCTGTACAGTAGAAGTAGGCAAAAACAAAGGGACAGTGGTGAGCTGGAGCCAGCTCCTAGCAGCTCTCTGTGCATCTCTTCCCAACTCTGAATTCAGTGATGCTCCTTAGCTTTAAATTGACCACGATAGCAGTATTTACAATCTCAAAATCAGCAAATGCTGCAAATCAGGGATATTTTTTAAAGATCTTGTTATTAAACATGTACCAGCACATCATGGCAGAGGGAACTTGGCATTTGGGACTGTATGTGTGTGTATATATATATATATATATATATATCCCAAATCTAACTTTTAAACCCAACATCTTATTCTATCCGTATGCCCTTTTTTATTCATGTACTTGTACCCTAACCAAACACTTCAAGTACATGGATTCTGAAGCTTCTATGTCAAGGCTGAAACACCATGTCCACCTAGAATGTCCTATTCTTCTTTTCCTACTCCAACCCTACCTCCTTGCAATGTCCCTTCAAAGCCAAGTTCAACTCTCATCACCTCTGTGAAGGTTTCCTGGATACCCTTTTCCTCATACAAAATTTATTTTAGCCTGATTTATATGTATTTGCCTCCCCTGATAGATGGTGAAACATTTTAATAAAAATATTAAAATTTATTTATATTTATTTTATTTACATTGACCTTATTTGTATATCCCCCATTGCCTAACATATTGTATAGTACATGGTTTAAGTTGAATAAATGTTGAACGAATGAATAAATTTGGGAGAATTTGTTAGAGTCTCATTTCATAGCAGATACAAAAGTAAATCCCAGATGGACAGAGTTTTGAAAGAGCAAATGTTTTTAAAAAGCAAATATGTTTATATACTTGCAAAGGGCCTTTCTAAGTAAAATGAGAAACTCAGAAGCCATAAAGAGAACTATTGACGGATGTGACTACTTAAAATTAAAAACTTATGTATAAGTCAATCACAAGAAAAATCTGGAAAGAGCACAAATATATGGTGGCTAAATAACTTGCTACTAAACAATGGAAGGGTCAACCAAGAAATCAGAGGAAATAAAAAAATACATGGAGACCAATGACAATGAAAACACTGTGGTCCAAAATCTTTGGGATGCAGCAAAAGCTAAGAGGGAAGGTCATACCAATATACAAGAAGCAAGAAAAATCTCAACTAAACAACCTACCTTAAACCTAAAGGAGCCAGAAAAAGAACAGCCCAAAGCCAGTAGAAGGAAGGAAATAATGAAGATTAGAGCAGAAATGAAATAGAGACTAAAAAAACAATCGAAGGAATCAATGAAGCCAGGAACTAGTTCTTTAAAAACATTAACAAAATTGATAAACCTTTGGCCAGACTCATAAAAAGAGAGAGGGAGGGAGGGAGAAAGAGGACTCAAATAGATAAAATCAGAAATGGAGGGGGGGGGAGCCTTATGTGTAGAGGACACCTTAAATGAGAAACAAAGAGAAAACTGTGAGAATATAATTTTTCAACAGAGATAACATAGAAATCATTTATAATTCTAATATTAAGAAAGAACTCTATATAAAAAAGAAGACAACTCAGAAGAGAAATAGGCAAAGCAATGGGTAATAAAAAGAAGAAATAGGGGCGCCTGGGTGGCTCAGTCAGTTGAGCGTCTGCCTTAGGCTCAGGTCAGGATCTCGGGGTCCTGGGATCGAGCCCTGCATTGGTTGGGCTCTCTGCTCAGTGGGGAGCCTGCTTCTCCCTCTCTCACTGCCCCTCCCCCTATCGCTCGTGCTCGCTTTCTTTCTTTCTCTCAAATAAATAAAAATCTTAAAAAAAAAAGGAATAGAAATTTCAACACCAAATATGCCAAGATGTTCTATTTGACTAACAGGAAAATGCAAATTAAAATGAAATCCATTATATTAGCAAATACTAAAAATATCTGTAGTATCCGTTGCTGCCCATGGTACTCACACACCGTGTTGGTGGGAATACATATTGATACAGTATTTTGGGAGTGAATTTAGCAATTTTATTAAAATCTAAAGCATACATGCTGTTTGATTGATACAAGAAATTCCTACCTGCAGGAATGTAGCTTTTAAAAACAAAACCACTAACACATAAATAAATATGTAAGGAGATGATAATTGTTATATTGTTTGATGTGGCAAAAAAAATTGGAAACACCGTGAATATTTATTAATATAAAATGATTGAATAAATTATTATATATCAATTTTATTAACTATGATGTAGCCATTGAAATGAAGGAAGTAAATAGATATCTACAACATTAAGTGAGAAAGTACAAAAGGCAGAATATTAAGTATAACAACATTTCTGTTTTTATTTTATGCATAGGAATAATACATGTCTGTCAATGTTTTATAAACATTAAAAGATATGATGGTACACAAACTGTTAATATCAGCTACTTTAAGAGGTTGGTATTTCTTTGACATATAATTGACATACAATATTATATTAAATTGGTTTGCTTTTGATACATATGATATTTAACTTTTACAATGACCATGTGTTACTTTTGTTAAAATACTGTCTTCATAAGCGTTTTATTTATTTATGTTTTGGTAGTGAAAAAAGTAAAATAGATCATTGTCTAAGCTGAAACAAAATTGCTTGATGAATTAAGCTAACCACTCCCTCCCCCAACACACACATACAGTGACCTTTCAGTAACATGAAAAGAATCTGTGAATAGTGAAAGAAGTGTAGAGGTTTGTATTACTCTGTGAAGCCCTGTTTCTAGAGAAAGCAGACTGCCTGGGTTAGACTCCTCCATTCCCTTGCTGAGTGACTTGGAGAACATTTAGTAACTTGCATGTTTCTGTTTTTGTAATCTCTAAAAACATGGATTAAAATGCTGTCTATATCATAGCCTTGTCATGAGGATTATAAGTAACTTAATAGCATTTAAATAACAGGCAAACACGTATATCTGATTATGAGTGAAAGAATCACTTGATTTTGAGGATATTAATAAAGTACTCTTCTGCAACTATGAAAAAAAATCATAGCAGGCACACAGTAACTGTTCTAACAAGTTTTAAGAAAATCTAGAAAAAATTACACAATCTATTGAAATTGAGTGGCAAAACCTTTCACTTCTTACTGGTGGTGTTTCAAGGTCTGGATGTGGAATATTCCACCTGGATACAGGCAATAAGTTGGTGCACTGGGTGAAGATGCGTATGAATTTAAAAATGGTTCATGACAAGTACAAGTCACTTTGCTTTTTATTATTACTTCACACCAGCAATTCTAAACATTACCAGTAATAAAACTTTACTGTTTCTCCTCCTGCCTGAAAAAAATCTTTCGTTGGTCTAAGTTCAAAACAATTTCTCTGCTTACCAATGAGTTTAATAATTTATACATAAGCTTCAAATTAGCACATTTTTATTGCCTCTTTACTAAATATTGTATTTTACATGAAACTTAATTCTCAGAACTCCCCGCTACATATTGGGCTTCAATACATATGGACTCAGCTACACGTGTTCATTCTGAGCATGAATTTGTAATGGTTTATAATAGTTGGAACTTGCTTTGGGCACCTTTTGTCACCCATCCCTGGAGTACTACAGATTCCTGCATTTAAAGAGTAAGTTTGAAATAAACACTGATTGAACAATAATTATCTAGAGGAATAGAGAAGTTATTTCAGTTCTGTCATTCCTTGTGACCAGTTGGAGTTCCTATTTGCTTGATACTTAAAAGTACACCACTTTCCACTCACCTGGGCACTCCAATCACACTAGCATTTTTTCCCCCATTTTTAAAATATACTAAACTTTTCCCAACTCAGGGCCTTAGTTGGGAAAGGACTTCCTGAGCTCTTCCTGTGGCAGACTTTTCATTTTTCAGATTGAAAGAAAATACCATCTCAGAATCTGCCTGACTTCTCCAGAGAATGTGAATTTCAAAGTGTAATATCTTGTTAAGTACAAATATTCTATCACACCTGGAATATTGTTTGAATACTATCTTTCAATTTAACATGTATTATTTTAAACTGTTTTAAAACTAAAGAATGGATAAAGAAAATAATGACCACTATTGATTGCTACATGATGATTAATGAAAATAATGTTACTGTATAAAGGAGGGAGCTGTTAAAGACCCATTGGGTGTTATATGCAACTAATGAATTGTTGAACACTACATCAAAAACTAATGATGTACTACATGTTGCTAACTGAACATAAAAAAAAAATACCTACCCAGGTGTTAAATACACTTAGGTATGCACCTGCTTCTTGCTTTAAAAAATTTTAAATAATTAGAGGTGATTTTTTTTTCTCTCAGAACACTGAAGAAGGGAATGAGGCAGTGCAAAATCAGCTACACTTCACAATTACTAAGTGCCTTATGAGGTTAGTCAAGAAAAGCCAAAATAAATCAATTTCAAGTGTTTTTCTCAACCATATTTATAGTACTTCTGTTTCTATAATATTGCAATGTGTGATAGCTATCCACTTTATAAAAGAGCAATGAAAAAAAAAGCCTTTTAGTGATGGGGAAACAAAGAATACCTAAGCAAAATCATAGATATTTACTTTCCTGGTAAAAATGACATAATTTCTTTTTAATTATATTTTGTAACAAATTTTTCTAGAATTTGTCATTCAGCCAGTAAGTTTTATTTATTTATTTTTTGATATTTCTTTTTTTTGTTTTTTGTTTTTATTTTTTTTTTAATTATTATGGTCAGTTAGCTACTGTATAGTACATCATTAGTTTTTGTGCACTGGATGTTATACGTAACTAATGAATCATTGAACACTGCAAGTAAGTTTTAAAGGAGTAAAAACACTTGAGCAAAAATAGACCCACACAAATACATTCAACTGATCTTTGACAAAGGAGCCAAGCCAATGCAATGGAGAAAAGATAATCTTCCCAGCATAGGAAGCTGGAATGACTGGATGTACGCATGCCAAAGAATGAATCTAGACATAGAACTTAGATCTTTCATAAAAATTAGCTCAAATGCAAAACTATCAAACTCCTAGAAGATAACATAGAATCTAGATGACTTTGGATTTAGCAGTGACATTGTAGGTACAAAACTGAAGGCATAGTCCATGAAGGACATCATTGAGAAATCAAACTTCATTAAAATTAAAAATTTCTGTTATGAGAAAGATGCTGTCAGGAGAATAAGACAAGCCATAGACTGGGAAAAAATACTTGCAAAAGACACGTTTGGTAAAGGACTGTTATCCAAAATATACAAAAGAAGAAACTCTTAAAACTCAATAATAAGAAAATAACAACCAATTAAATCATGTGCAAAAGACCTTAACAGACACCTAACTAAACAAAATATACAGATGACAAACATATGAAAAGATACTCTACATCATATGTCATCAGGGAAATGCAAATGGAAATAATGAGATATTATTGCACACCTGGCAGAATGGCCAAAATCCAAAACACTGACAACACCAAATGCTGGCAGAATGTGGAACAATAGAAATTCTTTTTCATTGTTGGGGGGAATGCAAAATGGTACAGCCACTTTGGAAGACAGATGGCGATTTCTCACAAAATGAAACTTACTCTTACCACATGTTCTAGCAGCTATGCTCTGTGATATTTATCCATAAGAGTTGAAACTTAGATCCATGTAAAAATCTGCTCACGGATGTTTATAGCAGATTTATAATTGCCAAAACTTGGAAGCAACCAAGACGTCCTTCAGTAGGTGAGTGAATAAATAAACTGTGAGTACATCCAAACAATGGAATATTATTTGGCACTAAAAAGAAATGAGTTGCCAAGCCATGAAAAGACATGGGCAGGGTGGGGTGGGAGTCTTCAACTGCATGTTACTAAGTGGAAAGAGCCAATCTGGAAAAAGCTACATATAGTATGATTCTAATTACATAACATTCTAGAAAAGGAAAAAAATTATGGAGATGGTAAAAAGGTTAGGGATTAAGATGGATGAACAGGCTGAACATAGAGAATTTTTAGGGCAGTGAAACTACTCTGTATGGTACTTGAATGGTGGGTACATGTTATTATACATTTATCCAAACTCATAGAATGTATAACCTGAAGAGTGAACCCCAGTGCAAACTATGGACTTTAAGGTGGTAATGATGTGTCAATGTAGGTTCATGGACTGCAACAAATGTACCTCTGGTAGGGATGTTGACAGTGAGACTGTGAAAATATGGGGGCAGGAAGTATTTTGGATCTCTGTACTTTCTGCTCAATTTTGCTATGAACTTAAAACTGCTCTAAAAAAATGAAGCCTATATAAAAGCACTTGGGCACACTTTCTACTTATCGTCATCTGTTACATTGGCCATAAGTGCCCATACTCTGAGGGCTTCCCTTGGAGGCCTTTCAGAAGGAAGTTGGGTTTTTCTCACACTCTGTGAACATTGAGTTTAGAGGCGAGGTGCTTATCTTTCTTATTCTCTGTGGCTGCTTCCAGAACTTTATTCTCTTCCATCCTGTAAAGTCCGTGCTCTTTTAATGATCACACATGTGGACATATCCCCCTGTTCTCCTCATTTCTGTCTTCTCCAGAATGCCTCGCTTGCTATCCCCCATTCTTCCCTGTGGCCCAGCTCTTGCCATCACTCCTGGTGACTGCACCAGCCATGTGGATATCCAGTCCAACACCTTTTCCTTTTTTTTCACTTGTGATGGAACTGAGGACCTATTGTGCTTCCTTTTATTTATTTATTTTTAAGGACTTTTTTTATTTATTTGACAGAGAGAGAGAGAGCACAAGCAGGGGGAGCAGCAGAGGGAGAGGGAGAAGTTGACTACCTGCCAAACAGGGAGCCCGACGTGGGGCTCAATCCCAGGACCCCTGGGATCATGACCTGAGCGGAAGGCAGACGCTTAACTGACTGAGCCACCCAAGTGCCCCTGTGCTTCCTTTTAAAGACTTGTTCTTCCATAGGTGCTCAGGATCCCGGCAGCATTCTCTATCACCTGCTCAAGGATTTTGTCTCTCTTGTTACCACTCTGCCTTCTGGGCCTTCAGTTATTCCTCACTATTACATAGTTAACAGCATAAAAATATCTTCCTTGATCCTGCATTTCCCTCCAGGTACCATCTTATTTCTCTCTTCTTCCTCACAACCAAACTTTTTGACTTGTTTTAAAAACATAAACTATATTTTGGTCATTCCCTTCTGTAACCCTTGATCCTTTGTATAAAATCTGATCTCCTAACAATGGCCTAAAACACCACAACTGATCTATCACCACTTCCCTAGATGTCTCTTTCCCCTAACCCACTGCATTCAGGACACACTCGCTTTTATGCCAGTTTTATTCCCACCTCAGATGCTTAGTGCATGCTTTTACCCTTTGATCGAATCTGTCTCCCCTGATTCTCCCCACAGCTGAATTGTATCTTCTAGGCTCAAGTACATGTCACTTATGTAGAACTTGCCTGACACCCTACCCAGTCACATTTATCTCCTTCCACCCATTCTCCATCATTGCACCCTGCTCAGTGTTTATTACGATTTTTATTTATAGCTTAATTTGTTTAATACTTTTGTTCATTTCTCCCTTTAGATAGTTGCATAGCTCTGAGCAACACCAAAAAATATTATTAACAATGGCCCAAATATAAATCCTTTTGTTTGGATTGTAAATTTGAGGGTAGGTCCAATGGATCAGAATGTCATGACTAAGGTCTCTGCAAATTTCTTGACCTGGTCTGCATGGTCCTAAGAAAGCTGCAATAGCAACAGGCTTTATATCTGCATCCCACTCAGAAGGAACATGAAGAAAAGCAAGAAGCAGCAGCATCTAGCAGAAAAGAAAAGAGTTTCCAAGAAAATTCTAGAATATCAATAATGTTTCATTGACCAGAATTCTGGCATATGGACACTCTTGCAAGAGGGAATTCTGCTAGGTGGTTTGTTACATTTTCTAGCCCCTGTAATTTATAGACTGAAGAAAATTCCATTGGAATGGGTATTGAGTGAACTACTCAATACTTTTACCACCCTTTCTTGCCCATATGTATTATATGAAATATATTCATCTTTTTTTCCAAGGAAATAACCTCAAAATTATATCCAAATATTCATTCATTCATTTATTCCTTTGAAAATATTTATCAAGAACTTATGTCGGGGTGCCTGGGTGGCTCAGATGTCTGCCTTCAGCATCTGCCTTCAGCAGATGGTCTGCCGAATCAGTTACCACAATTCTCAGTTTATAAATTTGTGCTGTTATCTCCTTACTTCTTCTCTTTGGATTTGTGAATTGATGGCCTTTTTAAAAAAAATCCTTTTGCTGTCTGAGGTGGGGAGAATAATGATCTTTCAAAAAATTCTGTGGCCTAATCCTTGGAATCTGTGAATAAGTTGGATAATATGGCAAAGGGAATCAAGGGTGCAAATCAGATGAATTTAAGCCTGGGAGGTTCTTCGATTATCAGGGTGCCTTCGTGTAATCACAAGGGTCCTTAAAAGTGGAAAGGGAAGGCAAAAACAGAAAGAGGGAACTATGCAGAAACAGTAAGAGATGTGTTGTTGCCAGCTTTGAAGATACAGTATGGATGCCATGATCAAGGAATGTGGGTGTCGTTCTATAGTGTGGTGATTCTAGTACATTTAACTGATGTTGACCTAGAAATCTCTCCCTTTGTATGTCATGTGCTGAAAAAGATTGACCGCACTCTAAATCTGCTCTTCGGCTTGCAATTTCTTTCAGCTTATCTGTTCTATCATTTTTTATTTCTTTGCCAGTTAACATGGAATCGTGAGATTGACCTCATGTGCACCAATGTAGACTAAGTTCTGGTTTCAGTTCTCATTGATTGGTCTCTGTGCCATAGCAGTCATTAGATATTTGGAATATATCATCTGGATGTAAGCCACAACAAACTTTTTTTTCTATTGTGGAATTGAACTTAGAATACTCTTCAGTCAAAGAATGTCTTACTTTTTCTTCAGTCAACACCCTACTCCTTCTGTTCCTCCTATACTTTGCATTTTCTAGCCATTCAGGTCTGCAGTGTGAATTTCTGGGAAGATTAGGGAATTTTGAAGATTAGGGAACGCAACTAATTATTTTCTTACTGACTGTAAGCTTCCCTGTAAATCTTAACAGAAATTTCCTAAGATAGACATCTCTAAACTTGAAAACTTAGTACCCTTTCAGCAATTTTATGGTAGGATTCTCCGTTTTAAAATAACTTTAATGTACTTCTATCTTATATCTACGTGGAAATTTTGATAGATTAGAATCAAGATGATTTTTAGCATGCATATCATATCTCTGGTATTATGAATTTGTTTCATAAATAGGCAATGTGAAGCCTTCAAAGAAATCAGAAACAATCATGTTCTTAGATTCTAAGCCCTTATGAATTCTGAAGCTGAACCAAGACTGTGTCATCTTTCAGGGTACCTCCTGACCAAGCAAATCAAATACTTCAAGGACAAGATCATAAGTGTCTACTGCTCACATCTAATCCAAACTCTGGAGTTGCATCCTCGCATTTGATTTCACCTTGAACCTTCGCTGAGCTATAGCTAGACTTGGGATTTTAATAAATCATTCTTGATTAGTCACAGCACAGTACTCAGATTCACTCTTCTGCCTTAGAAATCACAGTTTATAGATCCTTAAATATTATTTAATTCTGTAATGTTCTCCCTTGTTTTCTCTAAATGTCGCATCATTTTTATCACAATGCAAATTATTTTGGAACTTAAGGAACACAAGTATCTGGCTGCTTTAAAGCTGCTTTAAGCTTTTGGAAAATGAACCATTCTTAGCCAAAAATCTGTTAATCCAAATCCTGCTAATCCACCACATTGAATAAAATCCTACTAATAAAGTCACATTTAAATTTGCTTACATGCAGAGAGAAGATTATATCTCAAAATTATAGCTGGGCTATTTAGATTTTTATGGGAAAAGTCAAGGAGGTCCAGAGATTCCTGATAAGCATATTAAAATTTCTGAGAATTTTCAAGAGCTGATTTCTTAAGAAAGTCTGAGATGAGTGTGTTGGCTTTAAACAGTGTCTGTTCTTTAATTCCTCTACTCCCCTAAACGAATGAGGACTAGGTAGGTAGGTGCAGCAGCAAGTTTCTGTCAGCCCTGTCTATGACAGATGCACAAGTGACCACTCCGTACGTCTCTTCTAGAGGCTCATCTGGGACTTTTTAAAATACACACTTCTAAATATGTTAAGTCCAAGTTTTGTGGAGAGGGAGTTCGGCCATCTGTCCTTAAAAGCTTCCTTGTGATTCTGATATATAGCAAGAGGAGCCACTCCCCTTACAATGGAGGAAGAGAAGGATAAAGAAACTGATGCACGTTTGTTAAGAGTCTGTTGTGAGCTGTGCACTAGACAGGACATGTGCCATTTCTTAGTTAGGACATGGTTGCGATAGAACATGCACTAAGAGTTGTGTTTTTTGGGGCGCCTGGGTGGCTCAGTTGGTTAGGCGACTGCCTTCGGCTCAGGTCATGATCCTGGAGTCCTGGGATCGAGTCCCACATCGGGCTCCCTGCTCAGCGGGGAGTCTGCTTCTCCCTCTGACCCTCCCCACTCTCATGCTCTCTCTATCTCATTCTCTCTCTCAAATAAATAAATAAAATCTTTAAAAAAAAAAGAGTTGTGTTCTTTCTTTCTTTCTTTCTTTCTTTCTTTCAAAGATTTTATTTATTTATTTGTCAGAGAAGGAGAGAGAGAGAGAGAGCACGCACAAGCAGGGGAAGTAGCAGGCAGAGGGAGAAGCAGACTCCCCTCTGAGCAAGGAGCCTGATATGGGGACTCCATCCTAGGACCCTGGGATCGTGACCTGAGCTGAAAGCAGACACTTAACTGACGGAGCCACCCAGGCGCCCCGCTTATAAGGCTTTATACATCCATTTTCTTAAATACCTAGTGGCTGCTCTCTTACAGTCATTAACCCTCACTTAAATTTTTTGGGTAACAATGCAATGAATGAATGTTTACTTAAAATATAATCTTTAAGAGTTAAGCAACAAAACTATTTCCATAATTATTATTCCTGGGGTATATTAAAATGACAAGCTAGTCAAGAAAGTCACTATGTTGTTCCTCTTTTGTGTGCTTTCTAAGACCTGGCTGTTCAAGAAAATTAAAAGTAAAAAATGCTGTGCTTTTGCTACTATCGTACAGCAAAGTCAATAAAGCAGCAAAAGAATAAGCTGTGTTCCATTCTGTCTCATATATTAACAGAATTGCCCCCTGAGTTCAGACATGCTGTTATTCAAGATAGTTGATGATATATGGGTCTGCAGAATACAGCTGGATTCCCAGGTTGCAGTTCAGTTTATGATAAATTGTAGTTTGATTTGTATGGAGAGGTAGAATGATAGGAAAGGTATTGATAAAAAAAAATACATAACAGCAAGACACTGTTTTAACTATCCATCTTGGGCTATTAAGAGTTTCAAAAAACATTATTTGATCTGTTATTGCATGACAAAGATCTTAAAGGAAAGAATAACAGTCTTTCAGTCCATTGATAAGATATATAACCACTAGAGGACCAAGCTACTAGGAAGATAGTGTGGATTTTATGGCACGGCTGTCTCCATTATTTGGACATTATCATATGCCCAAAATATGAAAGAAGTTTACCTGGTCCATGTACAAGTAAAATGAGGATTTTGACAGACCTTTAAGTTAGGAAAGCTGCTAAGATCATCATCTGCTCTCTGGATCTAAGCAGTTGATAATGACTTTGAAAGCTTTCAGATTTGCTTCATCTTGCCCTAGGAGGAAGGTTTCCTAATGCACATTGGTAGGGATGAAACTAAATTTCTGTAGTCTTGGGAAGAAGTTTCACTCTTTCAGTTCCAATCTTCCTTACCTCCTCACTAAGCTTTTTCAAAAGAAGATTGGTGATAGTATTTGATACCTGTTTGGCCCCAGTGGATATTGGTACATGGTTTCAGGAACTAGGAAGAATAGAATATAGGGAATTAGGCCTTTTGGTTCCAGCAGTTCTTTCTGGGAAGTCAAGTAAATACACATGGAAGTGCTAGTATGCAGGTGTCTGCACCCCAACCGTAGCCAAATCCATGTAACATTCTGGAAACAGTTTCAACATGAAGGCAGATACCTATTGGTATAAAGTGTGGTTTAAGATGCTTGGGAGATCTTTGTGAAGCTGATAGATGTTACATTAAGTCACATGAATCCTGAATGGGATTAGGGTGTTTAAGAAAGGCCAGGAAAGTGTTTGGAGAATCATCTTCTGTGTTCCTAAGACGAGCACGGGGAAAGAAAAAGTGTCTTATTAACAAAGCATGTACAAATATGATGATAGTATAAGGAAGACACTTCTTGATGATATATCATTAAGCAGATATTCTAAAGAGGATGTTGTTTTGCCATTTAAATCAGGCAAAAATGTAAGACATAAATATGCAGTTTATTTTTATGAAAATAACTACCCACTAAGATCAGACTTGAACACCCAAAGACAAATCTCTCAAGCACTTAACTTAGCCTCTGGGCAATGCACTGTGTATACTTGCCCTCATCCACATTTAACCTAGAGCCTCCACTGCTTCTCCTCATCTCATTTACTTGTGTAATGAATACCTGAAGTGCTTCTCCAACAGATGGTGGGTTAGGGGTCATATGTATAAAGAATATCGGCAGACGCAGTTGTGCTACAAATCAAAATCTGTAGATGTTTAAACAGGAGAGTAATACAATCAAACTTGTTTCACAGCTATTTCATGACCAGACAGACTGGGGGATCATGGCTGAGAGTGAAAGGGGCTCCTGGAGTCCAGGGATGAGATTATCAGCTCGAATTTAGGTAATATAGGTAAAAATAGAGATACATGGACAAATTTGGATCTTATTTTTGTGTTATCAATAATATTGCTTCCATTTCTCTAGTGTGAACAGGAAATCATACATAATAGATGATGAAATTTCCTTTCGTAGAATCTTCGGATAAACAAATAATAGGACAGGGGTGCCTGGGTGGCTCAGATGGTTAAGCGTTTGCCTTTGGCTCGGGTCATGATCCGGGGTCCTGGGATCGAGTGCCACGTGGGGCTCCCTGCTCAGTGGGGAGTCTGCTTCTCCCTCTCCCTCTGCCTCTCCCCCTGCTTGTGCTCTCTCTGTCTCTCTCTCTCTCAAATGAATAAATAAAATCTTTAAAAAAATAATAGGACACCATATTCATATCTTAGTGCCTCATGAGTTATGATGGGGATTAAATAGCATATTCTTGAGACCAATACATAAATGTATGGTTATTGTTATCCTTGTGAATAGTTTTTGCCAATAATGATTAACACAACTTACCATTTTATGGTTTACAAAGTTACAAAGTGCTTTAGTATATACTATCTCACCTGATATCCCCTTTGTATCCACATGAATATGTGGGCTTCTTTCCCACATGATGTGTTTGTTCAAGCTGTTCCTTTTGCTCAGAATGCCTTAATTGTACTTTTTCTCTGGTGACTCTACCTACCCTTTGAGTCTTGGCTTAAATGTCACTTTCTCATGGACGCTTTCCACTTTCCTCCACTCTCAGTTCTGTCCTTCCCTATGCTCTACCATAATACAAAAAAACTCACCACTTTTCCTTCCAAACACTTATACCACTTCTTATAATTATGTATGGATATGTGTGATGCTGTTATTAATGGCTTTTTTCTCCACTCCATAAGATCCATGAGGAGATTATTTTGTTCTTCACAGTACCATCAGGCCTGACTACAGTGCCTAGCTCATAGTAAAAGGTGAACACTTTTTTTAACGAATAAAGGAAAATAATAATTTTTAAAATTCCCCTTTGCATGTGGAGGATACACTGAAATTCTTTCACTATGTTTGACTTCAGTTACTCTCAAGGTTTTGTTAGCATCATTATTGTTAACACCATATTGTATTATAATTTTTCTGGGTCCACTAGAGCATGAATCCCTGGAGAGAGGTTATTCATGTCACATTATTTTTGCACGTCTAGGTTCAGGGCATAAGATAAGAGTAGGCACAAAATTTGCTGACTGAATGAGTCATTGCGAGTCATATGGAGATTTTTCCAATCACTCAAGTGAGGGGTTATGATAGCTTGAATGAGGGTAGTAAGTTTTATGAATTGAGCTAAAGTAGGAACAGATTTTATAGAAATAGAAGCAATAGGACTAGACAACTTATACTAATTATACATAGCAAATGAAAGAATTAAGTAAGACATTTCGAATGCAGGGACTGAAGTTCTGGGAGGAAGGTGTTACATTTTATTAGGTTGAACCATGTGAAAGTCCTGTTTTTGTAAGGCAAAAGCAGTCATTAAAATCGTCAATTTCACTTGGTTCAACAGATTCATTCATTTTCTTATGATATTGAGTTTGAAATATTGGTAGTTTCTTTATTCATTCCACACTCAAATGGAAAATTCTCCAGATTTTTGACATACTTAAAATTTGGGCTAGATTGATCAGTTTGGTAGTCATTTGAAATATGGTTATTGGAGTATAGGGAGAAAAAAGAGAAATCAAGAGAAAAATCTTGAAGAACCTATTTATTGATGGATGCAAGTCATTTCTACATTTGTTCTGATAATCAGCAATGTATTAAATTTGCATGTATATTTAAACAAACTTTTAATTTTTTTGCACATTTCCTTTTTTAATTTACCATAAATTCCTAGAAGAGGCATTAAACAAAGCAGGAGTTTAACATGTTTCAACACATTGACAGATTTCCCTACAGAAAAGTCATCCTAATTTTCACTCTTAAGCACAGGTTTTTTTTTTCACAAGAAAGAACATAGACGAATAAAAAATATGTAAGCTATAGAAAGAACATAAACTAATATTTCATTTTCCTTTAAAAAAGTTTCCTTTAAAATAACGGTTCCCAAACTTTTTGATCCCAAGAACTCCTTACACTGTTAATAATTAATAAAAGCTATTAACTTAAAAGTTAATATTAAATGTTAATAAAATTATTAGCACTGTTAATAATTAATAAGAACTCTTTTATGTTAAAATCCATCATCTCTCTTGCATTTTCTTCTGCCCCCCCTTCATTTTTCCCTTCCTACTATCTTCTTCTTTTTTTTTTTTCTTTTTTAACATATAATGTATTATTTGTTTCAGAGGTACAGGTCTGTAATTCATCAGTCTTACACAATTCACAGCGCTCACCATAGCACATACCCTCCCCAATGTCTATCACCCAGCCACCCCATCCCACCTACCCCCCACCACTCCACAAACCCTCAGTTTGTTTCCTGAGATTAAGAATTCCTCATATCAGTGAGATCATATGATACATGTCTTTCTCTGATTAACTTATTTCGCTTAGCATAATACCCTCTAGCTCCATCCATGTTGTTGCAAATGGCAAGATTTCTTTTTTTTT
>NC_138370.1:72217334-72280157 GCF_054177405.1 Leptonychotes weddellii
GGGGGGATGGGTTAGCCTGGTGATGGGTATTAAGGAGGGCATGTACTGCATGGAGCACTGGGTGTTATACGCAAATAATGAATCATGGAACACTACATCAAAAACTAATGATGTAAGGTATGGTGATTAACATAACATAATAACTTAAAAAAAATAGAACTACTATATGATCCAACAATTCTACTTCTAGGTATTTATCCAAAAAAGTGAAAACACTAATTCAAAAAGACATATGGCATCCCTATGTCCTCTGCAGCATTTTTACAATAGCCAAGATATGGAAACAATCTAAGTGTCCATCAACAGATGAGTGGATAAAGATGTGATATATACACACAATAAAATATTAGCCATAAAAAAAGAATTAAATCTTGCTATATGTGACAACATTGATGCACTTAAAGGGTATTATGCTAAATGAAATAAGTCAGAAAGAGAAAGACAAACACCATATGATTTCACTTATATGTGGAATCTAAAAAACAAACAAATGAGGGGCACCTGGGTGCTGCAGTTGGTTAAGCATCTGACTTGGTTTCAGCTCAGGTCTTGATCACAGGGTTATGAGATCGAGCCCTGCATTGGACCTCTGTGCCACAGAGGCTACTTGAGATTCTTTCTCCCTCTCCCTCTGCTCTTACCCCCACTCTTTTTCTCTCGAAAAATAAATAAATAAATCTTAAAAAAAGAAATCCAAATGAACAAACAAAACAGAGAAAGACTCATAGATACAGAGAACAAACTGATGGCTTCCAGAGGGGAGAGGGATAGGGAGATGGACATAATAGGTGAAGGGAATTAAGAAGTACAATCTTTTACTTTATAAAATAAATAAGATATGGAGATGTAATGTAGAGCAGAAGAAATATAGTCAATAATATTGTCACAACTTTGTATGGTTACAGTTGGTAAGTAGACATCGTGGTAAACATTTCATAATGTACACAAACATCGAATCGCTGTGTGGCACACCTGAAACGAATACAATACTGTATATGTCAATTATTCTTGAATTTAAAAGAAACAGAAACTGTAAAACTCTTCAAAGAAAACATAGGGAGAAAGCTTCATGACATTGGTCTTGGCAATGCTTTCATGACTATGACACCAAAAGCACAGGCAACAAAAGCAATAGACAAGTGGGATGACATTAAATTAAAAGGCTCTGTACAGCAAAGGAAACAGAGTGAAAAGGCAACTTACAAAATGGAAGAAAATATTTGCAAATCATAAACCTGATAATGGATTCCAAAATATATAAGAAACTCCTACAACTCCATAGCAGAAAGACAAATAACTGGATTTAAAAATAAGCATAGGACTTAAATGGCTATTTCTCCAAAAAAGATACATAAATGGCAAAGTATATGAAAAGATATTCAACATCACTTATCACCAGGGAAATACAAATCAAAACTACAATAAAATATCACCTCATACCTGTCAGAATGGCTATAATCAAAAAGCAAAAGATAACAAGAGTTGGCAAAGATGTGGAGAAACTGGAATCCTTGTGTGGCTATTTGTGGAAATGTAAAATGATGCAGCCACTACAGAAACCAGTATGAATTTTCCTCAAAAGTTAAAAACAGAACTAGCTTATGATCCAAAAAACCTACCTCCGGGTATCAAAAGAATGGAAATCAGGATCTCAAAGAAATATCTGTGTTCTCAGGTTTATGGCAGCATTATGCACAATAGCTAAACTGTGAAAACAACCCAACTCTATCTACAGAGGAATGGATCACATTCAAATCTGGCATGCCTGCCTTCTACATATCACTACACTTATATCTTCATATCTGCTTTACCTGATCCAGCATAATCTGATCTCTACAATCTTACAGCCCAATTTCTCTCTGTTTTCAACTTACATCCTTAAGCAAGTTTTAACCACTTCTCACATGTTCATTTCAACCCAAGTATCTTTGCTCACATTCTTCTCCCTTACTTTTCTCATTCCAACTATATAAATTCTATCCATTTAAAAGGATTCAGCTCAACTCCCAAGTCATCTCTGAATACACTATTTTGTACAGTTTTCTCCATTTTCATCATCATGCTGTATTTAAAAGGCACTACTAGTCCATAAACTGTTTGCTTTTTCTTTTCTTTGTGTATGTGAACATATTAGTTATCTCCTTCAATTAAACTATAGATTTATTGATATCTGGAAATATGTAATATACTTTCTGGGATCCCCTCAGTGCTTTGAACAATATGCATTGATGGAGTAATTCAGTAAAGCCACAAATCATCAACCCAAAGCGAACTTGTTCACTTTGTTAAAAATAAGGCATTTCTTGTTGTTTAGGAATCTTGGTGAAAATGAATGATTAAGAAAAAGGCAAGACAGTAGAATATGATATAGGGAGAAGGTGAAATTTATATAATAATAAAGAGAAAAGAGAACAGTAAAGGAAAAGATGGGTTTTATGCCCACTTTCTCAAAATATATTTTATCTAAGAAGTCGGCCAGGTCTTTATTTTTCTCTTGGGAGGTCAGATGATATGTGAAGTGAAACCACTTAACTGTGATTTCCTGAAGACATGTAATGCCACAGAGAGCACTTTAAAGTGAAGAAAATAAGGTCAAGTCCTTATTAAGTGTGTAAAACAAAATGAATGGGAGATCTGCAGCTTATAGAAGGGAAAGCTGAAAGCAAACACAAAAATCCTTATTTCTCTATCCAGCTTTATTCTACTAATTGTATTTTAAAACAGAAGCCAAAAGATAAAATAAGATCATTTATTTTTAAAGTCATTATACCTGTTCTGTCCTTGTAACTTGTTATGGAAAATTTTAAACATATAAAAAAGGAGTAATGAAGCAAACCACATGTACCGCTCACTCAGGTTGCAATTATCAGCTCATAACTATTCTTGTATCATCTCTACCTCATCATACAATTTCAAATAAATATTTCAGTATATATCTCTAGATGACACACATTCGAATGTGTCATCAAATAAAAAAATGGTGATATTTGTATTAAATGTGCGCACACACACACACACTTCCCTATTATCAATTAGCCTATGTTCACATTTTCCAAACTGTGCTATGATTTTTAACATTTTGTATATTTGAATTAAGATCAAAACCAGGCCCATACATTGAATTGGTTAATATTTCACTTATATTAATGTATAGGTTCCTACCTCTATCTCATGTTGCATTTTTTTCCTTGCAATTATTTCCTTGCAATAATTTATATGTAGTCTATAAGTTCCCCACAGTGCATTTTCCTGATTTCATTCCCTGTTGTATCATTTCACATGTTCCCATGGTTCTCCTCTTTTCTCTAATTTAACAGAGCTAAGTGCTTAAATATTTCAGGTTACCTTTTCAGGGGTGGGGGGTACAAACACCTTCATAGGTGATATTATAAGTAGATGTTTATTGATTTACTGTCTGGTTCTTTTTTTGTAATGTTAGCAGCCATTTATGAACATGGCTTGGATCAATCAGTTCCTTAAGGCAGGAAAAGGAGGATTTGTTAACTTTATCATTCTCTACTTATTTATTGGACTATTTTTATAAATAGTAATTTCCTCTCATCAACTACACCAAGGTAATAGTTCTATTAGCAAAAGTTAGATAAATACTTATTTCCTTATATTTATCCATTTTCTAAGTAAAATATATCCCCCATGAATACAGATGCAAAAATTCTCAATAAAATACTAGCAAACTAAATCCAACAATACATTAAAAAAATCATTCACCACGATCAAATGGAATTTATTCCTGGGTTGCAAGAGTGGTTCAATATTTGCAAATCAATTAACATGATACATCACATTAATAAAAGAAAGGGTAAAAACCATACAATCATTTCAATAGGTGCAGAAAAAGCATTTGACAAAATACAACACCCATTAATGATTAAAAACCTCAACAAAGTAGGTCCAGAGGAAACATACCTCAACATAATAAGGGCAATATACAAAAAACCCACAATGAATAATCATCCTAAATGGGAAAAAAACTGAGAGCTTTTCCTCTATGGTCAGCAACAAGACAGGGATGTCCACTGTCACCACTTTTATTCAACACAGTACTGGAAGTATTAGCCTCAGCAATCAGACAACAAAAAGAAATGAAATGCATCAAATTATCAAAGAAGAAATAAAAATTTCACTATTCACAGACGACATGATACTATATACAGAAAATCTAAAAGACTTCACCAAAAAACTCCTAAAACTGATAAAAGAACTCAGTAAAGTCACAGGATACAAAATCAAATTACAGAAATCTGCTGCATTTCTGTACAGCAATAATGAAGCAATAGAAAGAGAAATTAAGAAAACAGTCCCATTTACAACTGCACCAAAAATAGTAAGATAACTAGGAATAAACCTAACCAAAGAGGTAAAAGACCTGTACTCTGAAAACTATGAAACACTGATGAAGGAAACTGAAGATGACACAAAGAAATGGAAAGACATTCCGTGCTCATGGATTGGAAGAACAAATATTGTCAAAATATTTATACTACCCAAAGCAATCTACACATTCAATGCAATCCCTATCAAAATACCAACAGCATTTTCTATAGAGCTAAAAAACAAATAATCCTTAAATTTGTATGAAACCATGAAAGACCCTGAATAGCCAAAGCAACCTTGAAAATGAAAAGCAAAGCTGGAGGCATCACAATTCCAGGCTTCTAGTTATATTACAAAGCTGTGATAATCAAAACAGTACGGTACTAGCAAAAAGACAGACACATAGAACAATAGGACAGATTAGAAAAAAAACAGAAATGAACCCACAACTATACGGTCAATTAATTTTCGACAAAGCAAGCAAGAATATCCAATGGGAAAAAGAATGCCTCTTCAACAAATGGTGCTGGGAAAACTGGACAGTAATATGCAAAAGAATGAAACAGGACCACTTCCTTACACCATACACAAAAATAAACTCAAAGTGGATTAATGACTTAAATGTGAGACCTGAAACCATAAAAAATCCTAGAGGACAGCACAAGCAAAATAACTTCTTTGACATCGACTATAGCAACTTCTTTCTAGATATGTTGCATGAGGCAAGGGAAACAAAAGCAAAAATAAACTACTGGGACTACATCAAAATAAAAAGCTTCTGCAGAGCAAAGGAAACAATCAACAAAGCTAAAAGGCAACATACTGAATGGGAGAAGATATTTGTAAAGGACATATCTGATAAAGGGTTAGTATCCAAAATATATAAAAAACTTATAAAACTCAACACCAAAAATGAATAATCTATTAAAAATGGGCAGAAGACATGAACAGACATTTTTCCCAAGAAGACATCCAGGTGTCCAAGAGACACATGAAAAGATGCTCAACATCACTGGTCATCAGGGAAATGCAAATCAAAACTACAATGAGATATCACCTCACACCCGTCAGAATGGCTAAAATCAACAATACAAGAAACAACAGGTGTTGGTGAGGATGTGGAGAAAGGAGGACCCTCTTGCACTGTTGGTGGGAATGCAAACTGGTTCACCCACTCTGGAAAACGTATGGAGGCCCCTCAAAAAGTTAAAAATAAAAAACTACCCTGTGATCCAGCAATTGCACTACTAGGTATTTACCCAAAGAATACAAAAATACTAATTCAAAGAGATCCATGCACCCTGATGTTTATGGCAGCATTATCTACAATAGCCAAATTATGGAAATAGCCCAAGTGTCCATCAACTAATAAAAAAAAAAGAAAAGTTGATATATATATATATATGGTGTATATATATATATATATATTTGGTATATATACATACATATATACACACACACATATTTAGTATATATATACATACACACACACACACACACACACAATGGAATAATACTTAGCCATGAAACAGAATGAAATCTTGCCACTTGCAAAGACCTGGATGGAGCTAGAGAGTATTATGCTAAGTGAAGTAAGTCAGTCAGAGAAAGACAGACATGATTTCACTCATATGGAATTTAGAAACAAAACAAGTAAGCAAAGGGAAAAAAAAGAGACAGGCAAACCAAGAAACAGATTCTTAACTATAAAGAACAAACTGATAGTTACAAGAAGGGCAGTGGATGGGGGGATGGGTGAAATAGATGATGGGGATTAAGGAGTGCACTTGTTGTGATGAGCACCAGCTGATGTATGGAAGTGTTGAATCACTATATTGTACACCTGAGACTAATATTACACTGTATGTTAACTAACTGGAATTTAAATAAAAACTTAAAAAAAAAAACAGTTTCCCTAGTATTTCCAGTGATGATCAAAGAGATGTCTTAAGTATCATTGTACATTCATGAGTTTAGATATATTTAATGTATTTCAAGCTGTTCTAGTTATTATCCTTATTGTCTCAATTTTGGTGAGTGGAAACTGTTCAAGTTGGCTATTGTACCCTTTTGACAGAATTCTGGTAGTCTTTAATAGCATCTTTGCTTTCTAGCATAAGATATTCTGGACACATCTTGCTTATTACTACCCCCAGACTTAAAAGCAGACATTTCTCCAGGGAGGACACATATACATACATACATAATTATACATATATATTATATATTATTAATATATAAGCATATATTATAAATTTATATTATCATACATTATATATTATATGTAAGTATACTATAATATATGTAAGATATATAAAATTATATATATGTAATCTTTTTAAAGACAAAAATCATCGTTAAGATCATACTGATACTTCTCATTCAAATTCCAGAATACATGTTTTGGCTTATCCTCAGCAACCTTATACGCATGTCTTTCTTTCTTTATTCCAGCCAAACAGTCTGAGTCTAAGTCTTCCCAAGGCTGCTTTATCTTACATCACACACAAATAGTTTAAGAATAGCAATTACAATGAAACCAGCAAAGATGTGATTACTGAAAACATAATTATACAATCAAATTACTGTGATTTATAGTTATTTGGAATAGTTTCTATCTTTATGGTTATTGCATAACCTGGATGCACATTTATGTTCATTTGTCTTATGTTGCATTCCAATTTTTAAGAATTACTTTCTAAAATTCAATTTTAACTATTATTTTAGACATTTATATATTTACAAAGTCAAACATAAAACAAAGTGTATTTAAAACGTATCACTTATATCCCTTATCCCTTCCAAACTAATTTCTCCTTCCTTTTAAAGGAAAACTTTTGTTTTAATATTATGGTTTATCATCCTATTTCATGATAGCAGACATACTAACATACCTTTATCTACCTTGCTCCTTTCACTAATACCAGCGCCTACTCCAAACTACTATATTTACTATATTCTTAAATTAATAATAAATAAGTACTAAATTTAAATTAATTAAATTTGAGTAAAATTAAAAATTCAGTTTCTAAGTTTTATTTGTCTCACCAAGTCTGATCTAGCTATGGCTGCTACAGAATATCCAACTTTATCCCAAAAAAAAAACTAATGCTGAAGCCCCTGATATGGTATCATCCCTTAAAGAAATCACAGTTAATCTCAGCCACTTGATGGCAACTTGATAAATTCAACTCCTTTCTCCCTAGAAATACAAAATTCATTCTGGCCAAGATTGATAGGTGCTCTAGGTATGGTTTTGCCTTCCCTTCCCACAGTTTCTCAGCTATTTGAAGACTCACACAGTGTCTTGAGCTACTGACATGGGATCCTACAAAATAAGTCCCTGGGCCAAGAAACCTGTTTTCCATCCAAAGATGGGCAGCTGTGCATAACTATGGGTTCCACTATGGCCGACCACATACTACACTGTCCAGAAGTTACTTGCCTGATAGACCAGTGGAATGATTTTTTGGAAGCATATCAGAGGCACCAGCTTATAGATGATACCCTGTGAGAATAGAATACAATCCTTCAAGATGAAGGTCATCTTAAATTAAAGGCCATTATGTGGCACCATGTCTGCAACAATTAGAATACTTAAGTCTAAGAATCAAGGTGGAGGAAATAGAATGACTATGCTCACTATCTATCATGGGGACCCACTTGACGATCTTGTGTTTCCCATCTCCACAGTTTTGGGTTCTGTAAGTCTAGGGTTCCAATTATTGCCTGGCCACATTGGATTCCTCGTTCCAAGAGACCACCTGTCAAATAGTGATTCCATACTGGCAAGGTTAAATGACTGTGATCATAAGGAGGATACTGCATTACTACTGGATTAAGGGGTGGGGGTGCAGAGAATATTTTGGCACTCAACTGATTTACTGGGCATCTCTTTATATTTGCAGGCTCCGTATTAATTATAAATGGATAAGTTTATTAACCACAGGCTGATAAGGGCATAATAAGCAGAGGCTCAGGCACTAGGGTCTGGGTTATCCTACCAGGCAAGCCACCTACACCATCAGAAGTGCTGGATGAGAATGATGGGAATGTAGAATAAGTGGTAGAGGGAAAATATGAGAACATCAACAATTTCCTTGGAAGTAAGTGTAGCAGTGGTATTGGAGGAGGTTATCAAGAGGACATGACTGCTGGTTGACCCTTGAGTTGGACCTGGGCAAATGGAGGCTCCTTGGAATGTATGTTTTGCCCACTGTTCTCACACAGGATCCACTTCAAGGACACTATCTTGAGAGAGCAATATGTTGTTGAGACCATGTGTACTGTATACGTGACTAAACTCCATTAAGACTCTATATAAAATCTTAAGATTCTGGCAGGCAGGAGCAGCGATCTAATCATCTTGTGGCTGCCCAAGATAAGCCTCATATGTTAAGTTCCCTTGCTTATTAAAACTGCCACTTATCAATTGAGAGTGGTCACCTCTTTCTTCAGTCTTCGTCCTCTGTGTATGGGGGCCAGTTTCCAATTTTACCCAGGGAACTCCCAAGGTTGTGAACCAAGTGGACAGTGCTTTATCATACTAACTTTCCTCTTGTAAAGTTCCCCCAAAACTGGAGCTAACCAAAAACACAGAGAAGCTGTCAGTGAACAGAGAAAACTTAATGGGAGAAGGAAGTAGATTTCAGTGGTGCAAGTGGTACACTCTACAGATACTGTTAGCATGCCCTGAGATCTCATTTAGTAGGCAGTGTACCCATCTCCCATTTGGTCTGAGTATTGGCTTTTAATGGTTCACACCTTTGGCTTTCTGCAGAGGATTGCCCTAGGCTGATGGGAGGCACCTTGCCTAGAAATGCGCTGGAATTTATGCACACATACCCATTAGAGTTGGTCTACAGCCAATGACTGTGGTATAATAGCTTAGCTCCTTTGTCTCCATCTGGATGAGATGACCTCTGTAGTGCAACTCATGCTTCAAAGTACTCCATAGAATCAGGATGACTTCCTGTGGTTCCTTCCCCAGCACTGTTCTGTTTTCCTTATTCTCTTGCCTTTTTCCCAACTAAATCCTCAATCACTTGCAAAAAAATTTCTCATCTCAGAAACCCAACCAAAAATCATATAATTTGCAATGGTCTTGGTATTACCACCCTTAATCTGTTGTGTTTCTATGTGTCCATGTAAGTTTGTGGTTGTGTAGATTAGGATGAAACTAGTGAATACTTTTGTGATATTCTAATTCTACCATTCCCAGTGTCACTGGAAATAAGCATTTTGTGGTAGGAGAAAGTAAATACAGATGTAAGGTGATAGAGATTAAAAAAAAAACAACTCTTAAAAATAAAAATTAAAAAAAAAAAAAGACTGGTCTAGGTGCCTGAGCAATATAAAACATGACCATTGCCTTTAGGAACTTGGAAATTTTGTTTCAGAGATGTGGACACCTGCAAACAAGTGAAAAATGGTTATCAATTTTTGAATATCTACTATGTGTCAGCTGCAATTCCAAGCATTTAAGATGTAAGAGTAAATAAAATAGACAAAGTCCATAGAATTATATCAAATGGCTGATAATAATGTCTTCAAGAAGAGTTTAACTGGTTATTTGGAAGTGAATAGTGTTGAATACTAACACAAATTAAGAAATGCAGTGAATGAACATACATGTATTTTCAATAAAAATATAATAAAACACAGTCCTAGGACAGGTGCATTTAAAGTCTAAGATTTTAGGATGCCTGGGTGGCTCAGTCAGTTAAGCATCTGCCTTCAGCTCAGGTCATGAGCCCAGGGTCCTGGGATTGAGTCCAACAGCAGGCTCCCTGCTTCTCCCCCTCCTTCTGCCCCTCCACCTGCTCATGCTCTCTTCTCTTTCTCAAATAAATAAAATCTTTTAAAAAATAAAAATAAATAAATAAAAATTTAAAAACCCTCTTTTTATCTAATTTTTGATTGGAAGCTCATCTTCATGAGATATTTTTTTCTTAAGACATTTTTTAAAGACATAGGTCTTAGTTCTGTACATTAAAAAGACCTAGAAATTATGATAGATTCAGTGGCAAAATGCTCAGATTGTCTTGAAAATACTATTTCCCGGGTGCCTGGGTGGCTCAGTTGGTTAAGCGACTGCCTTCGGCTCAGGTCATGATCCTAGAGTCCCTGGATCGAGTCCCCACATCGGGCTCCCTGCTCGGCAGGGAGTCTGCTTCTCCCTTTGACCCTCCTCCCTCTCATGTGCTCTCTCTCTCTCTCAAATAAATAAATAAAATCTTTAAAAAAAAAAAAAAGAAAATACTATTTCCCACTGAAAGTAACAAGGGCTCCTTGAAGTTATGGCTGATTCTAAGTTCATGACATGGTATATACCAGGTAAACCTGAAATATCCTATCGTACCAGATAGCAAGGTGATTACCAAACACTATTTGGAACCAACTTAAAGAGGCTTGCACTGGCCATAGATGGGGTAATTTTATAAGGATAACAACTGTAATAAATTGAAACAAAGCCAATATGCTTAAATCCATGAGTTAATAATAATACTAAAACAAAGAACAAAAATAAAATAAGTTGTACACTGCTACAAAACAAACTGTAGACAGTGCTAGTGAATTCAACTCAATTAAGGATAGTAGAAATGGCCAAATCTCTCAAATTAGATCACAGACTTTACAAAGCTAGAGATGTTCTATCACCTCCAATTTCTTAGCCAATTTCAGGAGAATTTTTTTTTTTTTAATTTCTAAGGTCATATAATCCAATCAGGTAAAAAACAAAATCAAATGCAAGCATATTGTGCATTTATAACAACATACCTAATTAAAATACATTTTATTGGTGTCTCCATTAACCATATTTCTAATATTTAAGGATATGGAGTATAATTTTTGAGTAATGGAATATTAGAATAACTTTAGAGATCATAAGCCAATATCTTATTTTACAGATCAAGTAGTTGAGGATTTTCTATTTCTAAGACCTCATCCACACAGCTATGGTAAGATGACGTTTCCATTAGAGAGCTGAATGTTGGTTCTGAAGAGCATTGCATGTGTTCCTCCCTTTTTCCAACATGGCAGAAGGTCTGCTTTTGTTATTACTGCTGCATGCTGAGTTCTTGTCCTAGCCTTTGGGTGTGTTGGAAAAACATTTTATTTTCCTTATGCTTATGAATTGATAGGCTTTGCTTTGGCAATTATTTTATGGCTCATATTCGTTACAATGAGGAAGTTACTGTGGTGGGACGCAGATGCATAAACTCCTGCCCAAACCTGTTTGTGACTCTACAGAGGAAGAGAAAGAGCCTGCTAAACTAGAGAGTAGGAAGTAGTTAGCAGGGCTGATCATGGAAACAATCCGGAGAGAGCTGCCAGAGAGTGTTCTAGAGAATGCTGTGGCCAGGACAGGCTGGGGCAGGTGGGAAGTGGGGGGTGGTATGTGATGATCACAGGTTGAAAGTTCACAGGTGATCTGCCATTACACTGTAAACATATTTCTTTGATGAATGAATACACTAGCATGCCAGGCAGGACAGGAACAGGGATGGGAAGGTGAAACATACAAAACTCACTCTGCAGAGGCAGAAACACTTAACGGAATTAAGCTGATAAAAGGCCTTTAAACTCGTAAGTGAAATCCAGTGAGCTACTAACAAGAAAGACCTTTATAATCTCAAATATGTTAGGTAAATTTTAAGTAATCTATCTAAAAAGAAGTCAAGCAATTAGCTTGTCTTGAGAGAACACAGTGTTTTCTATGAGAAGACTATCCTTGGCCAGACCCCTATAAGAATGAAGGGTACAATTCTTTCTTTTTTTTTTTTTTTTTAAGATTTTATTTATTTATTTGAGACAGAAAGAATGAGAGACAGAGAGCATGAGAGGAGGGAGGGTCAGAGGGAGAAGCAGACTCCCTGCCAAGCAGGGAGCCCGATGCAGGACTCGATCCCGGGACTCCAGGATCATGACCTGAGCCGAAGGCAGTCGCTTAACCAACTGAGCCACCCAGGCGCCCGAAGGGTACAATTCTTAATCTCATAATGAATGTGGGAAGATATTCACCAAAGGAAACAAAATTAAGTCAGATCCAGCTGTAGTGAGTTCCATCAGAGTGCTTAAATTCTTGTATTGCTCTGGAGCTTTCTGGTGCTCCATTTCCTCATATATAAAATGGTGTATCATCATATATATCTCCTAAGTTTACCATCAAAGCCAAACAAATAATATATGCACAGCAGAGTCCTCTGTTGTCTCACGACACCTTCCTTCTGCTAAAATGGCAAAGCTCAATAGTTGCAACAGGGGCATATGGTCCACAAAGCCTAAAATATTTACTATCTGGCTTTTTTTTTTGAGAGAGTATGTACGTGCATGCATAAACGGGGGGGGGGGGGGAAGGAGGGGCAAATAGAGAGGGAGAGAGGGAATCTTTTTTTTTTTAAGAGAGAGAGCACAGGGGTAAGGGGCAGAGGGAGGAGAGAGAGAATCCCAAGCAGGCTCCACACTCAGCACAGAGCCCAAAGCAGGGCTCAATCTCACGACCATGAGATCATGACCTGAGCGGAAATCAAGAGTCTGGCCCGTGGGGCACCTGGATGGCTCAGCTGGTTAAGCATCTGATTCTTGGTTTGGGCTCAAGTGATCTCGTGATCATGACATCAAGCCCCATTTCCGGCTCTGGGCTCAGTGTGGAGTCAGCTTCAGATTCTCTCTCCCTATCCCTCTGCTTCTCCCACTGCTCTTGTGAGCTCTCGCTCTCTCTCTCTCTCTCTCAAATAAATAAATAAAATCTTAAAAAAAAAAAAAAGGGTCGGACACTTACCCAACTGAGCCACCCAGGCGCCCCTACTATCTGACTTCCTACAGAAAAGTTTGTTTTGACCCTCATCTAAATCAATAATACTAAATAAGTACTTGCACATTAGGGACTCAAATTGCACCCAAAATTCTGAATTGCTTCCTATTGAATCTCAGCAAGAATATCGGGCTAAAAGAAAACAAAAGCTCACTGAATTAGTCTAGAGCCTAATTCCTTTGGAAACCACAATCAGCATTTGAAATGAGTAATCTCAAGGATGTGCAATTTTTTAAAAGATTTTATTTATTTGTCAGAGAGAGAGAGCACAAGCAGGGGGAGCGGCAGGCAGAGAAGCAGTCTCCCCACTGAGCAAGGAGCCAGATGTGGGACTGGATCCAGGACTCTGGGATCATGACCTGAGCCAAAGGCAGATGCTTACTAACTGAGCCACCCAGGCGTTCCAAGGATGTGCTATTTCTAAGGTCCTCCAGGTTCTAGTATATAAGAAGTCACAGACCAGAAAGCTACATCCCTTGATTACTTTGCTTCACTTCTTCATGGCAATTTCTTACAGGACTGTAATTTTAAATGTTGACCTTAATCTCATGAAGAGCAATTCTGTATCTTAAATAGAACTCAAGTTCTTGCCCATTATGCTATAAAATATTCTTTGGGGAATCTATGTTAAAAGGGCATTTTAATTGATTCTACCTACACTGTGACTATAAGACCATGTTATCACCTTAGAAGGTATGCATTGTATTTCCACTTGTAAAAAAAAAAGACTTGCATTCAGTATTAAGGACAACTCATTTTTTCCTGGTAAAAGCTCATATTTTCATTTTTAGTGTGATATGGACTATATAATTTAATTCTTTACACTTCCCTGTTTAATTCTGGCCTACAGAGAGACAGAAGGATCAATGACTTGGAAGCAGTGAGCTAGCTGGACCTGAAGCTTCCCCTCCCCTCAGAAATTCAAATGCCCAAAAGGCTGTCAGGTGCTAGCTACTGGCAAACTGATTTTTCTCCACCCACGATGCTGCCATGTTCATCGCATAAAGAGAGAGAGCAGTAATGAGGCAGGTCCCTTGCCTGGAGCGAAGCCCATGAGTGTCCAGCTAGACTCAGCCCACTGCACAGGATTCAGAGACCCCAGGGGCCCTGCTGACCATTCTGCCCATGAGTTACAGCCAGCACATATTGACAATGCCTGCTCTCCTGAGCCCTTTTACTAGAAAACTCAGAGCTAAATCCCGAGGTGAAATGCCCTAGGCCTTATGATGTACGCATTTCAATATTCATTATGGTTCTTGCTTTTGTTTTTTAAAAATCATTACTTTAATGGTCCTACTACGTCTATTATTATAAGCCAGTTCAAATCTTTTTTGGAAGTAGAGTATAAATAATAAATAAGTGAAATAAATAAATCCCTTTTCTTTGCCCAGCAAGTGCTATGTACTTTGGAGGACATGAGAAAACATAACCACCACTCTCCCAGAGATTTCAATATCAATTGGGGGGTGAGAAATACACTTGTTAAACAACTACAGAATATTCTAAGACTATCATTTTTTGCTGCTCAGTTGTCTGATACAGACTGTATCTATTAATAGAGATTCAGAAAGAGGTGGGTTCAATAGAAACAGAATTGGTCAGAGATACATCCTATTTCATGTCCCTTCCCTAGCCCAAAGCTCCCTAACCAGGTGCCAAGTAGATACTGATCTCTTTTCCCAGGGGAGCTGGGCAGGGCAGGCAGCAGCAAGAGCTGCATCTGGCTGCGAGCAGCCTGCTTTAAGCTTTGACCTGCCCTCAATTTTACTCCAGTGGGTCACATAAACATTATCATTTTCTTTGTGTGAAAAGCAGTCTCATGATTGGGTCCAGGGAAAATGAAACTACTTTACTGTATTAATTTCAGCTTCCCATATTGGATTGCATTCAGTAAAATTTCCCTTAAACAAAATCCAGCTTATCTGAATCTTTCTGGCTGAACTGTTGGCTTTGCAAACAGTTTTCAAAAATTTACAGTCTCATAAAATCAGTCGCTGTGCCTGCTTGCTGGAAGCAATTTTGGCCAACTAAATAGTTGATTCACTCATTCCCTCTGGGTATTCAATAGTTTCTTGTTAGCTGATTGTTGCTTCCATAAAAAATAATCTCTTTCCTTTCCACGACTATTTAAGCAAGCTTACTTTGCATTATACTTGACATATTCAGATATATATTCAGATTAACATATATAATCTGTATCAGTGTATGTATCTGAGAGTAACATCTTATATCACAAAAAAGAGGAAAATACACTTTGATTTATTATCAGCCATCAGGCTTCTACCTTTACATTTCTAGTTTAGCTAAAAGTTTAAGTTCTTTCAATGAACAGATTTCTAATCACTTTCACAACCCAAACAGTATCTTTACATTAAAGAACTACAAGGCAGTGAGAAGCAAATGTTCATGTTTGGCAATGTAAAGAATCTACAGATACAAATTTAAAAAAATATCAACAACTTGAAAAAAGAAAATAGAGAAATAAGAGAAAGAAAATGAAAAAATATATAGAGAGAGAGTGTGTGTGTTCTGAGAACCAAAGCCTTCAGTGGCAAGGAAGAAACCCTCAACATAGTTTTCTAGAGTATCATTCAGCCCTTCAGGCATGTACCAAAGACCCTTCAAAAGAGAACCCAGTAGTAGCTTCCAGCTGAAGGTGTCTGGCTAAGCATCCTTATGCACCCACTATGAATGCTTCCAAAGTTCATGTCCTATACAAATGCAAAAGTGCTTTTGTTTCTTTCTTTAATATGAATCTTCCATATCTTAAAAAATAAAAAAATAAAAAAAATAAAAAATATCCTGCAATTAACTCCAACTTCCTATAAGTGAATTTTCTATAGTCAATAGAAAACATCAACTCCCAATTATTCAGATGTTATGTGTTTTTATGCCTACAATGAAGCCTAGATCAGGATTGGCACACTTTTTCCTCTAAGTGCCAGACAGTAAGTATTTAGGCTTGTGGACCATAGCTTCTGTGTTGCAACTAGTCATCTTTGCTGTGGTAGGGGGATAGCGGCCATAGACTGCTTATCAAATGGCCATAGCTCTGTTCCCATAAAACTTGATTTATAAACACTGACATTTGAATTTCATGTCCTTTTCAAATCACAAAATATTATTCTTTTGATTTTTTCAATAACTTAAAAATATAAAGATGTATTTTTATCTTGTGGGCTGTACAAAAACAAGCTGTTTCTGGCCCTCTGGATATACTGTCCTGACCCCTGGCCTAAATTATCGGTTGGTTTGCAATTTGTGGCTCATAAACTCTATGTTGGGGGTGAGAGAGGGGAGTTTTGAGCAAAGAGTTATTACAAGGAATCTTCAAATGAAGCACTGTCTCTGAACTAAATAAATAACCTGTCTCGTGTATATGCTATTTTTCAAATGTATGTAGATATAATTGAAAGTAGTAAAATAAAAAAATCATAGTACCTTCAAGGAATTTAACAAGATAGTACAAGAAGATAGTCAAACAGATTTTAATCCACCTATTCCTAAAGAGTTGCTTTATTTTGTGTTTGTTCACTAAGAGTGTATCAGCTTTAATCTTTAGAACGAAATTAGGCAAAAACAGAACAATAAGAATGAACAAAAGGAGAAAGAAAAGGGAGGAAGGAAGGAACAAGGGAGGGAATGACAAAGGGAGGGAGAAAGATCTGAACAAGGCAAGACCAAGCAAGACAAAGAGTATGATCTCACTAGGGAAAAGACAGCAAACAATTGAGAGAGAGAGATGGCACTGTTTTCAGTAAAGCTCTCATGTTTCAAATGATGATTTCTAATCTTTCCATGACAGATCAAACCATAACATGAAAGCAATTATATATCAGAGTCACAAGTATTTTTTTTATAAGCACAATTTTTAAACCTAGATCATTCCTTCGCTTACATGCAAAATCTCCAAGGGTGCCAGGAATGCCAGCCTTTATGTCCAGTGAAAAGTACAAGTTCACAGAGAAGAAAAGTAACCATGAAAAAGGACTTGGGGGACTTGGGGTGCTGGGAAGATTATAATTATGTTAATAATATGATGATAATAAATGAACAGGAGTAATAGGAGTAAGAAATCATATATATAGAAGTCCATTTTGGTATCTAATAGAATGGATGCAGTTAATTTGGCAAGTTGACAAAGAGGAAAAAAACATTTCTGGATACTTGAGAAAATAAGAAATATTATTTTAAAAAAGAAACTTAATTACAGACATGTTTGATTATGGCCATTGCAGTGTATTATATAACTAAATTGCTAGCTAAAATAACTGAAATCCAGCTGTGAGTAAATATGCTAAAATTTAAATATGTATAATATCATACAATTTATTAAATGTAACCCCATAATGAGATGCTAGTAACTTAATCTTTAAATATATCTGACTATAAGTTGTCTTGTATGGTTTCTATATACTAAAAGGACATACATGAATGTGTGTGTATATATCTTCATTGGTTTTGATTGTGTAAAAAAATCTAATATTGTAAAAATGAAAACCAGTATTTTTAGGAATAAAGAAATTGACAGCATGAAAAAATTAGAATGAAAGAGAGAGAGAGAAGACAGAGAGGTGAAGAAAAGAGAAAAAGAAAAAAAGAAGAGGACAAGCAGAGGAGAAAGGAAAAGAAGGGACAGTGGATATTTGGGGCCCATGCATGGAGAAGTGTTGTGTTTTACTCTCTCAAGCTAATATTCTGGAGAAGGGAAACGTTATTATCCATGAAGAATTAAAGAGGGATTGAACACAAATAAGAGTTTAAGACATTTAGGTCCATAAACTTAAATCTATACCTTCGATTAAGATTCCTTGGAATACAAGGCTCCAATACATTCCATGGAGGGGAGGAAGAATTTCAGATTGGAGTGATTTACCTTAAGACATGATGAAGAGGTGGGAGGGATGCTGTCATATCATTTATAAATGATGCTTCCAGACCTCTGGTGTGGAGTTAACAAGTAAACAATATGGATTTTTACCCCTTTCTTTAGACTATCCTGCTTCAAAGTAGTGCAGATAATATGTATGTTGTCAGTACATGTGTTTATTCCTTTTCCTTCCCTATCCTTTGCCCTTGTCTGTGGAGGTGTTTACTGACAGCAACACAGACCGAGAATTGTCCCCTCAGCGTCTAGTCTCCCTTTCTTCTTTGGTGACAGAAGTTTCAGCGGGGGACACAGCACTCCACTGAAGACTATTTCCCAGCCGTTCTTACTACCACAGGTGGCCGTGTGACTAGGTTCTGGCCAGTAAAAAGCAATGGAAAGGACGTTGCAATTTCTGGGGTCCACCTTCCAAAAGAACAGAGCATGCTCCCCTCTCCTCCTTCACTTCTTCCAATATTTTCCCTTTTCTTGAAGGTCGTGTGATGGCAGAAGCTAGAGTAACCATACTTCTCTCCTACCTGTATCCCCCTGACTTACCTTACATCGTTTCTCATAGCACAGATTATCTTCTAATAACATAATGCACATTAGTTATTCATTATATTCAATGTTGTCATTCCTCTATAGGAAAGGTCAGGGGTTTTTTTTGAGGGGGGGGTTCCTGTTTTGTTTCCCTAGCACCTAAAACACCTCAAGATACATAGAATGCATTCAATAAATAACTGTTGGATAAATGAGTATTTATATGAACAGAATCAGGAAATCTTGGAAAATTAGAAATTTATAAACAATCTTGAAATCTCTAAGAGTGACATTTAATTTGGATTATGACCGCTAAACAAATTGTCCTAGATATTTGCTTAAAAACTCTTTCTTAACATGACTACTCTGTTTAATTTCTCTTTCTGAATTCTTGTTTGCTTGTTGTTTATGTGTAGCATAAAGAAGAAAAGGGGGGAAAAGGCAAAAATCATTTATAGAATTTTTTTCTCTCAAGATCCAAAGGAGAAAGAGTGTCAGATTTTGGACATTAAAAAAAAAAAAAAAAAAGAGGGGGGAGCCTGGGTGGCTCAGTCGGTTAGGTGCTCAACTCTTGGTTTTAGCTCAGGTCGTGATCTCATGGTGGTGGGATAGAGCCACTTGGGGCTCCAGGCTCAGCGCCGAGTCTGCTTCAAATTCTCTCTTCCTCTCCATCCCCTTTGCCCCTCCCCCAACTCTCTCTCCCTCTCTCTCTCTCTCGCTCTCTCTCGGATGCACACATGCGTGTTCTCTCTCTAAAATAAATAAATCTTTTTTAAAAAGGTAAAAAAAATGGAGAAAAATGAGAGCGGAGAGGAGAAATATATTTGGTTAGGCAAGCAAACAATAATATTAGAAAAATTCATACACATATACAAACAGAAAGGTATTACTAGTTATTTCAGCTTGTGTGTGTGTATATATATTCATACCACCTTCATTTTAAACGGCTGCATTGTATTCTATATGTGGTAATTCTATCATTTCTTTAGTCATTGCATGACAATACTGCAGTGAAAATCCTTTCTGTATGGCTCCCAGTGTTTTCTATGGAAGTTGCCAAGAACTGAAGATACTGAGTCACAGAATACAAGCAATTTCAAAATTTTAGTAAATACTATCAAATAGCCCTTCACTGTCAGTAACCTTTATTGGAACAATAATATATAAGCATGTAAATATTAAGCATTGCACGTGTCTAGACATTATTACTCTTCTAAATGATGGAAAATATACAATTAGCTCCATCTCATTAAGAGAAAGTAAGTCAGAAAGAAGTAATTGACTTCATTATATCTTCTAGGATTAGGAACAAGTAGGCTTCAACCATTCATTGAAAAAAAATATTTATCTAGCCTATTATTGGCCAAGCACTCCTCTAATTATTGAGAATAGGATAGTGAATAAAACACAGTCCTTGCTAACAAGGAATTTACACTCTAGCTGGGACTGTCAATACACAAATAAATGAGTGAATACAGACTATGACTTATGGTGACAGTTGTTATGGAGAAATAGAACCCTGGATAAAGGTGTAAAGGCTGGGGGATGAGAGGCTTGGTATTTATACACACTGATCAGAGAGGGAGTTTTGATAAGGTGGTGCTTAGATAAAAACTGAAGTATGTAAAGAGAGTAAGTCATGTGGATATCTGCAGGAATGGTACTTCAGGCTGCAGAAACAGCAACAAAGCCAGTGTGGCTGAAGGGAGGGAATGAGGGGGAAGAAGTATGAGGTCAGGGGTTGCGGAGGCCCAATTGACACGGTCTTTGAGTTTTACTCTGAGTTACAATGGAAGATTGTGAGCAGTGACATGATCTACCTTTCAAGGCAGCTCCATTAAGCATAGACTCTAAGGGGGAAGGTAAAAGGAGGGGCCCAATGTCCCAATTACGGTAACAATCCTGGCCACAGGTGGTGATGGCTGGAACTGGGAGGCAGCAGTAGGCGGGATGGACATGGCCAGGTTCTTTAATTCGATTCAGATTCTCTTCTTTCCTTCTCTTCGTATACATATATTTGTCATTGTAAATGCACAGGATATTTTCACACACACCAAAGATGGACATCAAAATATAAGCAATACTCAATGAAAAATGAACAACTGAAACTAAGTTTTCCATTGAGTATCCTTCTATTGTCTTGGAGTAGACAAATGCAAAGACCAATCATGTCAATTTCTTAAACTCGAAGATAGGTTATTTTCTGCCTGCAAAAGCCCAAGTAATAGTCCTTTTATTTCCTTACCAGACTTTTAGCCCCTTCAGCATACAACCAAGAGAAGTGTTTACGGATGGTAGCAACTAATGACAAAGTGGGTCTTTGGACAGTGATTTATTAATTCTATAGTGCCAAAAGTTCCATAAATAATGACCACGGAAACACAAATTTTTACTTTTATTGGGTCTGATCAAGTATCTACATCTCCCCTGAGAAGAGTTTACATTTACAGTTGAATCCAATTACCCCTCTATGGGACACTATAAAGGGAGTAAGTGTGGTTGTGTGTGTGTGTGTGTACACATGTATGTGTTTAAATAACCACCCCCAAGCACTAAAAACACTCCCCAAATGACAGGTTTTGTTTTTACTATCACAGTAAGCGGATATTATTTTGAAAAGCAATTTATCTTCAGTTAATTACAGTACTTTCTTTTTTTCTTTTTTTCAAATAAACCACAAACGTGGGTATATTCAGAAGGACTAATAGGATTAATACACTGAGCCATCAACCATTTAGATCTCTTTATTTTCAATCTATGCTAGACTCTGGAGGGGAAAGGAAAAAACAACAACAAAACAAAAAAACAAACAAACAAAAAAACCAGGACCATGCAAATTCAGCAGCTCTAGTGAGAGGCTTTTCCCTGCCTGTTAATTTCTCAGGAAAAGACAAGTCCTGTTTTCCCTGGACTATTTCCTCCTGATCTTAACAAAAAATGGCCAATATTTATTGAGCATTTAGTATGTGCATGGCAATATTTGTTAAGTCCTAAGACTCAACATCAATTAGCTCGCTTGATTATCATAATAATCATGATTCACCCCATTTTAGACGAGGATATTGCAGCCAGAAATTTTAAGCAACATTCTCAAGGTCTCCTAACAGGCAACAGGCAGACTGTTACTGGCAGTGTGACACAGAGACCCCTCGCCAGTTATGCCACACTCCTTCCTATCTACTTTTACAAGATTGCTCAATGATGCTCTTGTGAATTATAGAGTACCTTCCTCTACATCTTCTGTTCAACTTAATCCTTCACGTTTCGGATTCACTGAAAGGGTCCTTCTGCCTTTACTCTAACAGGTTGTCATTCAGTTTCTTTCTTTTTTGAAACATGATAATTTACTTCTAAGAGAACATATTAAAAATCAGTATGTCACTGACTACAGGGGCCGTAGACCTTGAAGGGGCTTTATCTTTCTATTTGTTATACCATCTAATCTGCTCTGGAAACAAAATTGATAGAGCACAACTAATCTCATTTTTTGCAGTGGTCCTTCCAATAAAAACAAAAATGTAATTTTGATATGTGTGGATATGCACATAAATAGAAGTTTCCTACCCACCACCTCCACCTGGCCATCCTCTTTACTATCGTGACAGCTGCTAAGTTTGCCCCATAATGTGTGATATTCATTTTTATCAGGTCTATTTCTCTCTGAACTTGTCCTTCATGGATGAGGACCTAATTACCCTTAGATCCTGTTATTCTCTTGTCTTGTCTATGTCAGATGCTCTAATGAACCCATGGTGACAGGAAAAAGATAATTCAGATCACTGGAGAGGGCAAATAAATAGGAAGATGAAAAAACTCTTGTGGACCATATAAAGTTGAAAGTCAGATGTTTTATGGGAATTACTTTTTGCTTATCAGGACCTGCTTTTCAGAGTAATCATAATTTTATTTTCTTGTGTGTTTGTTTTCAGTTCACATCTACATTTTTTGGCCTACTAAAAGGAACATGGACTCAGGAAGCAGAAAAACTTTTAACAAAGGCTCTGCCATTCCCTCAACATGTGATCCTAAGCAACTTATTTAACTTATTTCAGCCCCAGTTTCTTCATCTATAAAATAAAGGTTGTCATAAAGAGTAAACTGAATTATGTATATAAAGAACCCAGGACAGAGAACAGAACATAGTATGCACACATGTAAACATATACATGCTTAGTTGGTATAAACGATAGCTCCCCTTCCATGTTCATTCATAGTCACCTAGTACTTAATATGGATTATATACATCAATTTGGGCACACTGTATAGAGAAAAAATAACTTTTATTAGCAAAGACTATATACATCCATTGACAGAATGATTTGAAAGATTATCTCACTTCTTGTTTAATAAAGAGAGATTTAAAAAAAAAAAAGCAAGCCTGAAAATATCATACTTCAAAATGAGAAGTTCTAATATTATTTCAGAAGAATTTCATTAAGTTCTGATAATTAAAAAAATATAAATTAATACATATGGATGTCAAATCTAGGTCTAGGCAAGTTGAAGAAGACAATAAAAGCTCTAATGGAGTTTTCACATCCTGAATTGATTTCCAATAAAATAACTTTTGAGCAAAATACATCTTTTATTCATGTTTCTCACTATTCATTCAGTGATACTTCCATTTAGTAAAAGATTTTTCAAGAAACATTGCTAATGAATGCTAAAATAGGGGAAGCCTCTTTGCTTTAGATATAAACCCTTTCATGCCAACACCTACTTTATCTGGTTATTAAAGGTCCCGTATGCATGAGAATACTTAATGCACATACCACATAACAGTGAAAGGTCTCCAATTTATGTCAAGCAAAGCTACCACTTTGTTTCTTTTTAGAAATGAAATACATTCTTTGCTAAGTCTTCTAGGACTAACCATGTGATGGTGGGAAAGTTACTCAACAACAAACTACTCATGTTCCTCCTCAGCCAAACAAGATCAGACTAGATTTTTCTCTATGATTCTCCCAGCTTTATTCATATTTATTAAACAGATATTAAACAATTATTTACTCTGTAAATATTTTACTCTGTAAAAAAAACAAACAGTATTGAACAGGGAGTCAGAAGAGGGAGAGAGAAAAAGATGAATAATCATGGCCCTTCCACAAAGGATTTATAATCAGCTAGGTACATCATTGAGGCAGCTAGGCTCCACCTATGGTTCAGTCTTCTTCCCATAAAAGAATGAAGTCGTGTCCCAGAGCCTCAGCACTCTCACTGACCATGCTGACCATACATGATCATCTCATAAATTGACAGCAGATGAGAAAGTGGGCATAACTTACTTTCTCTAACCACTATTACCAGAAAAGAAGAGCAGTGCCCCTTTCCTACTAAAAGACATCTTTGTTTTTTTTGTGAAACAGAGATCACAACACTTCTGACATATAATTATTGCTTCAGATGATTTTGAATCCAGTTTAAATGAATCACATTTAAATTGCTTCCCTGGGTGATACCCTGCTTCTAAGTCTCTAATTTCAGCAGTTTTGGGTAGAGCAGCAGCACTGACTTTGAGGTGGACACCTGCCTTCTTATTCCTATTATTCAGTTGCAGTGTTTGCCTACAGTTTAATTTCACCCTTCTTATTTCTGAAGTTTATGATAACCTTGTTTTTCTTTTTGATTCATTTCTTAACACATTTTAAATAATGAAAAAGGAAAGCTATCCTTTCATTCCCCAATCTTTAATTTCTCCAACTTTCAAAGTTATGTTTTAAAATTAAAATGTCTTGTGATTTTTCTATCACATAATGCAGTTCTTTTTATTCACAGCTTTAGAGAAGTTACAATTATTTTACTTTCCTTACTTAACAGTCTTTGAAATCCCCTAAATGCCTTTGCAATTTCACATGGGCACAAGAATAAAGTAAAATTTGAAACATAAGCATCTCTCTGTTGATTCTGAATATCCAGCGGGAGTTTCCATTGTGTGACATAAAAATCTTAATTCATAGCAAATTTCTATTTCTGGGAGAATGCTGGTTCTAATAGAATAACATAGAAACATCATGTAAATATTTGGGGAGGGGGAAGCTATATCATAAATATTCCTCTAATACATTTTACATTTGGCAGTTTATTTAAAATTGGAATTAATGCAATTGTAACAAAGATACAGAGTTTCAAAAGGAAAAGAATCAAGTTGCCTATTAATGTTACAGAAACCTGATGACTTCTTATGTAAACAAACACACAAAAAAGTTTTACAAGTTTAATGATATCTAATATGTTCACTGAATTTCTGTAATTTCCTCTTTTAAAAAGCCTGTTTTATCATTGTCCTTGTTTCATTTTATATATACATTTATATGTGTGTAAATATACACACATACATATATATACATACATATATATACACATACATATTTCTACTGATGTTCTTTACCATTCACTGCCTACTCTCCCTCATCAATGCCTAACCCTCCAGGTCTTGACTTTGTATATAACCTATCCTACTACTCACCAACCTCAAGATTTGGAGATATGTTGAGCTCTAAAATGGCTCATGTCTCATCCAAGATAATTTGTTGGTGAAACACAGACATTCTTGACATTAGCATTCAATCAGTCAGGCTACAAAAAAGTAATATTGACTTATTTTTTAGGAACACAAAACAATGCACAAACTTTCATTATCCTGACTGTTCAATTGTCACCAAAAATTCAAATACAGAAAAAAGGGCTGCTGGAGATCAAAAGACAGATGAATGGGAGATTGCAAACTAAGAACTCGCAGAACGTTTCTCTCTTTTTGGCAAGTTACTTCTTTCTGACCTCTTACCCTGTACTCCTCAAACCATCTGCCTTCTCCCATCAGTTTTTTCCCCCCACATAGCAAGAAATAAATTAGTTGCACATTCTTTTTCTTTTAAATTTGCCTGCTAAAATTCAATTGAAATCATAATTGGAGTTCAGACTTCTCTTAAAATATAGAACAAAACCATCGTTCAAAATATGATTATAAAATAATATTCTAGATTTTAAACTTTAATTTTATTTATTTATTACATTGTAAAACTGGTTCCATACTCTATAATATTTAAACTTGGGATGTAATAAATAGAAAGAGGTAGCTCAAATTTTAAAAATGGCACATCTTTTATTTTTGTAAGATTTACAGTATCAAATTTCTGCCAAAACATTCCATAATGAGTTCAATGATTCCGCGTAAATCACAAAGAGTTAAAATAGTCATACTCTAATACTGGTTAATAACTAAACTGATATACAGATTTTCAGTATCAATCAACTTATGAAATACAGATGTGACATTTTTGTTCTCAGAATTGCCAGGGGGCAAAATTAAGTTACACCTGAGACCATTAAGGGGCCACAACACAGTGACAAGTGCACTTTATCACTGATAAGCCACAAAGGCAGACGGACCACGTTATCCTCCTGCAAGTGTACCTCAGAACTATATGCCCTTCTCTAAGGCTCTAAACCTGGAAATTTTCCCTTTCTCATCAAATTAATGCCTAATCTAATTTGGTCAAAGAATAATTCCAAAACACGTTACATAAGTAAAGTATTAGGCTACACCACACAAAGATAATAAAGAAGATTTTAAAATGAAGAAAATATTCATATCCTACTTTAATACAGACACCAGAGATCAGACAAAGAATCCATCTAAAGAGCATACAAAATCAAGATAAAGGATTTGCCTACAGAGTCCAGTGACCATAAAAATTTCACATCACTGCTATGCTTCTGTGTTTGGCCCAGAATATGTACAGATTTCTATTATCTGATATTACACCTACAAAGAGATTGCAGTCATTTAAATGACATTGTATGGAACATTGGCCTGCAAGTTTCCTCACCAACAATTTCATACATGGTCCTAAATGGACACATACCACTTTAGTTCACAAGTCACTGGGCCAGGATTTCTCAACCTTGGCACTGTTGACATTTCGGCCAGATAATTTTTCACTGTGCATTTTAGGATGCTTAGCAGTATCCCTGGCTTCTACCCATGTGCCAGTAGCACCTCCCTGAACCTCAGTGTGCCAACCAAAAATGTATTCAGACATTGCCAAATGTACCCAGGATTGGAGTAGAGAGTGTGCACCAAATTGCCCTTGGATGATAACCACTACATTAGCTAAATTGGTCACATGGTCTAACCCAAACATTTGAGGCCAAAAAGTGCAATTCTACCATGTATATGGAAGGCAAGGAAGCAGAAATACTTCATGACTATTTCTTTTTTTTTTTTTTATGTTATGTTAGTCACCATACAGTACATCATTAGTTTTTGATGTCATGACTATTTCAAGAACCATTTCAATATAGCAATGATTCTCAAATTTTGGTGCTCATAGGGGTGCCTGGGTGGCTCAGTCAGTTAGGGTCCGACTCTTGATTTTGGCTTAGGCCATGATCTCAGGGTCATGAGATCAAGCCCCACGTCAGGCTCCACGCTCAGCGCAGCGTCTGCTGGTCCCTCTCCCTCTGCTCCTAACCCCCAACCCCACTTGTGCTCTCTCTTGCTCTCTGTTTCTCTCTCTCAAATGAATAAATAAATAAAATCTTTAAAACATTTTTAATGCTCATAGAAATCACTCTGGCAACTTTTTTTGTTTTAAATGCTTGGGCACCAACCTTAGAGATTCTAATTCTCGAGACCCAGGTAACTGTTTATCAAGCACTGAGGATGATATCATCAGATGGAAGCAGGCAGAGGACCTCACTCTGACACTGCACTTAGAGGACCTGATTAAGGACAGTCAACTGCTTTTCAAAGAGAAGTAACTGGATATTGATAACAGCATCTACTGCATAGCCTGTTGTCTATGGTGAATTATATTGTTTATTCACACATATAAATGTATTTCAGCTTAGAAAACACTGCAGCAAACAAAACCCACAAATATCTCTACCTTCATCAATTTTATGTTAGTAAGTTCAACAATTCTCAACAATTTCTTCCTTCCTTCTCTACTTCCTTGTTTCCATCCTCTTTCACTTCTTTCTTTTGCTTTTTCCCTAATCTTATAAAGTCCCAAATAATAGATTCTCTTGAGAGATTAGTCCATGTAAATACCAGATAGACTCTGAATGAATAATTGGATTTAAGTAACTGTGATTTTCTTTTCCTTATTTATTTTGGATATTCCTGCATTCTCTTTATGTCCTAATTTATTTAACAACTGCTTTTCTTATTGTTTTCTCTTTCTTTGAAAGAGCAAGCTTTTGGATAAAGTTAACATTTCTTTAATTTTCTTTTAAGGGCACTGACTTTCTTCTGAATTGTTTAAGAAATGTATGTTTAATTCCCAGGTCATTATATCTATAATTTATTTTTTTATGTTGTGATGAATTTCTACCTAATTGCTTTGAGACCATAAAATACTGTCTGTAAAATTTCTAGTTTTTAAATTTATTAATATCTATGGCCAAATCTATGTCATTTTTGTAAATGTTCCATGGATAGTTGAATTGATGATACTGTCAAAGAACGTTATTGTGGCTCATTTAATTTCTTTAGTTTCTGATATTCATCTGTTGACATTTGTATCTGTGTGTATGCATATGTATATCTGAGTTTTCTCCCTTTATCAAGGCTAACCAGTGATTTGGCTATTTTTAAGAGACAGCTTTTGATCAAGAGAGGAGGCTGAGAAGATGGGAAGTAAGAGAACCCTAAGCTCACCTCCCCCCACAGATACAAATAGATAATACTCATATCAGGATAATTAACCCAAAAAATGACCCAAAGACTGGCAGAACAAATTCCACAACTAAAGGTAGAGAAGAGACCACATCAAAGAGGGTAAGAAGGGCAGAGATGAGGTGCAGAGCAAAACCAACCACAACAGTCTGTGGAGGGGAAGGGAGCCTCAAGCATGAAGAGAGGAGAAAAACAGACTATCTCACCAAGAAACCCACATGGGGAACACGGATCCCTGTAGTATTTGGCTTTGAACACAAGAGAGGCCAGATTTCATGAGTTCTTAACTACCAGCAGGACCTAAGGCCTGGAATTTTAAAAATCAGTGGGCTAGGTTCTAAGAGAGTCTAGAGAGCCATAGGAACCTGAGTTCTGCCCTTAAAAAGACAGCAGACAAATAGCCCATGGAAAGACATAGCCTAAGCAATTAAATGGAGTTAAACCATTTTTCAACAGCAGTTTGAAAAATGCATGGGGCATATGGCAGAGAGAGCTATTTACTCATCTTAGAGCATGCCCCAAAGGAGCAGAGATCCCAGGAAGACCCCCTTCCCCAGGAACAAAGGAGCTGAACAGTGCCATTTCCCACCTTGACCCTCAGCATAAACACAGGCCACCTGCAGGAACCAGCACAGTGGCAACATTCACTACCTTACTTGCCTACACCAAGTCCCGCCCCTCTGCCCTCCAGCAAATGTGCCCTTTTCATTCACACCTGCTTCAGTCCCAGCACTGTGGGTCCTGTCCCCGAGAAGACTAGCACAAACCTTGCCTACACTGCATCTCCCAACTAGAGTGCTTTGCAGGGCTCAGTCCCAGCAGGAGTGGCAGCTTTTCTAGCAATGGTGATGGGCAGCAGAAGCCCAAGATGCACCTTGTTAAACCTGTGCACCCCACCCACATAGCCCTGGTCCCTGAAGCAGCAGCTGCAGATCTCATTTCCCAAGCAGACCAGAGCACACTATATTAAAACTGCACACCCCACCCCAGCCAGGGAACAAACACTGCTCACAACAGGCAAAGAGAGCTTCTACAGACAACTGAAGGAAAAAGCAGCCAGGAAACAACAGCAGAGCACACGCAACACATATAGGAGACACCCCTTGAAACACCAGGTTCTAGAGAACAGGGAAACTTCACTGCAGGCCAGTATAGGAGTTCTTCTTCATAAGGCCATTACTTAGTGATGAGCAAGGGACATAGCCAACTTTCCTAACACACAGAAACAGACACACAGAGACAAAATGAGGAGACAGAGGAATATATCCCAAATGAAACAACAGAACAAAACCACAAGAGACCTAAGTGAAACATATAGACTATGCTGGATAGAGAATTTAAAGTAATGATCATAAAGATACTCACTGGACTTGAGAAAAGAATAGAGGATATCATTGAGACCCTTAACAAAGAGATGAAAAAGAACCAAACAGTGATGAAGAACACAATAAGGGAAATTTAAAGTAAACTTGATGGAATAAATAGCAGGCTGGAGGAAGCACAGGAACAAATTAGTGACCTGGAAGACAGAGTAATGGAAAGTAATCAAGCTGAGCAGGGGAGAAGAAAAGAAATTATGCAAAATAAGAATAGACTTAGAGAACACAGTGACTCCATCACACATAATAATATCCACATGATAGGGATTCCAGAAGAAGAGAGAAAAGGGGGCAGAAAACTTATTTGAAAAATGAGAGCTGAAAACTTCCCTAATCTAGAGAAGGAAACAGATCCAGATTCAGTAGGTGCAGAGATCCCCCAACAAAATCAACCCAAGGAGGTCCACCCCAAGACATAGTAATTAAAATGGCAAAAAGTAGTGAAAAAGGAAGATTTTTTTTAATGGAGCAAGAGAAAAGAAGACAGTTACATACAAGGAAAAGCCCATAAGGCTATCAGTGGATTCTTCGGGAGAACCTTTGCAGGCCAGAAGGGAGGGACATGATATATTCGAAGTGTTGACGGGGAAAACTCTGCAGCCAAGAATACTCTATCCAGCAGGGCTATCATTCAGAACAGGAGAGGTAAAGATTTTCTCAGACAAACATAAGCTAAAGGAGTTCATGACATTAAACTAACCCCACAAAAAAATGTTAAAGGGAACTATTCAAGTAGAAAAACCATAAGTAAGAGTATGAAAAGTGGTAAACAAAAAAGAAGTAGCAAAAAGTATATGTGTAAAAATGAGCCAAGGGATTCACAAAATAAAAGGTTGTAAAATATCATACCATATACCTAAAACCTGAGGGGAATGGGGAGAGAGAGCAAAGAATGGGTTCAAACTTAAGCAACCATCAACTTAACATACGCTGCTATATACTGAAGATATAATATACAAACCTAATGGTAACCACAAATCAAAAACCAGTAATAGATACGCAAAGAATAAAGAGAAAGGCGGGTGCCTGGGTGGCTCAGTTGGTTAAGCGACTGCCTTCGGCTTGGGTCATGATCCCAGGGTCCTGGGATCGAGTCCCTCATCGGGCTCCCTGTTTGGCGGGGAGCCTACTTCTCCCTCTGCCTTTGCCTGCCACTCCCCCTGCTTGTGCTCTCTCTTTCTCTCTCTCTCTGTCAAATAAATAAGTAAAATAAAATCTTTAAAAAAATAAAGAGAAAGGCATCCAAGTGTATCATTAAAGAAAGCCAGCAAACAATGAAAGAGAAAAAGAGAAAAAGGGCTCAGAGGAAAATTAAAAAAACAACCACTAACAAGAAACAAAATAGCAATAAATACATCTCTATCAATAATTACTTTGAATGTAAATGGACTAAATGCTCCAATCAAAAGACATCAAGTGATGGAAAAGATAAAAAAACAAGACCCATCTATATGCTGCCTACAAGAGACTCATTTTAGACCCAAAGACACATGCAGATTGAAAGTGAGGGGAGGGAGAAACACTTATCATGCAAATGGATGCCAAAAGAAAGCCAGGTAGCAATACTTTACATTGGAAAAAATAGACTTTAAAACAAAGACTGTAACAAGAGACAAAGAAGGACACTATGTAATAAAGCAGCAATTCAAAAAGAAGATATAACAATTGTTAAATATTTATGCACCCAACATAGAAGCAGCTAAATACATAAACAGTTAATAACAAACATAAAGGAACTAATCGATAGTAATACAGTAATAGTAGAGGAGTTTAACACTTCACTTACCTCCATGGACAGATCATCCAAACAGAAAATTAACAAGAAAACAGTAACTTTGAATGACACACTTGACCAGATGGATTTAACAGATATATTCAGAACATTCCATCCTAAAACAGCAGAATACACATTCTTTCCAAGTGTACACAGAACATTCTCCAGAATAGATCATATATTAGGCCAAAAAACAAGTCCCAATAAATTTTAAAAGATCAAAGTCATACCATGTATCTTTTATGAACACAATGTTATAAAACTAGAAATGAATCACAAGAAAAATATGGAAAGAGCACAAATACAGAGAGGTTAAAAAACATGCTACTAAAAATGAATGGGATGACCAAAAATCAAAGAAGAAATAAAAAATTACAGGGAGAGAAATGAAAATCAAAACACAATGGTCCAAAATCTCTGGGACGCAGCAAAAGTTATTTTCAGAGAGTTTATAGCAGTGCAGGTCTACCCTAAGAAGCAAGAAAAGTCTCAAATAAACAAATTAACCTTAGAGAAAAAGAACAACAAACAAAACCCCAAATCAGCAGAAGGAAGGAAATAGTAGAGGAGAGAAGAAATGAATGATATAGAAAATAAAAAGAAACAATAGAACAGATCAATGAAACCAGCAGCTGGTTCTTTGAAAAGATCAACAAAATTGGTAAACATCTAGCCAGACACATCCAAAAAAGAGGGGCAGGGGCTGAGATGAAATCACAAATGAAAGAGGAGCAATAACACCAACAACACAGAAATACAAATGATTGTAAAAGAATATTATGAAAAATTATATGCCAACAACTTGGACAACCTAGAAGAAATGGATAAATTCCTAGAAACATACAACCTACCAAAACTGAAGCAGCAGTGAAATTGAATCAGTATCAAAAAACTCCCAACAGGGGCTCCTGGATGGCTCAGTCGTTCAGCGTCTGTCTTTGGCTCAGGTCATGATCCCAGCGTTCTGGGATCGAGCTCCACATCAGGCTCTCTGCTCCGCGGGAAGCCTGCTTCTCCCTCTCCCACTCCCCCTGCTTGTGTTCCTGCTCTCTCTCTCTCTCTCTAATAAATAAATAAAATCTTAAAAAAAAAAAAAAACTCCCAACAAACAACAGTCCAGGGCCAGATAGCTTCACAAGTGAAAACTATATTTAAAGAATAGTTAATACCTATTCTTCTCAAACTATTATAAAAAATAAGAGTAAGGAAAACTTCCAAATTCATTCTATGAGGCCAGCATTACTCTGATACCAAAGCCAGGTAAGACACCAAAACACAGAGAACTACAGGCCAGTATCTTTGATGAACATAGATGCAAAAATCCTCAACAATATTAGCAAACCAAATCCAACAATACATGTAGAAAATCATCCACCAAAATTAAGTGGGATTTATTCTAGGGATTCAAAGATGATTCCATATTCATAAATCAATTAACATGATACATCACATCAATAAGAAAAAGGATAAAAATCACATGAGCATTTCACTAGATGCAGAAAAAGCATTTGACAAAGTTTAACATCTATTCATGATTAAAACCCTCAATAAGGTAGGTCTAGAGGGAACAGACCGCAACATAATAAAGGCCTTATATGAAAACCCACAGTAAACTTCATACTCAAGACAGAGATGTCCACTCTCACCACTTTTATTCAACATAGTAGAAGTCCTAGCCATAGCAATCAGACAACAAAAAGAAATAAAAGGCATCCAAATTGGTAAGGAAGAAGTAAAACTTTCACTATTCGTAGATGACATGATACTATATACAGACAACCTGAAAGACTCCACCAAAAACTACTAGAACTGATAAAAGAATTCAGTAAGATCACAGGATACAAAATTAATATATAGAAATCCACTGTATTTCTATACACTAATAATGAAGCAGCAGAAAGAGAAATTAACAATCCCATTTACATTTTTTTTTTTACCGTATCATTATTTTTAATGTCCAGCATTTACAATATGAGGGCCAGAGCTTTCTCCCCAACTCAAGTTTATAAATTCTCAACTGGCTTGTGAGGCCAGTGGGGATACTTCTTCTTGTCTAATTTGGTTTCTGGGAAGACTTCATTCAGGTCCTCAATGGTCATCTGATCAAATGGAATTATGTTCCTCATCTTCTCCAGCTCTTCTTCATATTCCTCCATCCTGGCCTTTGAGAGAGACAAAAACTCGGCACAACTTTTCACATCTTCTTTTTCTTCAGCATCCACCTGAACAGTATATTTATCCTCTGGCACAGGAATCTTCAGGGCATTAAACTTCTTCTCAAAGTCATCTACCAAACCAGCCTTTACCACATTGGCCTTGTAGTAAGCCCAATCGATATCAGGAGGTTTCTCAGGGAGAGTAGCCAACCTGGAGGTAAGTGTCTCATTCCAGGATTTCAGGGAGTTAGCAATGGCCTTCTGGTTTCAGGGTATGATCTCCCCAAAAGCTACCCAATCAATGGTTTTTAGAGCCAGTTTTCGTGCAGCCATCTTGAGATCCTTCACCAACCCCGGCGGCCCAGAGTCCACAGCAGCAAGGAACAGAATCCCATTTACATTTGCACTAAAAATAATAAAAGAGCTAGGAATAAACCTAACCAAAGAGGTGAAAAACCTGTACTCTGAAAACTATAAAGATTGATGAAAGAAATTAAAAATGACGCAATGAAATGGAAAGACATCCCATGCTCATGGGTTGAAAGAACAAATATTGTTAAAATGTCTATACTCTCCAAAGCAATCCACACATTTAATGCATTCCCTATCAAAATACCAATAGCATATTTCACAGAACTAGAACAAACAATCCTAAAATATGTATGGAACCAAAGACTCCAAATAGCCAAAGCAATCCTGAAAAAGAAAAACAAAACTGGAGGTATCACAGGGCACCTGGGTGGCTCAGTCAGGTAAGCATCTGCCTTCAGCTCAAGCCATGATCTCAGGGTCCTGGGATGGAGCCCTGTGTTAGGCTTCCTACTTAGCAGGGAGTCTGCTTCTCCCTCTGCCCCTCCCCCCGCTCATGTGCTCTCTCACTCTCTCTCAAATAAATAAATAAAATCTTAAAAAAAAAAAAAACAACTGGAGGTATCACAATTCCAGACTCCAAGTTATATTTCAAAGCTGTAGTAATCAAACAGTATGGTACTGGCACAAAAATAGACACACAGGTCAAGCGAACAGAATTGAAAGCCCAGAAATAACCTACAATTATATAGTCAATTATTCTTTGACACAGGGGACAAGAATAAGCAATGGGGAAAAAAAACAGTCTTTTCAACAAAGGGTGCTAGGAAAACTAGACAGCTACATGCAAAAGAAGGAAACTGAATCACTTTCTTAAACAATACACAGAAATAAACTCAAAAGGATTAAGGATGTAAATGTGAGATCTGAAACCATAAAAATCCTAGAAGAGAGCACAGGCAGTAATTTCTCTGACATTGGTCATAGCAACATCTTTCTAAATATGTCAAGCAAGGCAAGGGAAACAAAAGCAAAAATCAACTACTGGGACTATATCAAAATAAAAAGCTTCTGCACAGCAAAGGAAATAACCAACAAAACTAAAATATAACCTACTGAATTGGAGAAGATATTTGCAAATGACATATCTGATAAAGGGTTAGGTTAGGCTCCAAAATATATGAAGAATTTATACAACTCAACATCAAAAAACAAAATCCAATTTAAAAATGGGCAGAAGACACGAATAGACATTTCTTCAAAAAAGACATACAGATGGCTAACAGACACATGAAAAGATGCTCAACATCACTGATCATCAGGGAAATACAAATCAAAACTACAATGAGATATCACTTCACAACTATCACAATGGCTAAAACAAAACAACTCAAGAAACAATAAGCATTGGTGAGGTTGTGGAGAAAAAGGAATCCTTATGTACTGTTGGTGGGAATGTAATCTGGTGCAGCCAGTGAATAAGACAGTATGGAGGTTCCTCAAAAAATTAAAAATAAAATTACTCTATGATCCAGAATACAAAAATACTAACTCAAAGGGATATATAAATCCCTATGTTTATTGCAGCATTATTTACAATAGCCAAATTATAGAAGCATCCCAAGTATCCTTTGATAGATGAATGGAGAAAGAAATGGTACATACACACACACACACACAGGAATATTATTTGGCCAAAAAAAGAACAAAATCTTGCTATTTGCAATAATGTGGATGGGTCTAGGGAGTATAGTATTTAGCAAAACAAGCCAATAAGAGAAAGACAAACACCATTATGATTTCACTCGTATGTGGAATTTAAGAAACAAAATAAACAAAGGAGAGACAAACCAAAAAACAGACTCTTAACTATATAGAACAGATTGTTACCAGAGGGGAAGTGGGTGGGGGGATGGGTGAAATAGGAGACAAAGATTAAGAGCACACTTATGTTAATGAGCACTTAGTAATGTACAGAATGGTTGAATCACTATATTGCACACTTAAAACCTATATAACACTCTGTATTAATTACACTGAAATTAAAACTGAAAAAATTAAGAAATAAATTTTAAAAAGAGACAACTTTTGATTTTACATTACTTCTATTTTTACCATTTTTATCTCCATCACTGTTTTGCTCTAACTCCTATTCACACTTCTTGAGTCAGATGATCTTGTTGTTATTTTATTTTTTTACTTATTAATATTAGCAGTCCATAGAATTTCCTTTGAATACTGTTTTGTAATGTTTAAATTATCATTATTTTCCATACATTTTTGTCTTTCCTTTTTAAGAGTTAAAAGCCTATTTTTTTTATTTTCCACAACAAAAAGAACTTTTGTTTTATAATTTTGATCTTAAGTTCTAGTTTTATTGGAATGTGACTGCTGAATGTCATCTCTTCTATTGCTACCTTTTTGTGTTTAATAAGTTTTTCTTTATGACCAGGTATATACTTACTTTTCGTGAGTGCTTTTTAGGTATTTAAATACTTTCTATATTTAGGAAACAGAGATTGACATTCTCTGGGTTGTTTCCTTTTTTTTTCTTGGTAAGATTGAAATATTTTTATTGTCTTTATTGAAGAAACAGTTTATCAAGTATAAAATTATTGGGGAACACTTATTTCCTTGATGACACTGTACTAGTACTTCTAGATCCAAACAGTGTAACAAATACTTTGAAAACTAAATACACATTAAGACCATCATCCACAAGAGGAGAGATAAAACTTAAAATCCAAACCTAAAGAGAATAGTTACGTATCATATAAAAGATCAACAGTCTCCAGCATATGTTAACAGACAAAAGTCTCACAACATATTATTCAAAATGTGTAGAGTATAATCCAAAATTATCTAACACACAAAGAACCATGAAAATGTGACCAACTCTCCAGGGATAAGAATATTAACAGATGCCAATACCAAGATAACACAAAATGTTGAAACTATCAGAAAAACATTTTTAGTTAATTGTTTATTTTTTAGTAATCTCTACACCCAACATGGGGTTTGAACTTACAACCCTGAGATCAAGAGTCCCATGCTCTACTAACTGAGCCGGCCAAGCACCCCCTGGAAAACATTTTAAAACAGCCATTACAACCATGGTCATTAAACAAATGTAATTCTATTGAAATGCAAAAAAAAAAAAATAGAAGCTTTCTTCAGAGAAAAAGAAATTATAATGAGTAGCAAAGGAAAATTTGAGAAGTAAAAACCATAATATCTGAAATAAAAATTTTACTACATGGGCTCAATAACCAAATGAAAATAACAGAGGAAAGAATAAGTGAACATCAATACAGACCAACAGGATTTCTGTCCCATGTAAAAAATATTAAGAAAAAAAAAAACGAAAATAAAGGAAACTAAGAGAATCAATGGCCACCAAATCTGCTATAAAAGAAAGGCTGAAAAAGTTCTTCAGACTAAAGGAAAATGATATCAGAGGGAAAAATGAAACTTTAGGAATGAAAGAAGAGCAACAGAAATGGAAAATATCTGAGTAAGTAAAATAGACTGTTTTTATCCTCCTAAATATTTTAAATAAGTACAAGTATTCAATTTATAACATCGTCTGGTTGGATTTTCAATGTTACAATATGCAATATTCAACTCTAACATATCTAGGAAAAAGGGTCTAAATGATTTAAGATTTTAGGGGAATGGGGGAATGGGCAAAATTGGTGAAAGGGAGTGAGAGGTACAGGCTTCTGGTTATGGAATGAAGTCATCACAGGGATGAAAGGTACAGCATAGGGAATATAGTCAATGCTATTGTAATACTGTTCTATGATCACAGACAGCAGCTACACTTGTGGTGAGTACAGCATAATGTATAGAGTTGTCAAATCACTAAGTTGTACTCCTAAAACTAATGCAACATTGTATGTCAACTATACTTCAATAAACAAGCAAACAATTTTAGATGTTAGCAGGAACCAGTAATATTTTAGTATCTCATTTTATGTAAATAAATTATAATCAATAAAATATCTATGCAAAATAGAAAAAGAAAGGTTTCTACATTTAATACAGGTATTAAATATTCCTATGTTTAATACAGGTCTTAGTAGACTGTGAAATGTTAGGTATGATTAATGTAAAACCTAGAGCAACTTCTTACAAAAATTACAATATTTAGTCAGAAATCCAAGAGATTAATTCAAATAGAATACAGTAAATATTCTAATAATCCAAAAGAATGCAAGAAAAGGGAAGAGAGAAACATAAAACAATGGGTGTAAACAGAAAACAAATAATAAAATGTAAAACCTAAATGTGATTTTTATCAATAGTCATATAACATGTAAAAGGTAGAAACAAACGAATTAAAAGACAGGGACTGTCAAATTAAATAAAAATACAAGATCCAAGTATATGTTGACTACAAGAACTTACAAAATTATAATGATACAGATAGGTTAAAAATACAAAAAGGAAAATAGATACCATACACACTAATTCATGTATTAATATCAAGGCTAAGGAAATTACCAGAAAAAGAAATAGAGATATTACATAATGTTAAAGAGGCTAATTCATCCTAAAGACATACAATTCTATATGCATATGCACTTAACAACGGAGCTCCCAAATACATGAAATAAAAACTGATAGAAATGATAAAAGAAAAAAGAAAGAACTCCACAATTATAATTGGAAATATTAACACTCCTTTCTCTATAATTGTTAGAATAAGAAGACAAAAAGTGAGCAAGGACACAGAAAACCTGAACAACAAAATCAATCAACTTGGCCTATTTGGTATTTATAAAACATTCTAATGACAACAAAATACACATTATTTTCTATTGCAGTTAGATATTTAACATCAGCCACATTCTGGCACTTATAAAAAAGCAAATAAATGAATGAATGAATATTTGAATGAATAATACATAATAAATAAATAAATAAATAATGAATAAATAAATAATAAAAAATTTAAATGATTCAAAATACGTATCATTTTGTACATAAATTTGAACAAAAGAAATTAAACTAAATATTAAAAATAGATATTTAGAAAATGCCCATATATTTGAAAATTTGAAATTTTTACATTTTTAAATACACTTCTAAATGACTCATGGATAAAAAGCAAGTCTCAAAGGAATTAGAAAATATTTTGGAGTGAATAAAAATGAAAATACAATATATCAAAATTTGTGTGATACAGCTAAATAAAACATTTTTAGTATTAAATGCTCACATTAGAAATAACAAGTCTCAAAAAAAATCTAAGTTTATATCAAACTAGAAAAATAAGAAAAAAAATGAGCACAATAAGCAGAATGAGTATTAACCCTCTCTGTTGCCACAAGATTCTTCCTGTATTATTAATGTTCTTACCACCTATCTGGAACTTACTGGTATTATCCTGTGTTCATTATTGACACATAATCAGAAAACAGCATGAGTTCATTATGAAGGATAACAGAGTTTACTTTTGTTGGGGAAGAAAACTTTTTTCTCTACCCTTCTAGAGTCTTTTGACTTTTATGTTTTAAGTTCACATAAGACAGATTAACAGAAAATAAATTTCATTGCATACATTCAGGGGATTCATAAAATATGACATCCACAGGCAGTCCAGCAATTGAGGCTTCTATGCCATCCTGAGATACAGAGAAGGGAATAGGGTTCTAATAATGAAGGATAGTTGGAAGAAAGACAGGCAGGGACAAGGGGCCCTGCTATAAGAGGAAACCACCCTTAAAAGGATTTTACACCACCCTGGAAGGAGCTCTCCACCCTTTGCCATGTGAACAATTACCTGAGAGGTAGAAAAGTGCGTGGACGACAGGCATGTGGAGGGTTAATCAGGTTAAAACAGCCCACACCAAAGAGCCCATAAAAACCCCTAGATTTAAACCCCAGAATGGTAACCCTCTCGGGTTCCCTTCCTCCTTCTTTGAGAGCTTTGTACTATCACTCTAAACTTTGCTGCCCACCACTCTTAGTCTGGTCTACCTCTTCATTCTCCAAAGCAGCGTGACCAAGAACCACGGGCAGCGAAGGAAAAAAATCCTGTAACACTAAGACTTCTAAGGGGAGGAAGAGCAACTGTTTGGTAAATAAATGTTTGTACTGTCTACAGAGTCAATGAGACACTGAGAGGAATTTGATCTCTAGGCTTTACTGAACTTCCCCTCATCTCACCACACCTAGTCCATATTCTTTGTAGTTACCTCTGGTGATAGTTCTCTTCCTAAACCAGGCCATCTATCTAAATTTGTTTAGGCCGCTAAGGGGGAAGAAAAGCTCAAGTATAACCCACATGATTCAGCTCAAAGTAATCCACATGCCAAAGCGGCACATTTGGGAGGGGCTCATTCTGAACCCTTTCATTTTGAAAGAGTTAAAGTCATTCTGCCAGGGTAAGAAGTTTTCAAGATAATCAACCATCCACAAAAGGGAGTGTCCCAGTGGCTTAAAATCTGAGTGACTTAGTAAGTCCTCAAATATTCAGAGCAAAATTTTATAAATAATAAAGCATATGGCTGTCCTATACTTGGCTAACTTCAATGATCCAAACTTGAAAAAAAAAATCTGAGCCATAAAATTTTATTTTATCCAAAACCAGGAATATGTAAGGGAAATAGAGATTTTATTATGAAATTCTGCCTGTGTGGTTTTTGTACTTCAAGGATTTTCCAAAACGTGACATCTTGGGACGATTTGCCTTAATCCCATGACACACATATAAGCCACCTCAAAGGATAAAAATCTATCAGATTTTTAAAATCTGTTTTCATTAAAAGAAACCTTGTTTTTTTAAAAAAAATATATATATACAAAGAATTATAATCCTGAGTTTTAACCCTCACAGTTGAGAATTCTACTTCACTATACAGCAAAAATATTCCATAACCAGGCTCTGTTTTGTTTTGTTTTTTTAAGATTTTATTTATTTATTTGACAGAGAGAGAGACCACGAGAGAGGGAACACAAGCAGGGGGAGTGCGAGAGGGAGAAGTAGGCTTCCCGCAGAGCAGAGAGCCCGATGCGGGGCTAGATCCCAGGACCCTGAGATCATGACCTGAGCCGAAGGCCGACACTTAACAACTGAGCCACCCAGGCGCCCCCAGGCTCTGTTTTTAAGAGGAATCATAAATTCATTATTAAATTTCAATTCAGTTTTTATATTTCTTTTAATTATGTGTTCATTTATTTTTGTATTCATTCGTGCAATAAATCTGTCTTTAATAACTGTGATACACTAAGCACTGTTTCTGATCAGGAATATACTAACGAAGAAGATTGATAAATGCATACTTGCAACAAAGTATGGCAATGTTCTGCTATGTGTAGGCGTGAGGCTACTTGTTAGCATGTGAAAATAACTTCTATCCCAGATTGGGTGGGTTGAGGAAATCTCAGAAGAGATATTTAAATTGATTTTGTATATGATGAAAAGGATTCAGCAAGGTGAAGAAGCACACAGGCAGGACATTCTGGGAGGACAGAGAACTGCATGCAAAAGGCACTGAGGCTTAAGAAGATATGACTTTGAGCACTGAGTAATGTACAGAATTGCTGAATCACTATGTTGTACACCTGAAGCTAATATATCACTGTATGTTAACTATACTGGAATTAAAATATAAATAAATGTACAAAAACCCCACAAAAAATGAAAAATAAGAAAAGAAGCCTGGGTGGCTCAGTTGGTTGAGTGTCTGACTCCTGATACTGGCTCACATCATGATTTTGCAGTCGTGGGACTGAAGGCCCGCATCAGGCTCCACACTCAGTGCAGCATCTGCTTCAGATTCTTTCTCCCTCTCCCTCACCCTCTGTTCCTCCCCGCTCGTGCTCTCTTTCTCTAAAATAAATACATAAATAAATACATAAATAAATAAATAAAATCTCTTAAAAAAAAAAAAAAGGAGACATGACTTTGGGAGAGCTACCTGCATATTGTTGAGCAACACTAGAGCATAGTATGAATTAAGAAATGGTAAAAAAAAAAAAAAAAAAAAAAAAAACCTGGGCAGGACAGATGTACAAAGGCCAGATCAAAAGATTTTATCCTGCAGGTCATGGGAGACAATGAAAAACTATAAGCAGGTGGATGATCTAATCAGATTTATATTATTGGAAGATGGCTCAAATGGTAACAGACAGAAAGGATAAGTCTGGTGGGCAAGAGACTATTAAAAAGAACTTTACAGTGTTTTAAGTGATAAATGATTAAAGCCTAAAGGAAGACAATGGCAGGGTGAATGGAGATGAGATAGACTAGAGTTATTTAAGGTGTGTAACTAATAGGAAGTTAGGTCCTGGATGCATATGATTGGAGGTAAGATAGCAACAAATTCCCCTAAATAATTTGTTGGAATATTAACACTGAACTATTACCTATCCCCTTTCTCACAGAACTACGTTAGGAAATTCAACTGGCACAAACTGCTAGAGTTATTTAAGGTGTGTAACTAATAGGAACTTAGGTCCTGGATGCATATGATTGGAGGTAAGATGAGAAATGATTCAGGGATGATTTCTAGGCTTCTGACCTGAGTATCTGGTTGCTTATAGTTCTATTAACAGAGTAAATATGTTCTGGAGTGACTGAAGGAAAACATAATGAATTCAATTTTGTATATATTGAGTTGTGTTGTCTGTGCAGTACCAAAGGAAAATGTCTAAGAGACATCTGGGTATTTGGATATATAGAAGCATAAGAAAGAAATCTATATGCAATCAGCTGATTCATATTAGTTGTAGCAACCTGAGTTGGTTGTAATTTATAATAAGAAATACATATTTGGTTTTTGTCCCAGCTCTGGCACACAGCTTCTAAAACCCTTGGAATTTCCTAAGTGTCAAGAGCAATAAAAGTGTTTTTTGTTCTGTTAATAAGGGGACTTTTGGAAAGCACCTAAAGATAATGCTGGTTGCCCCACGAACCAACCATGTGGTTAGAGAGTTAGAAATTTTAAGTTCCACCCCCCACTCCCAACCTTCAGGGAGGTGAGAGAGGCTGGAGCTGAAGAATAATTTAAATATTACTGAAATAACCCTATCAATGTGTTCTTTTCCCACAAATTCCCCTAAATAATTTGTTGGAATATTAACACTGAACTATTACCTATCCCCTTTCTCAGCCTACTTGAAATGCCAGGCAAGCTTTCTAACCACAGAACTACATTAAGAAATTCAACTGACACAAATATGAAATTTAATATTAGCTCTGGGCTGATGCACAGTGAACAAACCCGCACCCCCATTTCCTTATAAACACGTATATAATGAAGGATAGTCAGAAGAAAGGCAGGCAGGGACAAGGGGCCCCCATCCTAGGAGGAAACCACACTTAAAAGGATTTACACCAGCCTGGAAGGAGCCCTCCACCCCTTCCCACGTGGCAGGTAGATGACAGGTGTAATCAGATTGAAACAGTCCACCAAAAAGCCCATAAAAACCCCTAGACTTAGAAACTTCTGGGGCAACCCTCTCGGGTCCCCTCCCTCTTCAGGAGCTTTATACTATCACTCAATAAACTGCTTTGCTATCGCTCAATGAAATTTGCTTTGCTGCCCACCACTCTTTGTCTGGTCTACCTCTTCATTCTTCAAAGCAGCGTGACCAAGAACCACGGGCAGCGAAGGAAAAGAAATCCTGCAACATATAGACAATTCATTCAAGGCTTCAGCTGGTGTGTCAGTCTTAATGATGATAGCCATTCATGGTTTTTGAGAGTTCCAAAAAAAAAAGTGAGAATCTGTTTTAGAGTCTTTGCAAAAATGCTAGTCCAGGATGATGGGGGATTGCATTCTCAAATCTACCCTTTATGATAGTGGAGCAGCCTGTCAAATGGATCAGAAATCTAGGTCCATCTAAGGATTCCAAATCTGACTTTAATGACCCCAGGCTCAGGTATACAAGCAACAGGACTCATTGGTTTTAAGGCCTCTACCCTCATTTACCATTTCTTCACGTGCCCTCAATCAAAAGGGACAATGGTGACATCTCACTCTAAACAGAATCTAAACACTGAAGAATATAAATCAAATTATCCCCTTCAAAATCTCTCACTTTCTGAATTACCTGTGATTCCAGTTTTTGGTCTATGCTTTATGAAGACATAGCAGCCTCATTGGGTCTGTTCTGCCATTTCTTGTTTATCTTTTAACTAGCAGTAGCCTTTCTTACAGACATCTTACTAAGCTTGGATGATTTGTGACTGCCTTGAGGCTCCAATTTACCACGGTCAATGAGAAAGCTGAGCCCATTTCCAAGCATCAGACACACCCAAGACTATGTTATCTACAAAAGAAATCTACACTTTTTTGTTTGTTGCCAATGTGTGTGGGTGGGACTTTTTGCTATGAGATTTACAATTCAGAGGGCTTTGGTTTATACTCATGTGCAGTTACTTCTTAATTAAAATTATAGGGGAAGTCTTAAAAGTCCTGTGTATCACTGCTTTATTTTCACTTTTACTCTTACCTACTTTTTTTTTCTAAATAATCAGAACAGGAAAAATCTGAGCTTGAATGCATTTTTAGTCTCTCTCAAATGTTTGATCTCTCTTTGGTTTACCAACCCCTCTGTGCCTACAGACTTGAATACTAGGCTATTAAAAAAAAATTCTAATAATCTAATTAAAATGCCACAGGATGGCACCACTGATAAAAGATCCTCTGTCCCTCAGGAAAACTCTTTTTTAATCCAGAATCATCTCAGCAATCCAGATTGTTTAAAGGGGAAGGACAACCAGAAATTGTAAGAAGTCAGGTTATGAGAATTTTATTAAGAATTTTTTGTTGTTGTTTTTGAGAGGATAGAATGGTTTAGAATTCATACCAAGTGTTTTCATGTTGTTGGAAGAAGGTCTGTTAAATTAAGTCATTTACATTATTACATAAATTATTCAGTGCAAAAAGGTGCTACTGAAGTTTTGAAATTAGCTTCTCCTCCAAGGTAGTGGAAACCTTGGCTTGTGTTTAGTTCAAACTGTGCTGTGGCCCATGTCCATGCTGATAGGTCAACTATCGTGCCACATCAATTTTCAATATTCCAATTATTATCCCTAAATGGATACATATGTGAATACAAGCAGTTTGCAATATAGCTATCACCATTAATATCCTTAAGATGAAAACAATTTATAAAACTAGTGAGTTGCTTTTATCCAGCATGATAAATATATATTCCTACCACCTTCATAACGCATCTAAAGGGCCTCTCCTCCTGTGTCACAAGCTTCTGCATCGAACCCTGGAGCAGGTATATATGCCTCGCAGAATGCATACCATGTGCCCGGGCTATAGCAGCAAGGCGGGCTGGGAGAGCCAGGATCTGACATTTTCAACTTCAGTTGTGGGGGAAAGACTCTGCCATATAAAGGATGTTTTCCAAACACCGGAAGAGAGTACAAATGCTGGCCACGAAGATAGACAAATGCTCTAAATGGTTGTTTTGAGGATTAAATTAGTTTCTGTATGTAAAGTGCCTGGTGTAGTGCCTGGTACATCAATAAATGTTAGTTATCAGCTATCATAAAGTTATATATACATATATATTGATATAATTAATCCTGTAACATACCCCAAATATAAAGAATGGCATTATTGACATTTTCATAATATCTGATATTGTAAATGTTGTATTCTCTTTTTCAGGCATGAACCTCATTAACATCTTGAATGGGCAAAAATTTGATGCAGAGGATATTGGCCTTCTGGGTGGAACTAATAATTTAAGCTAAACAGCAGTTTTCAAACTTTAATCTGCACAAGACTCACCCAGACAACTAGTGTAAAATTCAGTAAGTGCGAGATTGGCTCCAAGTATCTGCATTTTACATTAGCACCCCATATTATTTTTACGAACATTAAAGATTTCAAAAATCAATGCTAGAAATCCTGAGAAAAGACTGCATTTGCCCCCATCTACACATTTAAGGTAAAGACCTTTGAAAGCCTTCTGTCTCATCCTCTGGGAGTCATTAAGGAAGATCAGCTAGTATCTTGGTCTAGATACTTTTTATCTTATATCATATGTTAGATAAAGAAAAAAGGACAGAATGATGGTCCCAAAGGGCAGAAATGCTCACATAGAAATGGAAAGGAGCTGAGTCAAGTTATGCCTGTTTCATGGTTTGGCAGAGGGTTCTGCTCATCCATAGCCCTCTCTCTACCTCTACAGATGTTCCAAAGAGGGCTAGGGACACCACATAGAAGAGATATTTAAACTCTAGGTGGCTGCAATGGTTGAATATAGGGAAAGGGATATGATACACTTTTTCCAGGATCAGGAATGGATAAATCCCAGATCCTGGCATTGTCTTCTCTTGTTAGAACCATTTTCATCGTGGTTTGTTGGAAATAATTGCTTTGACTCTGGTCTCATCCCACTCTAATTCATCCAACACTGCTGTCAGAGATCCCTTGAGATATATGATTTTGATCACACTTTGTTTCTGCTTAAGACATCCCCTTTTTGAGGTCTAACCAGAAAGTATTCTAAGATGCCTACAACCAAACTCACTATATCCAAGCTCTTAATTTTTTAGATTCTCCCCACACTTCCATATAAACTATATATTGCATGACCATTCTGACATGGGTGCTCCACTAGATTCTTATCTGTTGGCCTTATCTTCCAGCTAAGACCAGACATTTTCAAAGGAAATATTCATTTATCTTCCACTTATTTGATCAACTTTCATCACCTATTTAACATCTCTATGCACTAGTTTTGTTGTGTGAACACAGGAGGGAAAAAAAAGGAAAATGAAGGACTCACCCAAACCATAGCAGTCACAGACTCAAGGCTGATAGGCAGCTGGTTCATACCAGTTCGGTTATTCCTATTAAATAGCCACTGTCCCAAGCCTCTGCATACCTCCATGCCACCCAGACTTCCCAGTCCCAACCCCCAAACACTATCCTTTATTTCCTCATGATCCAACAAATAAAAACTAATCCCTCACCTAGGACGGGGGTCTCATGGGCCCTAAACTGTTGCTGTGGCCCATGTCCATGCTGATAGGTCAACAATTGTGCCACATCAATTTTTAATATTGTAATTATTATCCCTAGATACATATACTTCTGTGAATACAAACAGTTTTATTTTTTCTTTTCTAATCTGTATGCATGTTATTTTTTTCTCTTGACTTATTATACTGGCAGTATCCTCAGGATGATGCTCAGTAGTAATGACAGCACATATCCTTGACTTGCTTTTCACCTTAGGAAGAGAAAATGGTGGATACCTTTTATCAGTTAGAGGTCATTTCCTCCTGTTACTAGTTTGCTAAGGGTTTTCATCATGCATAAATGTTGAATTTTGTCAAACACTCCTTTGACATACATTGAGATAATCCTATGGATTTTCTTCTTTAGTCTGTGAGGTAACTTTGTAATGTGCCAGACTGGCCAGGCTGAACTATGTTTCCCAGAAGTACATTTTCTGTGTTTCCAGTTAGAATGAGACACATAAAAAATTTTTTTGCATGACCTCTGGAAGGTAGAAGTGAAACAGCAGTAATTTTGTTTCTTTGTTTGGAAGTTTAGGGTGGGTGCTTTTGTCCTCATACATTATCTGTGGGCTCGCTGCACTGCCATGGGACAGCAAGTGGGTCTGCAACTGTATATACTTTCACCTGATTCCTCTTCCCACTTCTCTGACTCCTGCTCCAGGTGTATGTTAAGCTCCATGATGAAAGATGCCAGACTCTCCGGCAAGACACCCACGTGATAAGGCTAGAGACAGCAAGAACTGACATGAGTTCTAGCCATCTTCTGGAGTTCCAGCTTCTACTTGTGGGCTCCAGCTTCTCCTAGCTCTTCCCTGCTTTACAGAAATCACCCCTCCCTGATTTTTTTATATGGCCTGATTCCAGCATCAGACAAAAAGGAAGTCTTACGGATACTACTTAACTAGCTCCCACAATTGTGGAAAATCAAATTTGTGTGTGTGTGTGTGTGTATAATATATAGGTTTGGGGTGCCTGGGTGGCTCAGTCATTAAGCGTCTGCCTTCGGCTCAGGTCATGATCCCAGGGTCCTGGGATTGAGCCCCATGTCAGGCTCCCTGCTCAGTGGGGAGTCTGTTTCTCCCTCTCCCACTCCCCCTGCTTGTGTTCCTTCTCTTGCGGTCTCTGTCAAATAAATAAATAAAAGCTTTAAAATATATATATATATATATAGGTTATATTATAGATTTTATATATATATATAAAATGTGTGTGTGTATTTATATATATATGAATTGGTTCCTTTTTTCTGGGCTTTTTGGAATTGGTCTGGAATCTGATTATGTGTGAAGCATTATTGACCTTGTTTCCAGTATTGAAAACGACACTGGTAGCCTATAGCATGTATAGCAAAACACTTATGCAAATTATCACTATAATTACATGTAGTTAAAAGCTTATAGAAGGTAAGATGGCCAATTATTCGCTGCCACAAAAAAAACAAAACTCAAAGTCTAATCTGTCCGTGGCTAACTTACAACACAAACTGATTTCTGATGTCATATGGTCTCTTGTTAAAGTTAGAGCATTATTTGGGAAGGAATGAGTCACTGAAAATTGGGATGGAAACTTACAGGCAGATTGCAGTGAAGTTGCATACCTTGAACCTTAAAAGCCTAAATTTTGCTGAGCTTTCTTTGCTATCAGAAGCAGCCTTTTCATTCCTGGTCTCAGATGCTTATTCTCTCCTTGACTGAAGAAACTGTAAAGGACACCCCTGAGGTAGTCGTCTTGCACAGGACCACTGATCTTCCTCATAACCGACTCCCACCATCTCTCTTCACTTCTGCGACCTATAACTAGACCCATGTCTCAGAAGGTCTCAAAGAATGAGATTCAAAGTTGACTCATTTAGAGATGTGATACACACCAAAAGAATTACATGATTTTGCCAATTTATACTGGTAGAAGCCTGAGGAATATGTATGGTAATACAGCTTAAGAGTGTGCAATCAGCGTGAGAGGAATATAAAGATGGATAAGGCTAAATTGATCAATGTCTCACTAGGCCAAGATTCCATATTTACTTACTTGGACTGTGCAGAAGATGGATGCATCTTAGACAGTGACAGTGGATTATCACAAACGTTACTGAGCAATTGCAAGTGCTGTTCCAAATGCAGTTTCATTGCTGGATCAAATCAACACATTCCCTCGTACCTGCTATGCAGCTATCGCTCTGGCAAATGCTGTTTTTCGTATAGCTGTCAGTAAAGACCATGAGAAATAGTGTGTTTTCAGCAGGCATGACCAGCAATATATTTTCACCGTCCTATCTCAGAGCTATATCAACTCTCAGCACAATGCCATGATCTAGTCCGCAGGGAACCTGATTGCCTTCATTCCAGTGGAACCGTGCTGGCCCATTACATTGATGAAATTGTGCTGACTGGACCTGCTTAGCAGGAGGTAGTGACTACTCTATACACATCAGTAAGACACTTACATGCCAGAGAGTGGGAAATAAATCCCCAAAGATCTCAGGAGTTTTCCACATCAGTGAAATTCCCTCCAGGATGAAGAACAAGTTGCTGCATCTGTCCCTCCTACTACTAAGAAAAAAAGGCACAACATCTCGTGGACCCCTTTGGATTTTGGAGGCCACATATATTTCATGTGGGAAAGCTACTCCAACCCGTTTACTGAGGGACCTGAAAGCTCCCACTTTTGAATGGGGCCCTGAATAACAGAAGGCTCTACAACTGCTGTAAAAGCTGTTTCACCACTTGAGTTATGGGGCTTAACAGATTCGATGATGCTTGAAGTGTTAGTAGTGGATAAGGATGCTATACGGAGCCTTTGGCAGACTCGTAAGTAAATACAGCCCAGATCTTTACTGATTAAAGCAACACCACACCATTCTTTGCATATAATTATTCTCCTTTTGAGAAATAGATCCTTGACTTGTGACTGGGTTTTAATAGAAACTAACCATGGGCCACCAAGTTACCATGTAATCTGAACCGCTAATCATGAACTGGGTGTTGGCTAAACCACCAGATAAAGTTGAGCATGAACTCCATCATAACAAGGGAGCTAGGTGAAACTGGGCGAAAGCAGGCCCAGAAGCCACAAGTAAGTCCGATAGGCCTTATGCCTACTATTTGCTAGTTTCTCTCAACACACACTTATGGCTCATGAAGTTCGTTATGATCACCTGACTGAAGAAGAAAAAAATCCAGGCTTGGTTTATATATAGATTGTCCTGCACAATATATAGGCATCAGCTGAAAGAGGACAGCTGTAACCTTACAGCCCCATTCTGGGATAGCTCTGCAGAAATGTGGTAAAGGGAAAAACACCTCCAGTAGGCATAATTTTGAGCAGTAAACTCATTAATTCGTTTTGCCTAGAGGAGGCAAACCATAGGCTATGTGACTAATGGTTTCGCAGAAAGGTCAGGGACTTGGAAGAAACAACTGGAAAACTGGTGACGAGAAGCTCTGGGTAAGAGGTACGTGGCTAGATCTCTATGAACGGGAAGATATTTGTGTCTTTTGTGATGCTCACCAAAGGATGACCTCAACAGAAGAGAATTTCAATAATCAGGTGGACTGGATGACTGCTCTCTGTGGGTATCAGTTGGTTTCCTTCTCCAGCCCCCTTTATCATTGTCTAGTGGGTTTATAAACAAAACAACCATGACAGCAGAAATGGAGGTTATGCATGGACTCAGCAACCTGGATTCTAACCAACTTGGAAATTGGCCATACTGCAATTTGCCGTTTACAGAGTAAAATTTGGCAAATTAGCTTCTGGAAACTTGCTTTTGGCAAACTTGTATTTAGCTAATGGACCCATAGCCAATAAAATGTGATTCACAAAAGCCACAGAGAATATAAAATGTGTTATTTATCACCTGAAAGCCACAGCTTTTAAATTTATTTGACTTAAGAGTTTTATACATCAAAGTCAAGGTTTGCCAAAATAACAATTCCCAGAACTTAACCTAAAATTATTTGTCTATCTTTTGCCATTGGGGGAAAATGTACACATTCAGTTGTTAAAATAATTAGAAAAGCCAAGTTTGAGACTGTGATAGTAAATGTATTTAAATTTTTATGGGGATGAAATTCTGATTTGGGGTCAAGAAAAGTTCTGTTTCACTATCTACAATCTCTTTTATTGGTTTTCCATAGACCTACACAGGAAAACATTCACAACTCAAATTGTCTATATATCCAGTAGGGAATTTTATTTTTATTTCATATATTAAAATGTCTCCTGGGGGCGCCTGGGTGGCTCAGTTGGTTAAGCAACTGCCTTCGGCTCAGGTCATGATCCTGGAGTCCCGGGATCGAGTCCCATATCGGGCTCCCTGCTCGGCAGGGAGCCTGCTTCTCCCTCTGACCCTCCCCCCTCTCATGTGCTCTCTCTCTCTCTCTCTCTCTGTCTCAAATAAATAAATAAAATCTTTAAAAAAAAAATGTCTCCTGTTGATAAAGATTAATTGTGAGGGAGTTCATTACTCTCAAGGGAATGAGTTCTGACCCAAAATAACAAAGCCTCTCATCTGCCTACCAAGATGAGAGAACTTCTGCTCCATCTTTTCTGGCCATAATGTGTATGGGTTCTCAGTTCCCTAGTCAAGATAAAATAGTTTAGTGCTTCCAGGAGGAGGGAATTAGAGTATTGTGCAATCAAGAGTATTGTGAAGGAAAAGGAGCACTGCCCTGACAATATTTCTGTCATGTAACTATCAAACAAATGTCAGAGGTACAAAATCTTGAGAGAAGTCCCCTTTGTATGTAGTAGAAGATATCTCTTTTCTTGTCATAGTAATTTGTTTACTTCTGGCATTAAGTGGTAACTTCTCTTCAAAGGGATGTTTCATTGTTATTTTCTTTAAAAAATTGCCTTTGCCTTCTCCAAGTTTTCTAAATTAAGTAGTCATCTGCTTTTGAATCTTCTGGGGAAAATCCAAAGCTCAAATAAGCAGGCTTCCTTGGGTTTTAGAGCATGTTAGAACAAAGGGTATTACATTTTCTGGATGCTGTTATTATCAGTTTTTTGTGAAAATTCATATGTGACTTATAAACAATTTCTAGAATTCCCCTTCCAGTTAAAAAAGGAAATTTGGAAAGAAGCATGAGTAATAACTGTGATAGTCCAACTCTTCTCATTTATGTAAGGCTGATGAGTATTTTTCACTACTTGACCAACTAGACATAGGGCTTCCTAGTTGTAAGTTCATATTCAGTAATGACAAATGTTTTCTATGATGAACTCTCAAGTTTTCTCTGGTTTTCCCTCATGAGAAGTACCAAAAATCTGTAAAATAACTGGACAGAATTAGTCAAGTATGAAAGATTTTTTTAAATGATTACAAATTCTTCCCTTCCCTGGATTCACAGCTTTTTTAATGTAACACGTTTGCAATGTGATGCCCTTGCAAAAAGGTGCTGCAGATTCTTCTAGAGTGAAGGGTCTTATTTCTTCATTCTTTGCATCTAGGTTGGTCATGTGACTAGCTTTGACTAACAGGACACCAGTGAACATGACAAAAATAGAGATATAAAAAAGGGCTTGCACATTCTGGCTTCTCTTCCCAAGGTGCTCTTAAAACCCATCTGCCACTATGTGAACAAGCTCAGGCTAGCTGACTGAGGAATGATAGATGCATGGAAGGAGTTCATCCCTATAGTTGAAGTTGAGGTCCCAGAAATGTGAGAGAATTTTGCCAAGGAGAGTTGAACCTGACCCGGATCACAAGGACTTCCCAGCAAGCCTAAGCAAATTGCCAACATGTAGAATCATAAACAAAATAAATGGGTCTTTTTTTTTTTAAAAGATTTATTTATTTATTTGAGAGAGCGAGAATGAGAGAGAGTACATGTGAGGGGGGAGGGTCAGAGGGAGAAGCAGGCTCCTCGCTGAGCAGGGAGCCCAATGTGGGACTCGATCCCGGGACTCCAGGATCATGACCTGAGCCGAAGGCAGTTGCTTAACCAACTGAGTCACCCAGGCGCCCTAAATGGGTCTTTTTTAAGCCACTATGTTATGGTGTTCACTACATAGCAAAAGTTAACTGACACTGCAAACCACTGGTTGTCTCGGTTAGTTAGAATATAATGCTTATAAGGCTAGGGCCAGAGTCCAGAATTTCTAATTAGCCAAACTTCTGAACAGACACCGTCTATGACCTTAAATAAAAAGGTGGGCCACAGTTGGGGGCACTGTTGAGTCCTACCTCTATGAAATAAAGTATAGCCTTTGACATCAGACAGACCTGAATCAAATCCTGGCTCTGCTGTGCTAATTCGAGCTATTATTTCATTTCACTCTCTATGATCAGACTCTTCACCTATCAAATAGGGATGTGTAGGTGATAACACTTACCTCATAGGAATGTTTAATGGATTAAATGAAATATTACCTATCACCTATTTGTATGGTGCCTGGTAAATGACAATGAATTAAATTATAGGTACACTGTCACACAAATAAAACAAAAGTGAGGAGCCAAGAGGAGAAATAACATATACCATAAGGCCCCTTTGTAGGCAATACAACTGCAAGGTCTATGCTGTGCTCCCTGGAAACTGCTAACCTACTTGGCTCTTGTAGAGAATGGTGACCACATTAAAGTGAACTTCCCTCCATAAGGATTTCAAATAAATCCTTGGCTCTGTACCCCAATCCACCCCCTTTCCCTGCTTCCTCCACAGGTGTTCTGTGACTTCCTGCTATTCAAAGTCCCCCAATCAGGCATCTGGCAAACTTATCACCACCTAAGTAGATCCCCATCATGTGGGACAAGTTTCCTGCTCTGCTCCCCTCCAGTAGCCCATTCACAATTAACAACCCCCCTTACCAACTCCTTGTTCCACCACTGAAATTAAGAAAATGGATCTATTATAATACTTGGAAATAAAACATGGGTTACTCCAACTCCTCTCCCAGGGAACATATTTGTACCTTTTAAGTGTTTTCAGGAGCCCATGTCTTCAGGCTGGGAAGCTAAAGGCCTCAGGCAGGCTTGTGTAGGGTGACCTTGGGCACTCCATCTTCGGACATCCCATATTTTGTTTTAGGGTCACTGTGCCATTGCTCCTGAGACTCAATTCAGCAAGGAAATATATGTGAAGAGTTACACTGCAGAACAACCTGTAACAAATCCTGCCAGATAAAGTTGTGTGATTTCCATTTAACTATAACAAATACATTTTATAAAGGACTTCTCTACTGAATTGGGAGATTGCTTTTAGTAATTGTTTTTGTTAAAAGACCAAAGGCCAAAATAACTTTTGTGTGGTTGTTCCTAATTTTTCAAAGCATACTGAAAAATATATGTTTATGGAAATAAAAACAAAATATACATATATACTGTGAATGGCAGTAACCCCTTAACTGGTAAAGTTCCTCACAGATTTTTACATCCCCCATCTTGTCTGAAAGCATTTCTACTATATTTAACAGAGACCTGCATTAAAGCAAGTGACAAGCTGATCACAAGGAAATGCAGGAGACAGACTGGATGGAAGATTACCAAAGCAGAGAAAGATAACCAACCTTTCCCCAGCATCCCAAGGTTATTTCACATTGGAATCCAAATGAAATATCTAATTAGAAACAGCATGAACAAAGGAGAAACTAGACTCAGGTGCTTTTTAATTCAGCTGGCATGGTACCTGTGTTCCCAAGCCTGCCCTTTTGTTCTCCTTCAGTGGCAAAAGCCAAAGCCAGTCCCACGCCCAGCTGGGCTGTGCAGCTCCACGGTGCAGTGTGAGCCCAGGATAGCAGTTTGTCCCGAGGCTCCGGTACCTGTCAGCCTGTCACACAAGTGCACTACCTAGAACTCGAGCCAAAACTCACAGTTACAACATGAAGCCTCAAGAGAGACACTTTGAGGATGAAAATTTCTTTCCATGGAAAAGCAAGCATATTGTTAAAGCATTACACGGCATTAATTAGGTTCATGTGAATTCCTATTCATACTAATTTAGAGTACAGATGTTTGAACCCTGTGGTAATGAAACAGATTTTTTAATTTGGGCCAAAAACTCAAAGCATGGAGTGAATTCGAGGGAAGCAATAATAGCACTATTGCTGTCTGAGTTCTAAATAGCTGAAGGGGTAGTCTTTGGGCTCCAGGGCTGAGACAGGGGAACATACAAGAATGGGCCTGTGTCTTGGTCCATTCAGTCTCTTATAACAAAATATCATAGACTGGGTGGCTTAAACAACTGAATTTTATTTCTCACAGTTCTAGAGGCTGGGAAGTCCCATGATCTAAGTGCGGGCCAACTCAGGTTCTGGTGAAAGTCCTCTTCCCAGCCTATAGATAGCTCTCTTTCTGCTATGTCCTCACAGGATGGACAGAAAGAATAAGAGTGAGCAAGCTCTCTGGTCTCTTCTTATAAGAGCCCTAATCCCATCATGAGGATACTACCCAAAGGCCCCCATTCCAATACCATCACAGTGGGGGACAGAACTTCAACAGATGAATTTTGGGAGTACACAATTCAGTCCACAGAAGCCTAGAACATCTTGTGCCAGAAAACAAGGACTTGCTCAAAGAAGGACAGGGATATGTCAAAAGAGTACAAAAGACGATTTGACTAGGTGCCCACCAGCCAATCGGGAACAAATTGAGCATATAAGTAAATAATGATCATAATGGATTATAACCCCCTGAATAAGATATCATAGTCCACATATACTGAAATAGATAAATTGAAAGTTGACTACGCAATGAGATACTTACAGTTGCAAAGTACTTCCCCACAGAACCCTTACAGTGAGTAACTGTGCTGTGGAGGCATCACCTCTATCAAGTGATCAAAGCAAATCCTTACCAGTGATGGGACAAATGGAAACCATACACTATCTGAAAGGAGGCCAGGAAAGTGAATACAGCACCACTGCTGTGATATTCCTGTCAAAAGAGGCATACTTCTTTTTTTTTTTTTAAGATTTATTTATTTATGTGTGAGAGAGAACACAAGCAGGAGGGGCAGAAGGAGAGGAAGAGAGAATCTCAAGCAGACTCCGCGCTGAGCAGGGAGCCCAACGTGGGGCTCAATCTCACGACCCTGACATCATGACCTGAGCCAAAATCAAGAGTCAGAGGCTTAACCGACTGAGACACTCAGGCGCCCCTAAAAGAGGCATAATTCTAATCTGATCATAAGGAAACATCAAACAAACCCAGATTGAGAGACATTCTAAAAAATAAACCAGCCTATAATCTTCAAAAGTGCCACTGTATAAAATCAAGGAAAGACTGAGGAACTGTCCCAGACTGAAGGAGACTAGAGAGACATGACAAATCAGTGCAAGGGATTCTGACCTGGATCCTTTTGCTACAAAGGACAGTACTGGTCAACTGGCAAAATTTGAATGGGATCTGTGAATTAGAGTCATAGTGTACTGTTGTAAATTTCCTGATCTTGATTATCGTAGTGTGGTTACATAAGAGAAAATCCTTGCTTTTAGGAAATACTATCAAAGTCCTCACAACTTACTCTCATATGGTTCCAGCTTATCAGATGTCTCTGAGGGCTGAGGCTTAGGGGGCAACATTGTCTCCAGCTGAGAACTATTGGAATAATCTAACTGTAACAGATATTAGCTGGGCTCCACTTAAATGTCCTTGAACCTCTGCTGTAAAACTACCAGCAAAATACCAACTTTGCAGGAAGTCATATAACAGTCAATATAAAGACAGATGCATCAGAAAATCCTCTAATATCACCCACCTGTTAATTTCTTCTCCTTGATACATATAATAGCAAACCTTGGGGATGTGGTATCCAGTCTAACTTCTTCAGTTTACATATGAAGAAGGGTCTGTCTTTTTTCTTACTTTTTGACAGCACCTATCAGGCCCAAAAGTGCCCACAACAGAGCATCTGGCTCAGTTAGACTTCCACTAAGACTTTTTCAAATACTCCTCCAGGAGTATTTGCATAGGATGAACACATTAGTTTTAGCTTTCTCATATCTTTCAGTGTAACATTTTGCTGTTGTTCCACTAGAGACTATATGTTTTCTGCATGCTTACCTATCCATTCGTATTTCATCAACTGGAAGTGTTAAAAATTGGATAGCATGCTGAAATGCTTACCAGTCCCTCTCCTTCCCTAGCTCTATGATTACCCATGAGAGAGCCATAACAGATAATGCAATTTAAAAGGTCAAATATTTCTTCTGATAAAAAGCAACAGAAATTATATTCTCTCTGAAGCTAAACATATATGTACCCAAGGATGAAGCTGTATGGGAAATGCTGATCAGATGCAGTGATTAAAAGAAATACTATAGTCCTGTATGTTCTAAGGGTTAGGTGGGTCCTTCTAAATCAACAGTCTCATCTGAATCAGAACCTGAATCTCTAACAGCCAAGCAGTATGCCAGGAACAATTTATCTGATTTATCTGATCAGGCCATTTATCTGATCAGGCTGTTTTCTCCTTCTCAAACGGGAAAATAACATTCCAGCCAGAGTCATCTGTCATAATGGATACCAGGGATTTCACTCTTCATTTACCCATCTAACAGTTACTTACCCAACAATACACCCCTTTGCCCAACATTGTGCTAGGTGCTACAAAGAAGTCTGAGCGGAGTTTTCACATTTCAGTTGGCTTAACCTAAAAAGCTAAGCAAGATCCCCCCCAAACCAGTGCTGATGGCAAGTATCTAGGACTATAAAGCAGTAACAACAACAGCAATAAAGGTTTAGACATAGTTTGGATAAAAGAAAGAGACTAAGAAAGAGGAACGAGTACTTGGACAAAAGCTTAAGTGTCCTGAAAATAGGTTCTTTGTTATATGCTGAATGCTTGTGTTCCCCCAAAATTCATATACTGAAGCCCTAAATTTATATTAGATCATGAGGGGATCCTCATGATGGGATTAGTGTCCTTATAAGAAAAAAAGAATACCTATCCAACTATCTCTATCTTTATCCCTATCTCTATCTTTCTTTCTTTGTCTCTCCATGGGCAGGGACCAAGGAAAGGCTGTTTGGGCAAACAGCAAAAGGGCAGCTGTCTACAAGCCAGGAAATGGGTCTTCACCAGGAACCAAATGTATTGGTACCTTGATCTTGGATGTCCAGCCTCCAGAACTGTAAGAAATAAATGTTTGCTGTTTAAGTCACTCAGTCCACTATATTCTGTTATAGCAGCCAAGCTCACTAAGACACTTTCCCTCCACAGAGTAGAAATTCTATGTATCTTCTGTCCTTGTCACTGTGATTCTTGTAGTATTATATATGTCCTCTGTACTCTTGTAGAATGAGAAAGGCCATCTGGCTACCTTTATTCTTATATTAACATTACTAGCTTTAAAATCAAGTGACCTTTCCTTAAATCACAATGTGTAATACACAGGCTACAAACAGCTTATAACCCCCCATTAACAAAGCTAATGAAGTTAAGGCTGGTCTCTTAATTTTATTTGCCTTTTCATTTTCTCAACATCAAGGAAAAGAAAATTAGATCAAAATTAATGTTTAGGCTCAAGAGACATTGGACTTCATGCCTACTCCCTTTATTACTCCAAATGTAATTAAGTATGTTGACTTCAATAAACGTACCTTCTGCAATGCATGCATTGATTTCAACAGTAATGAGTTTGCATTCATTATAATTTATTTTAGCCAGATAATTAATACCACTCTTGTTTATTTCTTCGATCATGAAAAAGAAGGAGTGTTTGCTTATTTGTTTGCACATGTTGATGATTCAATGGTCTATTGTATGCTGCTAAATTGCAGCATAAAATAAGGTGCAAGCTAAATGGGAGCCTCAAATCTTCTATCATTGATCTACTGCTCAAGCCTAAGAGCACAGAAAGCATTTCTTGTAAAGACCCAGGTACATCCATTTTCATTCTAACCAATGTAATGGGATTCTTAAAACATTGAGCCACTAGGTGGGCATCTTAAGAAGAATTAATCATATTTTAAATACCTAAGATTCACCTTGAATTATGATCTTGTTTCTTAATTTTATTTTGCCATTTGGAAATCCAGTTTTTATCAAAATTATAATTTTATTATATGGTTCTCATATCTCCCCATCCCTAAATATTTACTCTATCTTATTGCTTCTGGTGTTTCTGCCCCTTTCACTTTTCCCTGCTTCGCAAATAAACACTTGCCTTCCTTACTGGATTACTTCCCTGCTGGATCTTGATAAGCTATAAAAGAAAGAAAATCCAAGGAATGAACTTCACTTTCAATTATTTACCTTCCTTCCTTCCCTTTCTTTCATGGTATATTAGTCAGGGTTCTCCAGAAAAAAATATGTCACATATGACATAAAATATGACATATAAAATAGCACGCATATTTTATGATATATATGTATTATTACACAGCAATACACCTATTTGCCCAACATTGTGCTAGGTGCTGTCAAGAGATTTATTATAAAAAAAATGGCTCACGTGATTATGGAGGCTGAAAGGTCCCAAGATCTGTAATTGGGTAGCTGGAGACCCAAGAGAGCCAACGTATAGTTCTAGTTCAAGTTTGAAGGCCTGAGAGGCCAAAGAGTTCATGGCGTAAGTTCTAATCTAAAATCCAGCAGCTTTGAGACCCAACAAGATTTGAAATTTTAAGGCTGGAAAAGATTAGTGTTCCAGTTCAAGTGGTCACGAAGGAGGAGTTCCCTCTTATTCAGCTCTACTCAATTCTATTCAGACCTTTAATTGATTGGGTGGCAACAAAACCAAAAATAACAAGTGAGACCACATCAAAGAAAAAAGCTTCTATACACCAAAAGAAACCACTGACAAAATGAAAGCGCAACCTATGAAATTGAAGAAAATATTTGCAAATCATATATCCGATAAAAGGTTAATATCCACTCACATTAGGGAGGGAAATCTTCTTTACTCAGTCTATCAATTCAAATGTTAATCTCATCCAGAAGCACCCTCACAGACACATACAGAATAATGTTTGGCCAAGTGTCTAGGTACCCCGTGGCCCAGTCGGACTGAGACATAACATTAACCTTCACATTTGGCTTCTTTCTCACAAAAATACATAGCAACATCATTTTGATAGACTTACACTAAACATCTTTAGAAACTCATACAAATAATGAAAGGAGACATTTTCTGAATATCTACATTTGAATAGCTTGTTCCAGATCATCAACATCTAAAATCAGAAAAATGTTCTAAAATTGCCTAGTCCAAAAGAAGAGCCACTAGTCACATGTGGCAGCTATTAAGCCCCTGTAACTGGCCGGTACAACAGAGGGAGTGAAATTTTTATTTTATTTTATTTTAATTAATTTTTAAAAAATGATTTATAACTTGAGCTTAGGTTTGGGCTTCAGAGTACTGACTTTTTTTTTAATTTTTTAATTTACTGGAACGCCTGTGTGGCTCAGTCAGTTGAGCACCTGCCTTCGACTCAGGTCATGATCCCAGGGTCCTGGGATCGAGTTCCACATCGGGCTCTCTGCTCAGTGGGGAGCCTGCTTCTCCCTCTTACTCTGCCTCTGTTCTCTCCCTCTCTCTCTCTCAAATAAAAAATAAAAAGATTTATTTATTTATTTGGGGGGGAGGGGCAGAGGGAGAGAGAATCTCAAGCAGACTCCCTGCGGAGCAGGGAGCCCAATGCGGGGCTTGATATCATGACCTGAGCCGAAATCAAGAGTCCAATGCTTAACCTACTGAGCCACCCAGGCGCCCCCATAATATACAATTCTTGAAAGTTTCTACAAAAATGTGATACTTCTTGGAATGCTGATAGAGGCCTTAACAAATTTCCAATGCAAAAGAAATAGACTAATGGCACTACACAAGGCCAAAGAAGACCCACCCTGCTGCCACCAGACCTTCAGTTCAAAGTCATTCCTGTTTTAGGAACGCAAGGAAAACTGAGACTACCTGCTTTCTCCACTACCTGAAAACCAGCAATGACTCTCATCTTTGCTATAAAGTTGTGTCAATATTAGCTAGAAATTTATCCTCTCACATCCTTTTTGTAAAGATCTAAATAATTTTTCTTCTGAAAATTTTCAGAGTGATGACAATAGTCCTTGATTTAAGTGATTCTCTAAACATGTTTACATAATTTTTCATTCTCAAACATACCAAGAATGTAAAAATTCTGCTATTGGCCAAACTAAATTCAACTGCCAGATGCAGAGATTAGAATGTCCATTTTAGTCACAGTCTGATGCTTCATAAGAACAATATGACACTCACATAGAATAAATGTCTTTGTTTGTTTTAGCAAAAAGCTCACCTTTTGCCTGAGAATCAGAGGTATATGCTACTACTACAGTTTTTCTAGTGGCACCAGTATGTGCTAGAATGCTATGAATTAAGCTATGGAGTAAACATGTGCACTTATGCAATATCAATAGTAACTGCTCTGTAGACTCTACATTTTTATCTATAGTGGTAGTTTTATCCCATTCTGGGAAAAATTATCCTTTATTTTTCTCTATTTGACACCTACTTCTCATTAGTTTCAGTATTAAGTTTCAGTCTGGGCCTGGGTTTCTCGATCTCAGCCTTATTCATTTTTTGGACTGGATAATTATTTATTCTGAGGGGCTGTCCTGTGCACTGCAGGATGTTTAGCAGCATCCCTTCTTCTGCCCACTACATACCACCAGCACCCCCACCCAAAAGTTCTGACATCCAAAGATGGCTCCAGACATCTTTACCAAAAGTCCCCTGAGAGGCAAAATCTTTCCAGTTGAGAATCACAGTCTAGGCTCACTAGACAAACCCAGGCACTAATACCTTGCCCAGAAAGCCTGGTAAAGATGTTACCAGTGATACCTAGTTTAAGTCAGCTGAAATCTTTGTGATGACAATTACAATTGGAGATTTAGCTACTAGGAACGTGAGTATCCTTTTAGGAAGAAGATCCATAATATTTAGAAAAGGCTCTAACTTAACCATTGTTCACCGTCTTTTGGCCTATGCAATGTTTTATAAATTTCTGACACTCTTGAGCTTCATTCCAAATGTTAAAACCTTCCAGTGGGCATGCAGTGTTTCCTTTTTTTTTTTTTTTTGGCTTAATACCACTTTTATTTTTTTTTTCCCTTTTTTCATTATGTTAAGTTATTGAGAAGAGTTTGGTCAATCATTTCTACTTCTTAATGACTGAAGTAAAATATCCTATCAACATGGGCTGAAAAAACTTACTCACATAAGAAGAAAATCTTCATTAATTTATTTGGGTTTTCTCTTCAGTTGTTTCAAGTAATTTAGGTGTTCATGTCCACTCTTCACAAACTTGAATCATCTACAACATCTAGAGATTGCAGCAGAATATAAACATCAGTGATGGAACAAAGGGTTCTGGAAAACTTGTCTCAGAAGTGCTAAAACAAGCAAGCCAGTGATGCAGTTCCCTCCTCTGCCTCCTCAAATGGTCACCTGAGCAGAGGGCAGAAAGTCAGTATCTTCCTGCAACTCCTGCATTACAGACCAATAAGTCAGATCATTCAATGCTGAAAAAGTTTTCAGTAAGAGGTGACACTCTTTGCTGGAGGTTATGACCCTGGAAGTTCACCAATGTTGGAAAAGTGCAATAAACCTAAACAAAAGCTGGATGCATGTCAAAACACTAAAACTTAAGTATCATTCTTTTTGCTTTCTCCCAATTGCATAAAGGGACAAATCCAAATCAGCATTTTTCTGTGTACTTTTTAGAGATTCCCTTGAACTTTCTTTGAACTAACTGGATTCTAGTAACAGGCTCTATTTGGCAGTCCATAGCCATAAAGCAATTGGTAGTAGAAAAATAATTCCATTTAAAAAGTAAAACACCGGGACACCTGGGTGGCTCAGTCGTTAAGCGTCTGCCTTCAGCATCGGGCTCCCTGCTCAGGGAACACAAGCAGGGGGAGTGGGATAGGGAGAAGCAGGCTTCCCGCTGAGCAGGGAGCCCGATGTGGGGCTCGATCCCAGGACCCTGGGATCATGACCTGAGCTGAAGGCAGACGCTTAACGACTGAGCCACCC
>NC_138370.1:72280257-72321864 GCF_054177405.1 Leptonychotes weddellii
ATCTGGGAAAACGTTTTGTTCTATTCCTCTTCAGTGTAAAGTGTGATTGGACATTCAGCTTTCTGTGTTTCATTTTGTTAGCAGTGGACTTTAAAAAAGGAACAGAATTTTTACAAAGTGATCTGAGTCTTCAATCATACCTTCAATATTTGCACGAATAAGCCCACGTTTTCTAATGCCGCTTAACTCTCCCAACTCTCCATGTTCCTGCTGCTGACCATTTTATAAGACTAAAATATAAAGTATCAATTTATACGGTCAAATACACAGGAAATTCTCCCTATAACAAAATGTGTTTGGGAACTGATTCATATTCTCTTAGAAAGTTAGATCCAAATTCCTTAAAGAGTTTTAGACTTTCTTGCTTTTATTTAAACTTGACATTATTTCTCTCTAATTTTGAATTTGTGGCAAATGATAGTTTGGAGTAACTTTTAAAAGTTCCTATTAATCAAAATTATACAGAAAGGTGTTGCCAAAAGAAATTCAGTGTTGTATCTGAGAGAAAAGACTTCCAAATGTTGCACAAGTTGCAAATCCAGTATGCCTTTGAACATGGGCAGCTGGATGGTAGAGGGCTCAGAGTGCACAGCAGATTTTGGTAACAGGAAAGCTAGAGGCAATCTTAAAGGGCCAGCAGGTATTAGAGAACAAAATGTGGTAAGCAATCCTAGTATACGAGAAAAGAGCCTGGAAGACCAAGTATCAGAAGGCAAAGTAACAATCCAGCCATGACATTTTGGGGAGCTCACCCAAGTTGAAGTCAACAGACCTGGATTCAAATGGGCACCTCCATTTAGAAGCTATCAGACCCTGGCTAGGCTTCAGTTTCCTCGCCAGCACTCTAAAGGAATCAGTGTCACAGGATAAAACAAGTGGGAGATCAGAATCAAGGTAACTAGCTTTGTCCACAGACCCATTCATTTTACATGGTTCCTGTAATGTAGAGGCCAATACTCACATAGTTTACAAAGACTTGCCGGCAGGAAGTCTTTGAGGAAGAAATTGAGAACACTGGCACAAAACAATAAAGGCAAGAGTTCCCGGGTGGTAAGAGGTCAGTCTCAAAAAGGACTCTGGAAGGGAAAGCTTTAAGTAATTTGAGACTCTTCATTCTACGATCCTAGACTTTTACAAAGCTATGGACCCTTTAAGACTTTAGCAATATCCCAAAAAAGCAATGGAATTATTAGAGTCCCTCATGGTATGAAGCCAACTTCCATTGGCTTGGTTCTGTGAAGGATCGCTTTCCTGGAGTTTTCTGTTAGACGTACATCAGCCCTCTGCCTAAAGCCCACTAACCACAGCCCCCACAAAGGACCGTATAGTACTATATAAACATATGTTACAGTAGACCAAGTTCATAGTATCCCACTAGAGATATCTTTTCTCAGGTATTCCTACACTGACCTTTGCAAACATGTTTTATTATCTGTACTCAGGAGAAGGTGCTAAGGCATATAGATTACATCATTTGTTCAAGGCCACACCAATCACAAATAGCAGAGACAATGCTCCAACCCTGGTCTGTCTGATCAGAAAAGGAGAAGAAGGAAAAGAAGAAAGGAAAGAGGAGCAGGGGGAGGAGACGGGGTTTCTGTTGAGCCCATACAGTCCTCACAGTGCCACTACGTACTTCCACGCGGGGACGTTACTACCTATGTCTTCTGCTGGAATAAACCCTTCCCTTGGAGCCTGGGTCTATAATCCTACCATTCTCAATCAAGGCTTGAGACAGACCTGCTTTCCTTATTTCTAAACGGTCTTTTAATGGACATATCTCTCTAAATGCTTGGGGGTTATTGCTCTTGTTGAGGTTTTTTTAGTTTTTGTTTTGTTTTGTCTGGCATAACAGAACAATTTGGGAGCCTGATCCAGCCAGTGATCATCTTGGCAGTAAAGTCCCTGCCCTCAGCCCCAAGCTGCCAGAATAATTGGTTTTGTTTCTTTAATCACCCTACCTGGCTAACAAGCTCTGGGCATTCTAAAAGAAAAGGGGGAGGGAGGTTAGACCTCCACATGGAGAAACAGACCTTCTATCAGTTATGAAACATAAATCAAATCAAATTAAGTTAGTAACTTCTTTCTTGTAGGAATGACCCTCTATTACCTCGAGAATAGGGTGGTGGGACCCACAATATAACATGCCTTACACTACAGAGATTACTAGATATCCCAATTATTCTGTAATTTATTTGCAACAAACCCAGGAAGCTCAAAAGGAAACTGACTGACTACACCAGTGATATGGATTGGATGGCACATAAATTCTTCCCCTTGCCCACATAAGAAGGAAACAATATTTCAGGCTCATCCCTAGACTTAAATGACTTAAATGATGTCTCAAGCTTCTTTTCCACAGAAAAGAATGACCTTGTCCAGTGCCCCTCCAAGTGTTGTCCATGGATGGATGGTGGTCCACAGACTGGTCATTAAGAGTCCATGTGAAGTTAAATACAGAAATTAAGAGTAAGCACTTAGAAACTTTTATGGCAATTTGACATTATCACAACATCCAAATGTATGATCAGTAGACTCCCCTTTTGAAGAAGGTATACACCAATTTGTAGGGTCTAATTTGGGTACTCAGTTGTATGTCATATGAACTGCATTCTAAGAATGGTTAACAACAATAACAACAATTGCGGGAGGGGGTAATCATCCTTCACTACAAACAGTTTGAGAAGCACTGGCATATGCTATCTATAAGGAGACCAAAACAGGTCCAGGGACATCTCAGTGGGTACAAGAATGACAATCAATAGCAAAAGTCCATATAGGACACATTACACAGCAGGGAATCCATACAGCTGCAGCAACAGCCCAAAGCCATAAACACCACCTAACATGGGGAGCCTGAAACGACTAAGAAAACACTGATGTGAGTGGGTTTACAGAGTTGACCAGATTCAGTTTTTCTGATGCTAGGAATAGTAAGAGCTCAGACCAAATTCAATTATAGAAAATTTTGAAAAATAACACACTCATCACACTAAGTTTTGTGGCAAAAGAAAATATGGCACCTGCTTTGCTGTAACATTTCCTAACAGAATATTCCAACAGAAACTTCCCTAACATCTGAAGTAGCTGAGATGTTTCCATTTTAAAATACTGAAAAAAATGTTTCTCAATAAGAATACAATTTTTGTGGCCTTGCTCATTTATGCATAAAAAGGAAGCACATATTTTGCCACTAACGGTAAACTGGGGAAGGCTGAGGGAACATTTGACAGTGAACATGTGTTATTTCATTCTGTGTTGAAAATATCACTTGACAGTCTGGATTTAAGGAACAGATACTCACTCAACTAACTCCAAGGAAAATAAGACTTCTTGAAAGGAGACCCAGGGACAGGGATGGGCACATTACTAGCAGGCCATCAATAACTGCTGGGACGCTGGTGCCTGGACACTCTCACGGTGTCCTCTATCTCTAGTGGTGTCTTTCTCAACATGCCCAAAGTGAGTGCCTTTCTCAACATGCCCAAAGTGAGTGCCTTTCTCTGCTTCTCTTTGTGAATCCGTTCCATCTCTAAACAGGCTTCTTCTGAGTATTCACAGATGCTATCCATTATGGCCACATGTCCCAACTTTCAACCTCAAGCAGCACTGCCAATCGAAACTTAGATCAAATTCCTGAAATAGAGGATTAGATTGGCTCCCCTCCCCTTAAAGTACACCACACATATGACAGCACTCTGGCTAGTCTTAGACAGACTGCCCTCGGCTCGGTTACTCTCCCTAAATCTAACCAACTCTGTCCCATTAGAATGAGGGTAAGAATCATTAGAGGTACACAGCTGTTATTCCATCAGGGTCAAAGGCAAGTGAGTCTTGCTCAAAAATGGACAGTAGGTTTACCAGGTATTTTAAGGCTGGGCACGTTCATTATACCTGAGAGTAAGCACTGCCCAGAGATCCAACTATTTTGTCTTTGCCAAGAATCTCTAGACGATGCTAACTGGAAAGCCTCAGCAGCATGGAGCATGGATCGTAAACACGCTTTTTTTCATATTCTACAGAATGTCTGGACTTGTTTCTCAAGTGTTTCCACATTTTCTATGTTCTATCACCATTTTTAAAGGGGGGGATTATTAAAGCAATGCATAATTATTCTTTCTAAGACTGACTGCTAAGGTTGAAAAATGTCATGATCTTCACTTGACTCATTCGGCTCTTTATACATACAATTCTGTTTTTGGCCCAAAGCACCTTACATAATGACATTGCAAAGACAAAGAATAAAAAGAGAACAAAAAACTCAGTGTCAACTGTATGCCTTCATTCTAATTGATATTACAGAGTGACAAGCACAATGTGAGAGTGAGCTCCTTCACTCCAAAGAATATTTTAAAGTCTAATGTGTGTTACAACATCTCTTCTTCTATCATCTTGAAACAATTAACCTCATTTACTCAGGACCCCTTGAGTTAGTCCATCAGTTCCCAGTCTTTCTGCTCTTTCATCAATGCTAACTCCCTTACCACCTGCTCTACAGAATCCAAAATGACTCTCCTCATAAAAGGGCTTCCTTCTACTTTTCTCTCGTATCTTGACTCACGTACAGTCAGCATCACCAGCTCTTTTCCCTTGAGATAAAGGACGGAGCTATGGGATGTTATCACACCCAGGAGACAACTCACCCGGTCTAAAGCAACCACTTCCACCCTATATTTCCAGGTACATCTTTGAAACGGGGGTAAATGGGGAGGAAAGAAGTTAGAAAATGAAGTCTCACTAAACTTTACTGCCATGGATTGGGCCACAGAGTTTTGCTGTTACTGTTTTAGGTATTACCTAGAGTCACAGATGAAGTGTCAGAAAAAGATGTCTATTTTCTTTATAAGATTTGACAGTTTACAAGTACACTCTTAGATCAGAAACAGTTTTAAATAGTTTGAGGGATAAAATAGCCATCCAGAGCTTATAAAGAGGACTCTCAACGACAGGCACAGTTAAGGCAAGACAGTGCTCACTGGGGAGCAGGGACTTCACCACTAGCATACTGGATGGTCGAGACAGCAAAGGGCACATGCTTCCTGGAGGGCTTCAGTCAGGAGGAAGAACAGAGGAAAAGGGAGAGCAATGCACGTGCACTCCCAATTCCCACACGTTATTGGGTGAATCCTCGGAGCCCAAGGCAGTGAGGGTGTGAGGAGAGGCCAGAGTCGTTAGAGCAATGGATTCTCTCCACCCAGAAGGGAACATCAGGGATGTGAATAAATGTATCTTCCCAACACTGAAGTTTCCAAACTTGTTCAATCAAAAGAACCAAATAACTAAAAAATTCTCTCACCTGCTGTTACTAGCATTTACTTCAAATCTTGCCTCTAGTTGAGAATTAGCTTCAACATTCAAAAAAGGAAACAAACAAAAATTTTTAATGATGGCAAAATGTCATGTATAGAAGTTAACAGAACAATGAAAACTGTAACTGTCCTAAAGATATTGTTTAAATAATCTAAGAGCAAATGTTTTAATTTTAACATGCAGCTAAACGGAAATCTAAACAATACCAAGAACTCAGGCTAACCACCACTTTTTCTTTATAATTGTGAAATCTAATAATGACATCGGTTTGAAAAAGAATGTAATGAGAAGAAATGATTCATTTTAGAGCTTACATGTTCTCAAGACAAATGGTAATTAAAAAATAAATAAAAGGAAAGAAAATATGCATAAGGGAGTGGGGTGAAGCAAAAGTTCAATGATTTTCAGTCTGCTCCAATGTATTATTAAAGACAAATACAATATTTTGTTTTCTAGTGGTGTGAATTAAAAATTATCCTGTCAACATAAAATTTCTACTTAGTTTTAACACAAAGGAAATGCTAGTATTAGGATATATTTCTCAATAGATTAAAGGCTAACCCTAGGTCTACTGAGATCTGTGGAATTAAAGGATATTATCTTAATGGGTATGTGGCATTCCAGTGCCTCGGGATCATAAATTTAATAAAATCTGTTAAACGTAGGTGGATAAAGGATATGGAATGAAACAGGCTTAAGCAAAGTAGGAAAGTCACTGGCTCACAATGGAAATGTTCATGGGGAGATTTGAGCAGAGCCAGGTGCTCAGATAATATCAGAAATGTACCTCTACGCCTCTTTTGCCCAACCTTTCCTTATGTTACATCTTTCTCATGCAGACTTTCCCTGCAATTAGATTTACATCATCACAGCTGTAAGGTCAGCAGAAAGAAAATTTTTCCTTTCCACCTACTCCAGCAGAAGTCCTGAATCTTGGACTGATCTGGGCCACATGTGTCTCACAGCCCCAGCACCCATAGCCAAGGAGAATGCCAGGTAAATGAATGCAATCTTTCCTCCAATGAGCAGGATCAACTCCACTAAACTACATGGACTGGGAGTACAGAAGGATGATTTACAGAGGAAAATACTTTTTTTTTTTTTTTTAACAATTTTGTGTGTTTATGTGTGTATGTGTGTGTGATGAGGTCCCCTGAAAACTACTCTCTTAGTAGATTTCTAATATTCAGTAGGGTATTTTTTTTTAAGATTTTATTTATTTATTTGACAGAGAGAGATGGAACACAAGCAGGGGGAGCAGGAGAGGGAGAAGCAGGCCTCCCATGGAACAGGGAGCCCGATGATGCTGGGCTCAATCCCAGGACCCTGGGATCACGACCCGAGCCAAAGGCAGACGCTTAATGACTGAGCCACCCAGGTGCCCCAGAGGAAAATACTGGCACAACTGCTAATCACAGGGAGTACAGATGTTGAGTAGTTCAAAAAAATGGTATTGGTGGGAGTCCGGTTTCTCCCTGTTGGAGTAGGAGGTTACAAATAGGAAAGGGGAGTAGGCTAGAATGATCCAGATGGTGATGGAACAGAATTGGGGAAATCAGTATAAACTCATCTTTAGTTAATATAAATACAGATGATTACCTATAAAAATATGTATAGATATGTGTATATACAGTCATCAGTATGTACCGCATATTCCCGTTCTGTCAGCTGAAAGGGCCAAGAAGCAACAACACACCAGTAGTAATGAGCACACTTAGCGCAAAGATCTTGGTTTCTCATACCATTCTCCAATAAAAGGAACCAAGGCTTTTTAGATAAGTGGCTGATTCTAGGACTGGGGCAAGATGTACACAAGATAAGCTTGTAGCATCATTTGGTGCAAGAAAGGAAGGAACCATTCAAAAAAACAAGCAAACAAATAAAACCCTACAATGATGGGAGTTGTTATAGGGACACAGGAGCTGACCGAAAGGGCTCCAAATGGCCAAAGGTGAAAAATGTTGCATAATCAAATAAAGTAATATTGAATTATAACAGAGTATAAAATATATATCCATGAGTCCATACAGATAGAAATAAATGATTGAGTAAATACATAAACAGGGGAAAAGAAACTCCCTTGCAGAAAAATTCCAGATAACTTAGGCAGATACTTTACCCTCAAGAAGGTGAAGCAGAACTCCTCACTCTTTAAGTAGGGACTGCATATTAAGAGGACAGTATGGAAGGAGGGGAAAAGAGGAATCTTAAAGTGGAAAAACCTGTCAAAAAACACCTCATCCAGGTGAGCAAAGTTAACATCAACAATGTTAAGTCATGTTGATAGTATATATTCTTGATATGTGATGAGCCTTCTTCCCAAAATTCTTTAATTCCAGTCTAATCATGAGGAAAACATCTGGTAAATCCCATCCCAACTGAGGTGCATTCTACAAAATATCTATTACTCCTCAAAACTTTCAAGGTCATCCAAAACAAGGAAAGTATGAAAAACTGTCATAGCCAAGAAAAGCTTAAGAAGGCATGATGACTAAATGTAATTTGGTTATTCTGGACAGGATCCAGGAACAACAACAACAACAAAAAGGACATTAGGGAAAAATCAGAAAAATCATGGAAATCCAAATAAAGTATGGACTTTAGTTAATGATAATATATCAATATTGGCTCATTAATGTTAACAAGTATACCATATTTGTTTAAAATATTAATAATGAACTCAACCATTCTCTTACACCACATACAAAGATAAACTTGAAATGGATGAAAGACTTCAATGTGAGACAGGAATCCACCAACATGCTAAAGGAGAACATAAGCAGTAACCTCTTTGACATCGGCCACAGCAATTTCTTTCAAGACATGTCTCCAAAGGCAAGGGAAACAAAAGCAAAATGAGCTTTGGGGACTTCATCAACATAAAACGCTTTTGCACAGCAAAGGGAACAGTCAACAACAAAAAAAGAAGCAACCCACCGAATGGGAGAAGATATTTGCAAATGACACTACCGACAAAGGGCTGATATCCAAGATTTATAAAGAACTTCTCAAATTCAACACCCAAAAAACAAATAAGTCAAAAAATGGGCAGAAGACATGAACAGACACTTCTCCAAAGAAGACATACAAATGGCTAACAGACACATGAAAAAAATGTTCATCATCATTAGCCATCAGGGAAATTCAAATCAAAACCACACTGAGATACCACCTTACACCAGTTAGAATGGCAAAAATTGACAAGGCAAGAAACAACAAATACTGGAGAGGTTGTGGAGAAAGGGGAACCCTCTTAACACTGTTTGTGGGAATGCAATTTGGTACAGCCACTTTGGAAAACAGTGTGGAGATTCCTCAAAAAATTAAAAATAGAGCTACCCTATGACCCAGCAATTGCACTACCGATGTAGTGAAAAGAAGAGCCATATGCACCCCAATGTTCATAGCAGCAATGTCCACAATAGCCAAACTGTGGAAAGAGCCAAGATGCCCTTCAACAGATGAATGGATAAAGAAGATGTGGTCCATATATACAGTGGAATATTACCCAGCCATCAGTCCCATCAACATGGATGGGACTAGAGGAGATTATGTTAAGTGAAATAAGTCAAGCAGAGAATGTCAATTATCATATGGTTTCACTTATTTGTGGAACATAAGGAATAGCATGGAGGACATTAGGAGAAGGAAGGGAAAAATGAAGGGGGGAAATGGGAGGGGTAGATGAACCATGAGAGATTATGTACTCCGAGAAACAAACTGAGGATTTTAGAGGGGAGGGGGGAAGGGGATGAGTTAGCCCCGTGATGGGTATTAAGGAGGGCACGTATTGCATGAAGCACTGGGTGTTATACACAAACAATGAATCATGGAACACTACCTCAAAAACTAATGATGTACTGTATGGTGACTAACATAATAAAATAATAAGGCGCAGGGCATAAGGAACTGCTATACTATCTTCACAATTCTGGTGTAAATCTAAGATTTTTCTAAAATAAAAATTTAATTTAAAAAATGGACAAGGCACAAAACAATCAAAATATCAAAGACAATGAAAACATGACAGAACAATCAAGGGATGTAGAAGACTAGTATCCTCCCATTAAGATCTCAAGAAGAGGAAATGGAGGAGAAAATACCATCCCTGCTCCCTAAAAATGTCCCCATTCTAATTCCCAGAATCTGTGAATATATTACTGTACATGACAAAAAGGATTTTGTGGAGGTGATTAAGGTCAATAACTTTGAAGTAAGGAGATATCCTGATCATCCAGGTAGGACTAATCACATCACAGAATTTTTAAAAGCATAGAACCTTCCCAAGCTACAGATATTAGAAGAGTTGGCAGTGTGAAAAGGATTCAATCAGTCATTGCTGGCTTTACAGATGGAGGAAGGGGGCCATAAGCCAAAAATGCGGGTGACCGCCAAAGCTGGAAAAGGCAAGGAAAATGAATTCTCCCCTAGAACTTCCAGAAAGGAATGCAGCCCTGCCAACACCCTGATTGAGTCTCAGTGTCAGATTTCTGAGCTACAGAACTGTAAGATAATGTAGCCACTGTTTAAGCCACAAAATAACAACGACAACAACAACAACAATAGTATCTGGTCTGGCCAGGAGCTTGTGCACCAATTAAAGAATTGACCTTGAAGCCTAAGTTGGACCCAAAATAATGACTGTCATATTGTCATCATGACTGGATGTCTGAAAAAAAGAGGGAAGTAGAGGAAATCTATACCAGGCACTGTGCTAGATGCAAATGTGCATTTAGTCTTCATGAAAAATGAGATTTATTGTACCTATGCAATTTTCTTTTTACATTTATATTTCTATGCTGAGAATTCACTGTGAGCATATCTTAGCTTTCCTTATTAAGGAGAGTTTTAATAGCTCCTTAAAAATCTTTGTCTACTAGTTCTAAAATCTGATTCACCTCAGAATTGGATACATTTGATTTTCTTTTACTCTTGCAAATGTGTTCGATTTTTTTGGTTTTTCATAGATAATTTTGGACCTTATGCTGGATATTTTCAGTGTTACACTGTGGAGATTCTGAACTTTGGGTTTTTTGGTTGTTTTTTGTTTCTTTCTTTTTCCCAACCCGTGTTGCTTCTTTCGTTTTAGCGGGCAAATAGCTTCTCGGCCTTTCAGCTAAAATCAAGTGTCATTATAGCGGGCAATTACTTGGGCTGGGTTTACATTGAGATTCTAATTTTGGGGCAGCAGCTCCAGTGTCTCTTCAGACTTGTCCTCTATAGCTGGGTTGCTCTGACTCAGTTGAACATATATGCATGGACCAGAAATAAGTCAGATAAGTGAGTAGATAGAATTTTTGGATCCCTTCTCTGGCTCTTCCCTTTCTGGGATTCCCCTACTCCCTCCAGCAGCCATATTTTCCTGGCTTCAGTTTTCTGGTTCCCTTGGCCAGAAAACTGGTGTTTTCCCACTGTGGCTCTTACCTCCACTGTAGGAGCTGTAGAGACTGAACTTAGTCTTATGCCAAAAAAAATGAAAAAATAAGGAACTTACTAGAAACCCCATAGTTCCCTACTCTGAGCATGTATACAAGAATACTTCTGTTCAGTCTCCAAGTAATTGCTTTGTATTATATCCAAGTTTTGTAGTTGTTTTCTGCAATGGAGTCACCCACTAGCACCTTGGTCCATCATCATAAGAAGCAAAAGCTTCCCAGATCATTTGATGCTAAGGAAAAAAATATTCGTACCACTGCACTGATCTTCAAAAGTCAAAAGATAGATTTCTTTTTAATGTAGAAAGAAATCATTTTTCCTGAGAAGAATTAAATACCTGTAAATCTTCATTGTTACATCTTACAAAATGGATAATGGACATTAAAGAAAGAAGTTTCTAGTATTATTTAAAAGTATTTATTACATGCCTACCAACACAGTGCAAAAGCCTTTCTTGTTACCTCATTTATTTTTCCCAATAACCTGGTCAGATGTATTATACCACTACTTAATATTTAAGAAAATTGTTTCAGAAAGTTTAAGAAAATAACAAGGCTAAGCTTTGATTTCATATCTTCTGAATCCAAGCCCATGGCTCCTTCTACTAACCTGGTTTCCTAAGGAAGATATGATATATAACTTTAAATAATTTTACCAGAATTGAAAAAGACAAGAATGTTTAACAGGAATAGTACCTTAATTCCAAATTTGAAATTTAAAACATTTTTCATTGATGTCTTCAATTATTTGAGTATTTAAGGAGGACCAAATTTATTTCAGGCATGTTGTTAGTAATAAAAATGAATAAGAGTAGCCCATGCCCTAAAAGGAACACACAGTGTAGTGAAAGATGCATAGATAATCATCTCCTGAGATATTTACTCTGTCATTAAATCCACACTCTCATAAGAAAGTTTCAGGATAGAAAAGAGAACAAAATACATAGCAAATTGTTTATTTTACTAGTTATAAACACACAGAACCCAATAATTCTCAAGTGAAAGGAGTTAATATTTGTTCTGTAAAACATATTATAAATGTCAGCCTAAACATTATTAGCATTGGCTCATGATTGATCTGGTCTAGATCTTTCATGAGATGGAAAGATTAAAAAATGTTTATGAAGAATTTTAACCACCAAAGACAAACTAACAGAATATTTTTCTAAATATATGGGAAAGAACCAGTGCCAAACCGGAGACCTATCACTACTATCCTTTCTAAAAGACGTAATGCAAAAGTCAGGCATGAATAGAATCTGTCATCTTGGTACTATGAGGAAGTGGTAATGACTACTAATGAATTCTTAAGAGAGTAGATAGAAAAATAAAGAGACTCTAAATGACCAAGCTAGTAAACAATAATGGGCAAGGGGGGTAGACAGAGGGGATTAAAAAATGTTTTGTTAAAATTCAAACTGTGTTTATTTGAAATGCCCGAACTGAGATTCTGTGTAATGTATGCAATGTTTTAAATTACAGTGTACTAAATAAATATTAGAATTACTATTTTTCCCATTTCCTTCTATGATCATAAAGCAACAGTAAGAGAGTTCTTAATGTTTTGACAGAAATGGTTAAAGATCCCATAGGGAACAATCACAATTTTTCCCCCGATTATTAAGATTACTTTGCACAAGTCAACTTGCACAATCATAATTTTTATGGTCCTGCACCACTGTACAAAGACATATATAAATCTAATGTTTGTGTCACACTTACAAGTCTCAGAAAAAAAAGTGGCAAATATTCTGCATTTTCCTGGACTAAAGAAAAAAGTTATAGGAGTCTTCAACAGACTTTTTTTTTCTTTTTTTTACTGGCTGCTTGGAGTTTATTTTGCACTTGCTGCAAGGCACACGGTTACAGGGTGTCAGGAAGGCTTGTGTATGGCTTGGATAGTACAGAGCAGGGTTCTCTCAATTTCCTTTTTGGTGTTTTTGCTATTTTGATATTAAAAAACCCAACTGTTTCTGCTTGCTTCAGCCTGCCGAGTCTAGGAGGAGAAGAGGTCGGGCTCTGATGAGCCTAGTGCCTCCTGAAGCCTGGTGGTGACCTCTCAGGACTGGGGCCTGGCGTCAGCTTTGCCAGGCTAGCCACCAGGCTGCTTCCTCGTGGCTTCCAGAGCCAAGTCACAGGTGATCGTGCCCTGGAGGCCCAGGAAGATTCCAAGAAGTCTGGAGACTCCAACACTGTAGCCATGAACAGAAGAGTGGACTTCCCGGAAAAGAAGCTTGCCCAGGAGGGCCCTAGGTTGGCTTTGCGGAGACCCGGGTGGTGAGGGATGGCTTCCCCAGGATACTCCGCAGTTCCGCAGGGGCTGTTCCTAGCAGTGGAACCCAGGCGACACCGGTAATAGTCATGGGTGGCTGCGAGCAAGCCGCTGGAGGGGATGGCTGCCTTGCTGTCTCTTGTGGGATGCTGGAAACTTCAGTGGCAACCCCTCTTGGGCCTCACTGCGCAACTGCGGGTGGCACGGACAGATGCTAGGCCACGGAGCCCCTTTGCAGAGGAGACGCCGAGGGCCGCTCCACTACCGAAACATTCAGGGGGTCAACAAACTGTCTTGACATGAAACTTCAACAAGTCGTATAAGCTCATTAATTTGCCTCAATCTTCTCTTTTCCAGTTTATAACATCTCACTCACTGTCCAGAAAAAATATGCAAAAATGTTAAGTGCATCCATGCATGTCTAGGAATATGCACATATTATATTTTAATCACTAATGTAAAACTTTCTGACATCTACCAATTAGGGAAGGACAGTTTGACATGAAGTACTTTTAAGATGTATAATTTTACTACTTTCTTGTATAGAAAATAATTCAGATGTAGTGAAAGAAGTATGGTCAAGTAGAGTTCCTTCAACAAAGTGTTTTTATCAACAGTTGATAATGTTTAATTATTAGCACATAATTGGAAGATCTGTATCTATATCTCTCTTAACAGAGTAAAAACTTCTATCCAATCAGATTTTAAATGTTAACTGGCTTAATTATACTCTTGATTTTCAGTAATGTGGCAAAATTGGATTTCTACAAAACAAAAATCTTTTTAAAATCTTCCAAAACATCTGAGTCTGAAATATTTTCATCATTTCTATTCAACCTTTTAGCTCCTGTGCTTGATTCATATCTATTTTACATAGACAAAATTCTAATTTTCCAAACAAAATAGTGCAATGCTTATTTCACAGTTGGTGTTGTTATGAATAAAGTCTATTCCAACAGAGTTCACAAACCTCTGCAAAATCCTATAAGCCATGATGGCTGCATTCATCCTTTGAGCAAAAGCAAAGAAACTCTCTTTCGTTACTAAAACAGAGTACGTGAAGCATCAGAAACAAATTTAGACATATCTGCCTCTGAGCCATGTATTGGCCACACACAATCACATCAAACCACAAAAAAGAATGGCACTCTGGGTTTTCTATGAACAGTTAGCTCTTCTCACAGCAGGGAAAAATTCAAGTCTTCCCTAAATTCCCTTACTTTAATTGTAGATAGGAATTTCCAGAACTGTGATGTAGTGGGGAAAAAACACAGAACTTGAAGACAGGAAATGGGAGTTCAGACTCTGATGCTTTCACTTCCTCCCATGGGACCTTTTCTCAGTCATCAACTTGACTTCCTGCTCTCCCTGTCTCATCACTTATCTTAAACCCCATCTTTTCTAACAATGAGAATATGGATTTAGACTATTCCCCCTTTTTCTCCTCTTCTTGTACCCCACCCACATATACACAAAAGTATCTCACAAATGCTATGCTCTCTCTGGTGCAGTTTCCCTATCTGTAAAATGGCAGAAGAAAGGAATGGAGAATATCTTAATCTCTCTTAATGTTGAAATAGTCTGTTTATCCAAATTTTAACATATATTACATTTTATATGTATATTATGTTATAATATATACATTACATAATATCAATATTTTATAGATACATATTATAGATATTATATAGATCATATTCAGGTTTATCTTATAATCTGATGTTGTTTGTCAAAGATCTGTGGGGTAGTATTCACTGATATACCCCAATAAAGACATAATAAAGATTAAACCCCTGGAAATGGGGAGATGTATGTCAAAAGGTACAAACTTTCAGTTAAAAGAAGATTAAGTTCTGAGGATCTAATGTATAGCATGATGACTATAGTTAAAAATACAGTAGCGTATACTTGAGAACTGCCGAAAGTAGATCCTTAAGAATTCCCACCACATAAGCATACACACAAAGAGGTAACTATGTGAGGTAATAGATGTGTTTATTGGGGCACCTGGTGGCTCAGTCGGTTGAGCGTCTGCCCTCGGCGCAGGTCATGATTCCAGGGTCCTGGGATCAAGCCCCACGTTGGGCTCCCTGCTCAGTGGGAGCCTGCTTCTCCCTCTCCTCCAGCTTGTGTTCTCTCTCGCTATCTCTGTCACTGTCTCTCTCTCAAATAAATAAATAAAATCTTAAAAAAAATAGATGTGTTTATTATTTTGATCTTGGCAATCATTCCACAATGTGATATGTATATCAAATCATCACACTGTATACTTTAAATTTTTACAATTATATTTGTCAATTATTCTTCAATAAAGTTGGGGGGAGAAAAGATTAACCTATCATTGGCATATGCATTTCTTATGCCAGTTAAATAGGTGATTTGAGACAGGAATTTTGTATGTATAAATTTGTGTCATCATTCTGGAAGATCAAATGATGTCTCTGAACCATCTCAAAAAAAAAAAGTCATGTACCCTCTGCTTCCTCAATAATTGTTGCACATGTTGTGTATGTCATGAGTTTCCAAGTGCATTGTAACTTCCTTGAGGTAAGATCTAACACATTATTTTTCAGCCCATCATGCCTAAGCCACTTAATATATGCATGTTCATGCATGGACATAGGATATTTTGTCACTGAATTTTAATATCCTCATTCTGATTGAGTATCCAACTGCCATACCTTTTAGTTCAAGTCCATGTTTACCAAGTGTACCAGCTAAATATGCACATGAATTAGGAAAGGATAACTGGGTCCTGATCATACTATAACAGACTGGAAATCAGAGGCATCTAGGTTACACTTTACAGTTGACCCCTGAGCAACACAGGTTTGAACTGCGCAGATCCACTAATATACAGAATTTTTTTTGATAAATACAGTACAACATAAATGTGTTTTCTCTTCCTTATGACCATCTTAATCACATTTTCTTCTAGCTTGCTTTACTATAATAATACAGCATATAATACATATACCATACAAAATATGTGTTAATAGGCTGTTCATGTTATCAGTAAGGCTTCTGGTCAACAGTAGGCTATTAATAGTTAAGTTTTTGGGGAGGCAAAAGTTATATGTGGATTTTAGACTATGCAAAGGGTCCATGCCCCTAACCCCAGGTTGTTCAGGGTCCGATTGCACTCAATACACTGAATTATTGTTTGGTGTTGGTTATACTACACAGTGTCTATAACTCAAAGATGTATGGTTTGTTGACCGGAGCTATTAAACAGAAGTGAAAACATTTGGTATTTTCTCCTCTTGCCAAAATCTCAATTACATTTTATACTTTGCATGACAGGCAGTATCCATGTATTAATCTGGTTGTCCCAGTATTTAAAATTATCACTAATCTGAAAACCTGTAAAAGTTATACAATTAACAGAGCTGATATTAAAACTGGCTTAAGACACTGAGACAGTATAATTCAACAAACAGACCAAATCATTAAATTCCCGGAGAGAGTTTTTCTGTGAGGTAAAAAAAAAAATGATCTAATATTTCATGTCCATTCTTTTTTGTGTTTTCATATAATAAAAAAGGAAAGAATTAAAGTAGCTTGAAGAGTAACAGTTTGGCAAGCTCTGCGCTCAGCGCAGAGTCTGCTTGAGAGTCTCTGCCTCTCCCTTCCCCCCCCCGCCCCTCCCCACCCCCCTCTCTCTAAAACAAATAAATAAATAAAATATTTTTAAAAAAATAAAAGAGTAACAGTTTGGAATTATGTCCAGGAGGAAAAGAAATTTCAGAATAATAATATTTACAAGAAATGTTGTAAGTGGAAGACTGGATAGCATGTTTTAAATTGGGCTTTCGGGAAAACCAAAGTCTGTAAACATTGATAAAAAAGGACAAGATTTGAAATAAATTATAAATGAAAGCAAGTGGGTAGGATGATGACTGAAAATGAAAAGCAATCCCAAGCTTGCCATGTAGTGAGTTCAAAAAACTTATCAAAGAATATGCAAGGAAAAAAGGTGGCATGCTGAAAACAGTGAGGTTCCTTAGGGGGGAAAAAGGATACAGGCTGGAAAGGAGGGAAGTGACATGCTGGATCTGAGTAGTAGAGGTTGAAGTGACATCCTTGGAAGCAGAGACTGAGTGGTAAAAATAGAAGATGAGAAAGATGAAGACTGTATTGAGAGAAAAGAACTCCTACCACAGTAACTTAGAAGAGACAGAGAGGAAGGGGCTTTATAAGAAAAATAATGAATTAAAATTCTGTCTTCATTTCTCTACATTTCCATCTTTAACATGTATTTTAAGTAGCCCTTTTTAGATGAAACCTAACTTAGCAGGAAACAGGGTTTGCTGGGGCTGTCATAACAAAGTACCACAGCTTCTGGTGGTTTACTTGAAATCTCTGTCATTCTTTGACTTCTAGAAACATCACCCCAATCTCTGCCTTCATTTTCACATGGCGTACTTCGTGTGTATGTGTTGTCTGTATCCAAATTTCCCCTTTTTATAAGGACTCCAGTCGTACTGGAGTAGGACCCACCCTAATGACCTCATCTTAACTAATCTGCAATAATACTATTTCCAAGTAAGGTCACATTCTGAGGTACTGGGAGTTAGAACTTAACATTGAGTTAGGTATGAAGATTAACATATGAACTCAACAATGAACTAGGGTGACCTGGGTGGCTCAGTTGGTTTAGCAGCTGACTCCTGATTTTGGCTCGAGTCATCATCTCAGGGTTCTGGGATGGTGCCTACCTCTGGTTCTGCATTCAGTGTGGAGTCTGAGGATTCTCTATCTCCCTCTCCTTCAGCCCCTCCCCACTCTCAAGCGCGCTTACACATGCGCACTCAAGCATGCACTCTAGCTCTCTAAAATAAATAAGTAAATCTTAAAAAAATAATAATAATAACTGAACGAACCCACACACTCTCAGGGAGTAACAAATTTTGTAACTTTGTACATATTCTATGGAACCATGATGGACAATTCAAGCTGGTAAAGAGAATATACCATAGGATCCTTTTAAAGTATTTCTGCAAGAAAAAAGTATCACTGACATACACAAAACTTCTTCTCGGGGGGATGAGATAATGGATGACTTTCCACTGTGACTAGAGTTTAACTCTGAGAAATGATGAAAAACACCGCCCTCAAAATTATCCCACCCTGAGAGATGGGAACTGGGATGTTTATACTGAAACTGCCGAATCACTGCTTGCGGTTTACTCCTGGAGTTGGAGGTATTCATTCTCCAGCAATGGTAACTCTGGTCTGTCACGCACATGGTAGAGTTGGCTTCTGTGGTGTTGGAGAAAACCCTCAGGCACATGAAAGCTGAGACTGGCAGATGGAAGTGAACTGAGCACACTGAAATAGCTGTACCATAGGATGTGCTGGGCATGGACAGAGTCTGTTACAGTTGCACACAAATATCAAAAGTAAATCAAACCAATTGTTACTGTTATTTAGCTTTATGTGACTTCTTTATTGCTAATGTATTATCATCAGAGGCACAGAAAAATTATCTTTATCAAATTTAACAATAAAAATTTATAAAGTTATTGATTCAGGAACCTGTCAGGAACACTTGAGAGGCTTATTAAAAATTACCCTCAATTAAATGAAATTATTTTAAATGATCAAGACACTGTTGGGATTTTGAAATGGATGCAAACTTAAAAAATAAAATGAAATATTGATTTTTTTTTTGTGGTGATTAATGAGACTGGAGATGTGTCATTAGATGTTTATTGAAGAGGGACAATTTTCCTTGAGCATTTTTTCCTTTAGTTCAGTTTCAGTTGACCAGATTTCATTTTGTTTTTAAAAAATCATTTCAAGTAATATTCAATTCATCTCTGTCAAACTTCTGGAAATTGGGCATGGAGGAGGCAGGCAATTTTCTTAAAGGATTCTACACAAAATAATGACTATAGGAGTAAAAATATACTTAGGCAGACATTTCTCTCTCGTTTACCTTCCCTAAGCCACTAAATCAGAATTCTCCAAGGCTAAAGTTTTAGGGCTCTACTGTTCTCACTGCCTTATTAGAAGAGTAAGTAAGTACTTGACGTTAGCTTCTCCCTGCAATGCAAATTGCAATGCTTTCTAGCCAGTGGATGTTGGGACAGAGACCTGATTATAGGAGAGCCTGAGAGGAAAATGGCCTTGGGGATGGATGGGGCAAGCAGGCATCCTCTTCCTTCCTCTCTCTGCCTCTCCGCTTAGGTTTTTACTGAGCCTGCATCCTTCGATCTTCTTTGCCTAATTGGGTATGTCAAGCTTCCTCACCTCTTCTCTCCCTATGAATGCTGGAGTCAGGACTTTCGTAGGCCTGAGGAAAGGAGTTTTTATTTCTATCATCTCATTAGAGAACGTTTACTGCCCCTGAGGCAATAAACACCCTTTATCCCTTCTACATGGATGACTCTCTATTTCATCTATTTATCTATTTGATATAGTGGAAAGAGGACTGGGCCCCAGATTATTGTACTTGGTTCTTACCCTAATTTTTCCAGTGAAATTGAGAAAATAATGACATCTCAGTTTCCTAACTTGAATAGTAAAGAAGGGTTAAACAAGATCTCTTAAAATCTAAAACTTTCTTCAATCTTTAAAAAAGATATATTTGTGTTAGTCCAAAGATGGTGCTTCGAGAGCTTTAACTTGAGAGATCTGAAGGAGTGAAAAGGGGCCTCTTGGTGAAGCCCTCCTATCCTTCACAACATCCCCCTACCCCTATAATACGCCTAAGGAACAATCAGGACTAATCCCATCATGTACCTTTTCCAAGTTTATGGCAGTTTCCACAAGTCACTCAAGATTTCTAGGTCATTCCTTATCACCTAGCCTCATCTCCACACAATTCTGTATTTTGCTGAATGTAATCCTATCTCCTACCCCTCCCCAACTCAGAAACCCTCGTCTTCAGAGTCCATCATCAGTAATATCCCCCAAATCTCCACTTCATCTCTAAACAGCTCACTCATTGTCTAATGTACACTCAATAAATATATATTGAACGAACAAGTGAATAAATGAATTTAACTGAATGAGGTCTCAAACTCAGAGGACCCTTGCACTACTAAGATCATACAGAATCTCAGAACTGAACAAAAGGCAGCCTGTCCAACACCAATGCCTCATCGTTTGAATTGTGGCTCTACTACACACTCTAAACTTTAAGATTTAATTATGAGTTAGTGTCATAAGCAGTGTGGTGAACATGCACATAATGAAATGTAGACAGAATTTTCCAGATAATTTGTTACCTATTAAGTCCACTAAACATCTTGACTAGATCCAACCTAGCTGGATTCTTTTCTTGTTTATATGGTAATCATGAAGTTTGTGCACATGACAGAACTTAATTTCCCAAAGCCTAACTTTCCACTAAGTTATCAGTGACTTTCACTAGCAAATCAAGCGAATGATCGGCCTGCCTCTAATTGGGCCAATCTTTACTAAGAGAAGGCAGAGAAACACTGATTATCTTTGAAGCAGGCAGCAGATAGGCCAAATCAAGTCCAGTCCTTAACAAGTTGAAAGCTGTCATATCAACCAAACAAAAGAAGTAAACTGCCTGCCAGATCGGACCACACCTGCTTCAGAAGCTTTTGATCAAGGCTATAGTGGGGTCCTCTAAAGACCTCAGTCCTCTACACAGGGTGTCACAAGGTTGCAATCAAGGTAGATCAGTCTGTGCACTAAAATGGAGGCTTGACTGGCAGAAAAAAATGCTCTCAAATTCACTCAGGTTGTTAGCAGAATTTAGTTCCTGGAGGTTGTACAACTGAAATCCTTGCCTTCTTTCTGGCTATTGGGCAAGGGTCTCTCTCAGCTCGTAGAGAATGCCTACAGTTTCTTGCCAGGTGGCCCACTCTGTAGACCCTCTCACGACATGAAAACTTACTTCTTCAAAGCCAAAAACAAAATCAAAAGAAGACTCAGGGTACATGGGTAGTTCAGTCGGCTGGGCATCTGCCTTCAGCTCGGGTCATGATCTCCAGGTCCTGGCACCAAGGCCTGCATGGCAGGGATCCCTGCTCTGTGGGAAGTCTGCTTCTCCCTCTCCCTCTGCCCCTCCCATTGCCACTTGTTCTTGCTCTCGCTCTCTCTCAAATAAATAAATAAAATCTTTACCAAAAAAAAGACTCTTCCCTCAATCTGCCAAAGATGCATCTTATTTAATGTAACCTCATCTTATCACTTTTGCCATATTCCATTGGCTAGAAGCAGGTCACAGGGTCTATCCACACTCAAGAGAAGGGGATTAAATAAAGACATGGATAACAGGAGAAAAAGGCATTGGTATTGGAGATCACCTAAGGTCTGCCAGCCAGAGTTACTATTCAACTTTTTGTCAGGAATGTGATATTCCTGAATAAAATGACAAAACATATTTAAGATACTAAAGAAGACGTAATCCAAGAATTTTTAACTAGCAAAATTTAATTTTCAAAATAAAAGATACAAACCACTATCAATATGTAAGAACTAAGAGGATATTGACCTCATGTGCTCATTCTGAGAAATCTCAAGAGAAAAATATTTAGACAACCAAAACTAGTAGAGTATAATTGTGATGATTACTACTTACAGATTACTTACAGATTACAACTAAGTGAGGGTTAAAATATAAGGGATAAGACTGTTGAATCTCAGATCTGTACCTCTGAAACAAATAATGCAATATATGTTAAGAAAAAAAAAAAAGAAGAAGAAGGTAGCGGGAGGGGAAGAATGAAGCAGGGGAAATTGGAGGGGTAGACGAACCATGAGAGACGATGAACTCTGAAAAACAAACAGGGTTCTAGAGGGGAGGGGGGTAGGAGGATGGGTTAGCCTGGTGGTGGGTATTGAGGAGGGCACATTCTGCATGGAGCACTGGGTGTTATGCACAAACAATGAATCATGGAACACTTCATCTAAAACTAATGATGTAATGTATGGGGATTAACATAAGAATAAAAAAAATAAATTAATATAAAAAAAATATAAGGAATAGACTTCTGGTTCCCAGTCCAGCATGTAAGGAGCTTGAAAGTCATCACTCTGTCCTAGCAACAAGTGAAATACTGAACAAAGTGAAAAGTAAACAACTTTTCTTATATCCATCAAAGAAGTGATGTAAAGAAAACTGCTATCCCCAAAATTGAAGTACAAAACAGGAGCTACAGAGAGTCACACTTACCAGAGCAGAAAGCTTCAAGCAGGAGCCTCTGTGGGAACCAGTACCAGGGTAGGAAACCTCAACTGCAATTGATGAATTGCTGGGGGCTCAGAGTGGATGAATCTGAAAGCTAAAAACTTTAGGGGTGGGATGCCTGGGTGGCTCAGTAGGTTAAGTGTCTGCCTTCGGCTCAGGTTATGATCCCAGGGTCCTGGGATCAAGTCCTACATTGGGCTCCCCGCTCAGCAAAGAGCCTGCTTCTCTCTCTGCATGTTGTGCCACTCCCCCTGCTTGTGCTCTCTGACAAATAAATAAAATCTTAAAAAAAAAAACAAAAAAAAAAAACGAGGGGTTTCCAGTCAGAGAGACCACCATACCTAAGTTTTACCTCTAGGAGCTCAACCAGGTTCTTACCATGAATATCAGAGAAAAATCCCCTTGTGCTTCTAGCAAGAGGAAGGTAAAAGGAACCATTCTGAAATACTCCAGAGCATTCTGTTCCTAAAATGGTCTGTCCTCAGGAGAAGCTATTTTACCAGAGCCTAAACTATCGGGGCTTTATCAAAGCCTAACCTAACTGACAAAAGGAAACTACCCATGCCAGCTCACTCTAGCCATCCTGTCCCACCTAAAAGGGAGAAAAAACCTAAGAAGCACAGGGGAAGTTCACATTTCAGAGGCACAGGCTCAAAAAAGACTGAGACCTCCCCTTCCCCCACATATAACCACCACATTAGTAAAGGCCTATTTATGGCAGTTCCTTTTACCCAGTGTATCATGTATGGCTATCAAGAAAGAATTACAAGGTATATTAAAAGGCAAATAAATAGTTTAAAGAGACAGAACAAGCATCATAAACAGACTCACCTGGCAGGCATGTTGGAATTATCAGATCAAGAATTTAAAACCACTATAATTATTATGTTCAGGGCTCTAATGAATAAAGTACACGGACAATTAAGCAGAGGATGAAGTTCTAAGAAAGAATCAGGAAGAAATTCTAGAGATCAAAAATACTATAACAGAAATGAAGAGTGTCTTCGATAGGCCCATTAACAGACTGGATGTGGCTGAGGAAAGATTTCTGAGCTTGAGGGTATCTCAATAGAACTTTCCAAAATGGAAAAGCAAGGAGAAAAAAGGCTGAAAAAAATGGAACAGAACAGCCAAGAGATGTGGGAGAACTACAGAAGGTGTAACACACACATAATGGGAATACGAGAAGGAGGAAAGAGAGAGCAAGAAAGAACAGTAACTGAGAATTTCCCCAAATTAACGTCAGACACCAAACCACAGGTCCAGAAAGCTCTGAGAACTCAAAGGAGGATAAATGCCCCGCAAAGAACTACACCTAGGCATGTTATATTCAAATAGTAAAAAACAAAGAAATAATCCTCAGATGGTGACTACACTCATCGCGGTGAGCACCAAGTATAGAGTTGTTGAATCACTGTGTCGTACACCTGAAACTAATATAACACTTTATGTCAATAATGCTTCAGTGGAAGAGGACGGGGGAGACAGAAGAGGAGGGGAGGTGGAAGAGAAGGAGAAAGAAATAATCCTGATAGAAGCCAGAAGGAAAAAAATACCTTATTTGTAGAGGAGCGAAGATATGAATTACATTAACTTCTCTTCAGAAACCAGGCAAGCAAGAAGAAAGTGGAGTGAAATATTTAAAGTGTCAAGAGAAACAAAAATACAAACCTAGAATTCTGTACCCTGTGACATTACCTTTCAAAAGAAGGAAAAATAGAGATTTTCTCAGATGAACAAAAATTGAGGGAACCTGTGGCCAAGAGACCCGCCTTGCAGTAAATGTTAAAAAAAAGTTCTTCCGAGAGAAGGAAAATAATATAGGTCAGAAACTTGAGTCTAAGGGCGCCTGGGTGGCTCAGTTGGTTAAGCGACTGCCTTCAGCGCAGGTCATGATCCCAGGGTCCTGGGGTCGAGCCCCGCATCGGGCTCCCTGCTCGGCGGGGAGTCTGCTTCTCCCTCTGACCTTCCTCCTTCTCATGCTCTCTGTCTCTCATTCTCTCTCTCTCAAATAAATAAATAAAATCTTTAAAAAAAGAAACTTGAGTCTACATAAAGAAAGAAAAAGCATCAAAGGAGGAGGATTAGAACTGCTTCATGGGTACTGCAACTACTTTCTAATTACAAAATAATCCTAATTCCTTCCATCTCTTTTATCATTGCTATTATCCATTTCACTTATACATAAGTTTGTATACATATACATACATAATCAAATACATTTTTGCTATTACTATTTTTTAAAGATTTATTTATTTATTTAAAAAGGGGTGTTAGGGCAGAGGGGGAGAGAGAGAAAATCCTCAAGCGGACACCAGCTGAGTGCGGAGCCTGAAATGGAGCTCGATTTCAGGACCCTGAGATCATGACCTGAGCCGAAGGCAGTCACTTAACCGACTTATCCGTTAGATCAATGGAGAACAAGCAAAATAAAAGTTTTTATTCTACCTTGACTTATTCCTTCTCTGAAAATGGACTTGGATTAGTTGTAAGTGTATACTGTAAATGCTAGGGCAACCACTAAAAAGCCTTTCAAAAAGGGGCGCCTGGGTGGCTCAGTTGGTTAAGCGACTGCCTTCAGCTCAGGTCATGATCCTGGAGTCCCGGGATCGAGTCCCGCATCGGGCTCCCTGCTCGGCAGGGAGTCTGCTTCTCCCTCTGACCCTCCCCCCTCTCATGCTCTCTCTATCTCATTCTCTCTCTCAAATAAATAAATAAAATCTTTAAAAAAAAAAAAAAAAAAAGCCTTTCAAAAAAAGTAGAGTTGATAAGCTAAGCAATGAGGAAAAAATGGAATCATATAATATGCTCAATTGAAACCACAGAAGTCAGAAAAGGAGAAGACAAAAATAGGAACAAAGAACAAGAGCAACTAAGAGAACAGTAACAAATATGGTAGATATTAATCCAATGATATAGTCACTTTAAATGTCAGTGGTCTAAATACACCAATTTTTCAATCAATAGAGACTGTCAGAGTAAGAGTAGACCAAAATACAAGACCCAATTGTATGTTGCCCATAACGTCCCACTTTAAAGACTCATATAGATTAAAGTGAATGGATGGAGAAAAATTAACCATGCTAAAACTAATTTTTAAAAAAGGCAAAGTAGCTCTATGAATTTCAGATAATGCAGACCTCAAAGAAAGCAAAGCTTCAGGGATGAAAAGGGGCATGACATAATGATAAAGGCATCAATTCTCCAAAAAGTCATAACAACCCTCAATTTGTATACATCATACAAGAGAATGTCAAAATATATGAAACTGCAAGGAGAAGTAGATGAATCCACTATTATAGCTGGAGAACTCGAAAGCCTCCATCAGAAATGGACAGATCCAGCAGGCAGAAAACCAGTAAAGGCATAGTTGAACTCAAAAGGTAGAGAATAAAGTATGTTACAAGAATGCAGATACCATATAAAAAAATGTTGTAATTTTGTTTTTTGTAATCATATTTGTTGGTGATAGATTTATTATTAATCAACTATTTATCACTGATATTTTCTATTATATATTATATATAATATATATTATATATCTAGTACATTAATTTACTAATAAATTATTACTAAAAATTATTATCACTAAACTGTAATATAATATGAGTTTAAGCAGATGAGTAATTATGAAATATTAAAATTTAATCATTCCTCAAAAAATATCTTCAAAAAAGAAGCTGATAGTTACAGAGAACAGATTGGTGACTGCCAGAGGGGGCTGAATGCGGGATGGGCTGAATGGGTAAAGGGAGTCAAAAGGTACAAACTTTCAATTATAAAATAAATAAGTCATGGAGATGTAACGTACAGTGCGGCAACTAGAGTTAATAATACTGTATTGCAAATCTGAAAGTTGCTAAGGGAGTCAGTCTCAAAAGTTCTCAACATAAAAAAATTCTCTGTGTGGTGATAGATGTTAACTAGGCTTATTATGGTAATCATTTTGCAGTACTATATACAAGTATTAAATCATTACATTGTACAACTGAAATTAATATAACGTTGCATGTCAATTAAAAAAAAATAAAGATACATTCACAAGTGAAAAAATCCAATCATCCCTGTGTTTCTGAGAACCAGGGTTCTTGATGTTTAAAAAAAGATATAAAAATATAAGAGTTTAAGTAAAACTCCTGTAATCCTATATTAGAACTGGAAGTATCAGTATGAATTCTGGGGGTATTTTGTATTTTAAGAGATATCACACACACATACACACACACACACACAGAATAGCATTATCGCCACCTTGAAACCACTAATGAATTAATTAGTTCAAGGATCAGCAAGCTGTTCTGTAGAGGCTGATAATAAATACCATAGGCTTTGCAGGGCCCACGGCCAAATCACAGCTACTCAATTCTGCTATTAGAGAAAAAGCAGCCATGGACAACGTATGGCTACATTCTGATAAAACTACTTACAAAAGCAGCAGTTGGACCCAATTTGGCTCACAGAGGTTTGTTGACCTCTGAATTAGGCAATGAACATGAATGACTGCTAACATCACAAAATGACCGTCTAGACAGTATTTGCCTTGATGAAAGATAGCAACACCACCAATAGTCTGATCAGGTTTGGGGACCCAACTGCCAAATTACAAGAGATACACAAGAAAGAAGTACATGTTAACCAGGGTAAATGTAAGAAACTCTACAGGTCACCCTACACAAGTTCTTCAACATAAATTGTAAAGAAAAGATAAGGCTGGAGATGGGAATTTTTAATACATACTAAATTATTTTAAAAGGGTAAGACTCTAAGCAATCAAAACACTGACTGATTCTTTTTTTAAAAGAAAAGAAAAAGTTCCTGAGGCCCTGGTAGTACTTTGAAATTTGTATTGGCTCTTTCAGCATAGAGAATGAGGAAGAATTTGTCTCTTCATTGAAGCAGTTGAGCAATAAACCTTCCATTGGCCTCGCACCACCTGCAAGGTGACTAGTCTCACACTGAACATTGGCTCTGGCACCAGTGGAAGGTGGAAGGAGTTTGCCTTTGGGGACTTCATGATCTCCCTTTCAAGACTCTCTGCTTCATTATTTCCATCACACCCATCAAATCCTGCCTCACTTCCTGTTTCCAACGGACGATAAGTTTTTTTGAGGTTTTGGATCTCTAAATCATACTTCTATTAAGTAAGTGAAAGGAACTTTGGAGAAGGAAAACCCTAGGTGACATAAAGATATAGTGTCATTCCTACTATATTGATAGCAAGGGTGGCTGAATAATGTATTGTCTAACCAGGGACACTTTTTTTTAAATTGAAAGTTAATCATGCCAGGACAACAGAGAAAAGTTAATCATGCCAGGACAACAGGCAAACTGGGAAGCATGGCCACTCTTGTAAAGGTGGAAATGTTTTTGGACTGGGCAGAGCTACTTATGGTCTAAATTATAGATACACATAGATAACACATGCTGTACCTCCTCCTTCAGCTGGCTCTGCTTCAATGTCATGTGCCTCTGTGCACTTGGCTGGGCCATAGCATTGCTTCCAACAAACTACAGTACAAGAGATAACCCTCCTTCCACCTCAGATAACTGCCTCAGAGTAACTCACAAGGTGCACCCCTTCCAATGCCTGCTTCCACGAGCAGAGTGTAGGTCTTTCTCAAAATAAAGTGCCATCTTTCTTTAACAACAATAGAACACTACAGTACCAGTTTCTGGATGATGACTCCACCACTTCTAAGCCATCCCATGTATAAAAGCAAGTTTCTTTCCATTTTTGTTTATTACGTTCAATTAGCCAACATATAGTACACCATTAGCTTTTGATGTAGTGTTCAACGATTCGTTAGTTGCTTATTATACCCAGTGCTCATCACCACACATGCCCTCCTTAATACCCATCACCCGGTTACCCCATCCCCCCACCCCCCTCCCTTCTGTAGCCCTCCGTTTGGTTCCCGGAGTCCAGAGTCTAAAAGCAAGTTTCTGTAAACTCAGTCTGAATGCACTGAGAGGCCACCTCTCACACAGCTGGCAAACTGGCTAGATATTGTGCAAAATGTTTTTTCTATTATCTGATTGTTTACTTGCCCGTAAAATAAATGGTTTCAACCAGACATTTTCAGAACATATTTTAGCTTTGTTTCTTACTCTGAGAGTCATGTGTATGTATGTACACACATTCATGCACACCCTTTGTTAAGTGGACTTAAATCAAGATGGGTGTGTCAAGAGCAAAGAAGAAAGGAAAATTGATCATCTCAAAAAATGTTTTCTGATACATGGTATCACAGAACTCATCTAGTCTTGCAGACATGAGTTCATCTACCTTGTTTTTTTATTTATTTTTAAAATTTTAATCTTTTTTTTTAAGATTTTAATTATTTATTTGACAGAGAGAGCGAGCACGCACACACAAGCAGGGGGGAGCGGCAGGCAGAGGAAGAGGGAGAAGCAGGCTCCCCGCTGAGCAGGGAGTCCTACTTGGGGCCCCTGGGATCATGATGTGAGCCAAAGGCAGATGCTTAACCGCCCCGGCGCCCCTCATCTACCTTATTTTTAAATATTTCTAGAGAAAATGGTGCTGCAGCACCATTCCAGGACATGATACCCTGAGAGCCAGAAAGTTCTAATCCTCTTCAATTTATTTCTTCTGAAAATAGGACAGTGTTGGAAGTTCAAAAAGGGACAAGCAGATTGTAACTCAAGAGTTTCGAACACCTCTTTGAGGTGAGCTAGTTCCCTCAACCATGCAATTGCTCCCCTCACTTCTTCATTTTCCAGTGCTGAGGGCTACAGTGATGTCCACAGGGACTGCAGCAGAGAAGTACTAATTGGCTCTTTTCCTGTAACAACACCCAAAGGTAAACAGCAATTGACTTTTTGAGAGGTTATTGGTATGATGCAGAAAGTTCGGGTTGCAGGGTAAGTAAGTATAAGATTCACTGATTTAAATCCATAGCTAGCATTTCCTAAGTTCTGTAAAATATAGCAGGCAGCCATCTCTGCCTTGGGAGTTGACAGGAGTCTAAATCAGACAAGTGAGACCGGGAAATTTAATGAGACCAAGTGACAAATGCAGAATGGAAAATGAAATAAAGCTCAGCATCTAATAGTGACTCCAAAAACAGAAAGTAACCCAGAAAAGCCTTCCCTGAAGACCCAGGAAAGTACCTGAGGTTTTCAGTAAGAGCTGAGTTTCCAAACTGCATCTTCTTTGCTAGAGAAACAATACAGGGATTCACACTACCTCTGCAGGCAGGATGTGACTTCCAAACTGCTCAGTAGCACGTCTTTGGAGTGGCTGCCCCAGGCAAGTCTTGAACACCACTGAGATCTCCCACAGTAAGTGTCTTTGTTACATATTGTGGAAAAGAGGAGGAAAAGAAGAGCTGAAATTGTTTATGGGCCACTTTCCTACACCCTTCTTCCTCTTGTTCTTTTAAAAACAATCTAATGAAGGTAGAAGAACATTGTAGAAAAAATTTTTTTCCACTGTACACATGCACCTTTTGTAGTCCTTATCACATTATATTCTAACGTGGAGTTTGCCTGTCTCCTGGCAGTAGACTAGTTACATGGGTGGCCCAAATGACCTGTCTGAACCCACGTCCTTTGCAGTATGACTCTGCAGCTCTTCCCTTAAAGAGATGGAATTCGGGGCACCTGGGTGGCTCAGTCGTTACGCGTCTGCCTTCGGCTCAGGTCATGATCCCAGGGTTCTGGGATCGAGCCCCGCATTGGGCTTCCTGCTCCACGGGAAGCCTGCTTCTCCCTCTCCCACTCCCCCTGCTTGCATTCCCTCTCTCACTGTGTCTCTCTCTGTCAAATAAATAAATAAATAAAATCTTTAAAAAAAAAAAAAAAGAGATGGAGTTCATTCCCCATCTGCTCCACCCCTACCTCGATTCTGAGGTGTATTTTAGACTTAGTTTTGGCCAACAGAACATAATGGAAACGGTTTTGTGCCAGTTCTGAGGCTATGCTTCAAGAGGTCTTATTCAATCCCCTTGATGTCTGGCATCCCCACCATCATGTGATCAAGGCTAGGGTGAGCTGCTAAAAGATGAGAGACCACATGAAATCCAAGTTGTCTCATTTGTCCTAGCCAAAGCCCTCCCAGACTTGCCAGTCCTCTGTTGAATTGCCAGCTGGTAACAGATAAAATGAGTAAGCTCAGCTAACATCAGTCAAGCCTGCCTTAGACAAGAAAAACTACCCATTTGATTCAGACTCATGAATTAAATAAATGTGTTGTTGTATGCTACTGAAGTCTGGTTATTTGCTATGCAGCATTATTAGGGCAATAGATAACTGCTATGCCTCCCTACTAAATTTATTCCCACAGAACAGATCTAAATATATGACAGGTGAATTAATAAATAAATAATGAGTGAATACACGAAATTGATACCATAAACCAGATGACATGGTGTTTAAATGGATTCTGCCTCATTAAATACAGAAGAATTTTGAATTACCATCTTATGTTTCCCTAACTAGAAATTCTTCCTCTGTCCCAGCCCATCTTAGAATGCCTGACACTGACCATGTAGATCATTCTACTGACCTCAGGCAACCACTGAGCCAGCTATGCGGACCCTGTTTCTGAGCCAAAGTTATGCAAGCAGACAAGTAGCACAGAGAGACGGTGCAAGACTGTAGGGTGTCTGCCCATTCTAGTCCCAGACGTGGCAAGGGGGTGGGTAGTGGTATGTTTCTGCCAAAAGAGGAGCAAAGAATGAATAAACAAGTGTGCTTTGGAATAAGAAGAAAGAAAAACGAAACTTCTCTTCCCTCTCCCAGTGCACACATGTGCACACACACAGTCAGCACAGATGTTGCCACACAACATGTAAGAATTCCACAAAAACAAACAAAACTCTGTGATGAATACAATGGAATCCACAGCCAAGGGGACCAGAAAATACTTGAGAAAACCTCCAGTAACCGGGGAAAACACATACAGCTGTCTCAAGGGCAGCGTGGAGGCTCCAGATTTAGAGAAAGGGGCCATCTGTGTGAGCTGGAGACCTAAGGAAAGCTAGAGAAGGGTGACTTGACCCCAACTTTAAAGGCCTGGCTCAGTGTGGCTAGATCTTGAGGTACAGTTGGAAGTCCAGATGAAGACACCTTACAAAGCAAAGGCTTGAAGGTAAGACAACCATGGCAAATTTTTCAGAGGAAGTAAGTGGCTACAAAAGAAAACTTACGTAAGAGTTACGGTAAGATTAGATTGCACGGTGCAGTCATATTTTTTTTGTGCAGATTTGGAGAAGTATTGGTAAAGAAAGAGGAGGGTGCTGATGTACAACAAGTATGAAATGTTAAGGTTTCATTCTAAGGGCAAGGCATGTGATGAAATTAAAATGAAGTTATTAAGCAAGTCAAAAACAGGAAGCATTTAGACAGAGGTTAAAATGGGCATACTACGCTGTACTCAGCAAGTATTCAATAAACATGGACTCATAAAAATACACTTTCCCCTCGAGATCTTAGATTTATAGTGCACTTCCCTGGTTTTTAAACTTTCTAGAGTTGGTGAGACTTTCAAAGCAGTATTTACAAGGGATCTCACACTTCACACTCCATAACTTTTAGGGCTGGCAGAGGTGAGGGAGAAGGGAACATTCTCTTTTTGTCCCACCCCGACACAATACCTGATATAATCCTGCAGGAGTCTTTGAGCCAACAGCTGTGTTTGGACTCACATTTCCTTCTGTCACAGCCTGATGATTCACGTTTCATTGCCCCACTACCTCCCACCACTGCTCCTGCCCACGTCCCTCCTTGTTTTTTTTAAGTAAGCTCTATGCCCAGCATGAAGCTTGAACATATGACCCTCAGGTCAACAGTCTCATGCTCTATGGACTGAGCCAGCCAGGCACCCATGCCCCTGCCCTCTTGTTTTCCCAATGGGAGGTTGGTAGCTGGTTCATAAGAAGGTTCTTCTTAATATTGCTCCCTTCATGGGTTGGAAGCAAAGACTTCCTCGTATCTCTCCTGTCTCCTCAATGAGAGGAACTAATGTTGTTTTAGGGATCCCTAACCCCAAGAATCCAGTGCCACTTGAAGAGTTTGCTTTAATGCCTCTCCCTTTATAGCCTTCGAAAGAGCTTCTTCATCAGATTTAAGGTATGCTATGTCACTCAGTGAGCCAAACAAAAGCAGAATACAACTCACATTGACATTTATGGTATTTTGTACTTAATGACTCTCATACTACACTTCCTAAATTACTCTCATAAAAAATCTGAATTTGAAATGCTATTTTTCTCAACTGCCACTAATACGTTCATCTCATTTTGCTCTGTTGCACAATTGAGCATGACAGATTTAGTCAGTTCTGATATGTTAAAATTTTTCTTTTACTCCTGTTTTGTAGGCTAAAGTGTTTTTGGTTTTCGTGTGTCTTTTTTTTTTTTTTTTTTTAAGCTGGGGGCTAACTGAATTTTCAACTACCTGTAACAATGTGATTTTTAAAACATATCCTTCCAGTGGTTTTTGTCTTTTGTACAGAAAAACAGACCACAGGCCTGAGAGTGGTTTCAGAGCTTGCAATATAGAGCTGACCTTTGGATACTCCCATCTATCTTGTGAACAAGGAAAAGCAGTCTGTTCCTTTTGCCCAAAAAGGAAGATGTGGTGTACTTCTGATATTGAGCAGTGCTAAGCCAGGGTTAAAACAAGAGCAGGGCACTTGTGTGGATATAAGATTAGGGCTTTGAAAATGCTAGTATTTTATCTATTTTTACTTAGTGCTAGGGACATTCTACAATAAGTATTATTCAGGAAGGAAGCCCATGTAATAACGTAGCTCTTTTATGTGTAAGCCTCAGGCATTTTCATTAAGTCATCCAATACCAACAGCATTGGCTGGACAAAGAAGCTGGGGGCTTATAAGCCAAAGTTTCAGTTCTATAAAAGGCTTATTCTAACTACTCTTATAAACATGGTCTTCATTCAAGATCTGGATTACCTAAAAACAGGAGGAAAGAAAAGGAAAACATTAAAAAAACAAAATTAGGGGCGCCTGGGTGGCTCAGTTGGTTAAGCGACCGCCTTCGGCTCAGGTCATGATCCTGGAGTCCCGGGATCGAGTCCCGCATCGGGCTCCCTGCTCGGCAGGGAGTCTGCTTCTCCCTCTGACCCTCCTCCCTCTCATGCTCTCTGTCTCTCATTCTCTCTGTCTCAAATAAATAAATAAAATCTTTAAAAAAAAAAATTAGTATTTCAGAAGGTGATGAAGGTAGTAGAAGTGCTCCCAAAGCTAATTTTTTTTTGGATTTCAACTACAGTTTTGAGTCCCTAAAAAGGATGAGAGTTTATATAATAAAAGAATGAGATACAGACTATACAAGGTGCTTATTCTTGCACATCTCATAAATTAATGAATTCATTTCTTCATTTGACAAACATTAACTGAGCAACTGCTACATTTTAGGCACTAGGCATGGTGCTAAATACTAAAGCTACTGGAATAAGTAAAACAGGATTTATAATCCCTAGGACTCACGGTAGAAAGGAGGAAACAGATACACATAAACAATTATGATAAGATTCAAAATGTTGACAAAAGTAAATTATATTTGAATTCATCTAGTTTTCTTTCATTATTCATTCAATCACTTATTCATTCATTCAACATTGACCCCTTTGTTCCAGGCATTGTTCTTAGACAGGGAGACACAAAAATGAATAGGATCCTTAACAGGAGTTCCCTTACAGTTAGAAAGATGCCATTTAACACACAAATTACAATACAGCATGGGATGTGCTATGAATAGTAGCATAGTCACAGGAAATGGAGCAAATGACTCCACCTTTGTGAGCTGAGAAAAGCAGTAACAGTGATCCTTTACTCTGACTGACAGAAAACTCTAACCTGCAAAATAAGTACTTTCTGCAGATGAAAAAGGTAGGGAACCTTTACAGATATAGCCTTTCTTATTTGTGAATGTGCTCATTTTCTTCCCACATTTGGTTTATAATGTATTCCAGGATTAAAGTTACAATATGGCCACACCACTCCTAATTTCAACCTTCTATGGTGTCAGCCACAGAAGCAGCATAGGATTGACTATGCTTGGGAAATGATTAGATGCCAGGAACAATGAGCCACGAGAAGAATTGAAATGGATGTTTCTAATATTAGAAATGGTATGGACATGGGAGGTGGGGAAGATGTTTAAGTAGGACGACCCGAAGCTGGCCTGTCCCATGGATACAACTAGATCACACTCACATCAGCACAAAAAAAACAGAAAATGACCCAAAGACTGTCAGAACAAACCCTCTAGAATGGCCATCGAAGAAGACAAGAAGGGCGAACAACATGTGGTTTAGAGCAAAATAGGCCAAAATCAAATGGGCTAAAATCAAAAACACAAGAAACAAGTGTTGGCAAGGATGTGGAAGAAAAGGTACCCTCGTGCACCACTGGTGGGAATGCAAACTGGTGCGGCCACTGTGGAAAACAGTATGGAGCTTCCTTAAAAAGTTAAAAATAGAACTATGCTAGGATTCAGTAACTGCACTACTGGGTATTTCCCCCAAAAAATACAAAAACACTAACTCAAAGGGATACATGCACCGTATGTTTACTGCAGCATTATTTACAATAGCCAAATCATGGAATCCAATTATGGAAATGCCCATTGATAGATGAATGGATAAAGAAGTGGTGTGTATATATATATATATAATGGAATATTACTCAGCCATAAAAAGGAATGAAATATTTTCATTTCCAACAACATGTATGAAGCTAAAGAGTATAATGCTAAGTGAAATACGTCAGTCAGAAAAAGACAAATACCATATGATTTCACTCGTATGTGGAATTTAAGAAACAAAACATGCAAAGGGAAAGAGAGAGAGAGACAAACCAAGAAACAGATTCATAACTATAGAGAACAAACTGATGGCTACCAGGGGGGAGGTGGGGAAAGAGATTTGTGAAATAGGTAATAGCGATTAAAGAGTACACTTACCACGATGAGCACTGAGTAAGTACAGAATTGTTGAAATCACTATATTGTTCACTTGAAACTAATATAACTCTGTATGTTAACTATACTGGAGTTAAACAAAAGACTTAATAAAGAATAAATAAAAGAAATGGGATGGACAAAGAGCCCATTAACCATACCCAAACTTTTTCTTTAAAAAAAAAGGATATCAAATTACACAATGGAATGCATTCTGTTTAGCTGATTTTTAATATTTTGGAATGGGCAATCTAATGTGGAAAAGGCCAGCTTTTAAATCCATCATTTTCATGCTTCTTTATAGTAGAGGAAATTGGTTTGCAGGAAATATTTAGGACTAAGATGACCCATCCCCATTATTGTATTCCCTAAATGGTGAGGAAGAGTCATACTGTAGGTGGGAGATGGGTGGAAAGAAGGCAGTTTCCTTTCTTACACAACTTTTTGTTTTATGTGGAATTAAAAACTGCTTAATTTTCTTTTCTTTTTTAAAGATTTTATTTATTTATTTGTCAGAGAGAGAGAGAGAGCACAAGCAGGCAGAGTGGCAGGGAGAGGGAGAAGCAGGCTCCCTGCTGAGGAAGGAGCCCGATGCGGGACTCGATCCCAGGGCCCTGGGATCATCACTGAAGCCAAAGTCAAGATGCTTAACCGACTGAGCCATCCAGGTTCCCCCTGAAACTGCTTAATTTTCAATACTCCTATTATGTAATTGATTTCTCTGTGCTTATAGCTAATTCTCTCCCCCAATCTTCCAACAGAAGTATAAAACTCCTTCTGATACAGTGTAACAGGTTGTTAAATTGGAAATTCCAGCTAAGTCAATGCAATATATTAAAGATGAAATCTACCCAAAAAAGTCAAAACCAAAAGCAGATTTTAAAAAGAGATACCAGAGGACCAGTTAGGCAGTTCCAAAACCACAGGAGGATATAATAGGGTCAAGAGATTGGAAATGAAGATATGATTTGTGAAGAGCAGTGTGAGTGTATACGAGGGTGTGCATACACCCATGCATACTGCTAGGCTGTAAGCTTCACCTTCTCTGTGGGGAAAGGGTGGAGTGCCACCCTTTGCAAAAAGGGGCTTCAAAAAAGAGCTTGAAATGTCTTCCCTGGAGTGTGAGAGATAGGACGACTGAGATCTGACAGGTTTAATGGAAGGCAAGAGGGACAGGTGATAACCAGTTTGGGCAATGGAGTAAAGAGAGGAGATGAGGATCTCATGGAGAGAATTAGCCTGGGACATTTTTTGCCCTGCCCAAAAGGACTCTCTGGAAGGGGTACTGAGCTTCTAAAGTAAGGGACAATAGGAAATGATGGTCGCATGGACAGGCAGAGAAACATGGTCATGGGGCAGGTGTTGCAACTGGGTGAGCACAGCAGAGTGCACCAGAGTAGCCCAAAGAGGAAAATCAGCTCCAAACATCTTACAGCAGAATCAGGACTAATACGAACTTTTCTCCCCACTTTTCCCTTTCTCCCACTCAGCTGTACTCCCCAAAACCCACAGGATCAGTAATAACAGCTTGCAAGTGGCAGACAAGTGGTCAGGAAGGATAGACAAAAAACAAAAACAGAAACAAACAAACAAAAAAAAGCTGCCCTTTTCCCACTAAAAGCAGCTGGTCTGCCTCAGTTGGGGATGGAGACTGGATGTTAACCCAAATGCATGGTTTTAGTTATATTCTGGGACAGGATATTCTAATTTACATATTGAGAGCATATTTGAGATGGAAAGTTTCAAATTCAAGGGATCAAATTTCTGGCCTTTCTCTACAGACTTCATTTCTGTTTTCAAATCGCCGATTCTTTCGTGAGTTCATCTTTCTAGTAAAAGTGCTGCAAGCACATGGTAAGGCCTATCACTCTGACATTTTCCAAACCTCTCCCCCAAAGCTATAAGCCGAGGAGAAACATGGTCTGCTCTCCAAGTCTCCAGAGGACAGTTTTGCTGTTTTCCTCTTTTTTTTTTTAAAGATTTTATTTATTTATTTGAGAGAGAGAGAGAATGAGAGACAGAGAGCACGAGAGGGAGGAGGGTCAGAGGGAGAAGCAGACTCCCCGCTGAGCAAGGAGCCCAATGCAGGACTCGATCCCGGGACTCCAGGATCATGACCTGAGCCGGAGGCAGTCGCCTAACCAACTGAGCCACCCAGGCGCCCTCTTTTTTTTTTTTTTTTTTAAGATTTTATTTATTTGAGAGAGAGAGAGAGAGAGCACGAGAGGGGGAGGGTCAGAGGGAGAAGCAGACTCCCCGCTGAGCAGAGAGCCCAATGCGGGACTCGATCCCGGGACTCCAGGATCATGACCTGAGCCGAAGGCAGTCGCTTAACCGACTGAGCCACCCAGGCGCCCCAGTTTTGCTGTTTTCCTATGGCACGACAATGGCCCCATGAAATGTCTCTTTCTGACTGGCAGGTGACTATGCTCCAAGCACCAAGCAGTACTTCAGAAATCCAGTCTCTTTCCATTTTATGGCTTCACCATCATCAACCTGTAGCTTCATAGGCCACCAAGTTCATTTCTGCATGAGTCTGATAGAAGGGGAAAGAACAACAAGCATCTTCTATCAGAATTTTTTATGAACCAGGCCCCAAAATGTCATCAATCACTTTCCCTTATGTTCCACTGGCCAGAACCCAGTCCCATGGCCACATCTAATGTAAGAGAGGCTGGGAAATGCAACCTATCTTTGTGCAAAAGGAGAATAAACAGGCTTGGTGAACAACTACACTGTTTCTGCCATCAGAGTGTTCCATTTTCTGAGAGCGAGCCAATTAGCTATGTGAACTTCTGAAGAATGTATCCAGAAGAAAGGACGGGTGAGGGGAATCAATTGCTGAAAAACTGTAAAAGAACAATGGAAGACAAAAATAGTGTTTTGATTGTATCTCTAATATGTGCTTATTTGAAGCATAATTTTCAGCTGTCAAATGTGTAACACCAGGTAATATATCAGTTCTGTTTTTACTTTGAAAACATACTTCTGAACGGCCTCTGGGCTGATGTTTCTAATCTGGACTGATTGTGTCAGATCTGTTACACAACTCTCATCCTGAGACTTCCCTTCACCATCATCGAGACAGGTCCTTTATCTTGCTCCTGTTTTCCAGCCTGTTCTACTGAGACCCGTGTGCTTCCTCCCTTACTGTTTGATCCCTCTTTCTTGGGGGAGCATATCCTCTAGTAGTGTCCTGAGAAAGAGTGCACAGAAGATCCATTTTTAGAGATCTCACATATCTGAAAATACTACTCTGCATTCACAGTTGATGGAAAACTTGGCCAACTAGGAATTCTAGGCTCCAATTCATTTTTCCTTGGAATTTTGGAGACTACTTCATTGTCTAATTACCATCCTTTGAATGTGACCTGCTATTTCTGTCCAGCTGGTTTTAGAATCTTCTTTGTATCCTTAGGATTCTGCAATGTCATGATATTATGAGTTGATGTTTTTTTTTAAATCATTCATTTCTGAGCACTCAGAGGACTCTTTTGATCCAGAAATTCATGGCTTTCAATATTTGGAAGTCTTCTCACATTATTTTCTTAACATTTTTTCCTCCCTTTCTTTGCTTTTTGTTCTCTTTCTCAAAGACCTAATAGTTGAATGTTTTGCCTTTGACTGGTCCACTAGTTTTTTCTTTTTTTTTTTTTATTATGTTATGTTAATCACCATACATTACATCATTAGTTTTTGATGTAGTGTTCCATGACCCATTGTTTGCGTATAACACCCAGTGCTCCATGCACTACATGCCCTCTTTAATACCCATTACCGGGCTAACCCATTCCCCCACCCCCCTCCCCTCTAGAACCCTCAGTTTGTTTCTCAGAGTCCATAGTCTCTCATGGTTCGTCTCCCCCTCCACTAGTTTTAAAATATATTTTCTTATCTGCTTTCTTTCTCTTTCTCTTTTTGTTCTAAATTTTTTGGAAGAGTCCTCATTTTACCTTTCATACTTGTATTAAATTTTTTACTTCTGCTAAAAGTATTTTTACTTCTTATAACTTTGTTATTCTCTAAATTTTTATACCTTCCTGTTATTTCTTCAAGAATAAAATATATTCCGAGTTAAAAACATTAATGATTATTTATTTTATAATTTTTTCTTCTGCTTCAACTTTGCTTTTTTTTCTTCTTTCTTTCATTTTGTCCCCATCTATGACTTGTATATGAGATGCTTTCTTCATGTATCTAGTGGTCCTTGGATAACCATTCACACTGATAACTCTGGTGGCAGAACAACCCAATTGGTAGGTCTCACTGCAGAGCAGTCAGGACCCAGGAATGTCAGAAAATGTAGATTTCTTTTCTCTGGAGCCAGTCAAGTACTCCAGAAAGGAATCTGCAAACATACTGCCTGTTGGATCCAAGCCACTGCTGCCCACATTTTGCATCTGGAGAGAGAACGACGACTAAGGGGTTTATTGATATCACTTAGGTCCTCTTTTATCAATTTATCATTTCATCTTTCATTCTACTATTTCTGATGTCCCCAAATCCAAACTTTCTTAGGTTTGATTTTTCTAGGAAGCAAACCTCCTGTCTTCTACGAGAGTTGGGAATGGCTGATAGCTTCACCAGCATCGTGGGCAATATTGCAAGGAATGAAATGCTCCTTATACAAACCTTCCATTTAATTTTATCTCCACTCCTACCTTTTTCCGTCAGAGGTATTTGGTGCCTTCTGGAGTTTTGTAACCTGCTTCTTGTGGTCCTCCATCTGCAAGCAGTTACCCTTTAGCTTTTTCTACTCTGCTCTTTCATATGCCAAAACTTTGTTGACTTCAAAAAATATTCTTATGTTGTTCCTTATCCTCTGCATCGTGCATTTTTTTATACTTTTAATATGTTTCAGATGGGATTTGGTAGAGAGGAAAGGTAAAAGTGTGTACATTTAATCCACCACACTTAACTACAGTCTAGTAACATTTTCAGATGTCTTTTTTCCTTCCAAAACACATTACTGTATCCTAGCATGTTTAAATTTCTAAGAGATAGGTGTACACATATATAATAAAGCAGAGTCGTTGCAATATTTTATATCCTTTAAAAGACTAGTCATAGAATAAAGAAATCTGGTGATCTAACTTTTGTCATTTCAGCTTGAATGGATATCCTTGAATGAAAATACAGATTGTACTACAAAACCAAACAGTATTAAAATTGTATGATGCAACAGAATTGCCTGCAAGCTAAGTAGAAAAGGACATCTCCCACAATATAGGGTTGTTTTGGTAGTGGTTTTTTGTTTTTTTGGGGTTTTTTTAGCTTATAAGTATTATGAAGTAGTAATGATGTCTGCGTGTCATATTTTTCTTTCATTAACTTTGTTAAATTCTGTTTTCAAAGAGCCCTGTTTGTCCTTAAAGGACAGATTCTACTTGCTAGGAAACTAGCTTCAGGCACTGTCTTTCCCAGTGGCCTGCTGTACAGATTCTGATGAGATGCGAAACAGAGACATCTAAAGGAGTTTTTAGGAACTGAAACATTAACATCCACTATCCTTAGGTTTGATTAATTCCCTCGGAAATACAGTGTTTAGTTTATTATGAAGCTCAGAAATGTCACTTTGTAAAATTACATCCATAGCCAAAATAATAAGCCTTTTGGAAGCAAGTCAAGAGAAGACTAGAATCACCAACAGTTTGGAATTCAGAGTTACTGGAAGAAAAATATCAAAAGTCACTTATTTGCCCTAAAGTTATTGGAAGGAAACTGACTTTCACTAAGCTATTTCTATTCGTATGATATTTTGGGTTTTAGTGTATTTGTCCATAGTGCTATGTGCGATATAGGTGCTTAAAAATCAAAGTAAATAGGTAATTTAATGAATGAACAATTAATTGATTGAATTATATTCTGGAGAAGTATCATTCAGGTATTTTTCGGATTGATTCTTCTTTAAGTAATAATACCCAGTTTTCAACCTTTGACTTGATGCGGCTTAGAGAAGGTATGACAGAACTGTTTGTGCAAATTTAAAATGTTAATACACACAATAATGGCATTTCTCCCATGAGCTTTATCTTCCCAAATGGATAAGAATAATGAAATCTAAATCTTCTTTTCAAAGACATTCAGATAATGTCTTCTTTTTGACAAGCTCTGAGTTGTTAAAAGCTTTTCTCTAAGCCATCTAATTGCCATAAAATAGCTCTATTTGAATTACTTTTCCTGGAAAGCCAAGGCCTAGTTCCAAGGCCATGGGAAAGTCAGCTTCCTTAATGTGAAGTTAAAAAATAAATATAAGAAACAATTGCAAACCATATGATAAATTTTCTTCTAAGACATATGTGCTTCATCTATTTCTGTGAATATATTTTTTCCTTATTCTGAGTCAACAGTACATTCTATTTTGAAAAAACAAAAAACACGGAAATAACAAGAAATGGAAGAAGAAATGTTCAAGCTATCTCTGTTGGCTCCTATTCTGGGTTGTAAAGTCTTATTAGAAGACAAGGGATA
>NC_138370.1:72322364-72348186 GCF_054177405.1 Leptonychotes weddellii
AGAAGACAAGGGATAAAAGAACATACCAGAGGTCAGAGGTTCTTTGAAAAACAGCCAGAACTTTACTATTCTTTTAAATTAGACTAAGTTCAATTAATTCATGAAGCTATAATATAAATTCAACCATCTAAGATATTACCTGGCAAAAGTAAGGAGAAAGCCCCCCAAATGACTGTCAATGTCTTGTTTAAAGGACCTCTATCTTGTCTATATGTTCCCATGCACCTAACTTTTCAGGTGACTTTAAGAATAGGAAAACTGTCTGTTTTGAAGACTACTGCTAGATGTTTTTAAGTGTTACAAAATTAAGAGGAAAAATACAGGATAGAAAACTATATGCAATATGATCAAAATTTTGCTTTTGAAAATCAAAATACAGAGAGAAAGAAGAAATCAGTTTAGCTAAATTATACAGTAATAACAAATGAGCCTATAGTCTTAGGACCGTACAACAAGAAAAGTTTATTTCTTGATCATGTTACCCATCCTTCACAGCTCATGATCTAATCCATTACAGGTCTTTTTCGTCCTGGGACATCAGCTGATACTAAGATGATGAGGGGAAAGACTGAATCATGAATGGCTTCTCATTTCAACTCACATTTTCTTGTCCAAAGCAAGTGATGTGGCCAAGCCTGATATAAATGGAATGGGGAGACAAAATTCTCCCACAGGGAAGCAATGAATACTTGAGGACAACAATACAATGTACCTCGGTTTTCCCTTTTGGTCACAAATGTATATTCCCCTTTCCATATGCAAAATGCATTCATCTTCTCTCTCATGAGAAACAACATGGTCAAAGTCTAGAACCTCATGAACGTGTCCACATGCGTGCAGATGTGGCTCCTCTTGAACTGGAAATTTAGGAGCTAAATTATAAGTTACCTAAGCCAGACAGAGTCAATATACAATGAGTAGAATTCCGCCAGAATAATGCCTTTAATGTTCCCATTTGAAAACAATAGTGGAAAGAAGGAAGCAAACACTGGTCCATAGCAACTCTAACATCTTTCTGGGCATATATTGTGAATTCTCCATTGTCCACTGTTTTCAATGGCTCTTGACTCCACTCCAGGATGTCCTTTCTCTTCCATTATCTCCCCTGATCACATTGGAGGAGATCATTGGGAAATACTTTCATTAGGGTATGAGCAGATTTCCTCACATGCTTCCATCTTGTAGAAGACCAGGGATCCAACCATCATTTTACATCTTGACCAGTTAGGGATTGTTTGTCTATTTTTTAGTCCAGGTTGCTGATTCTTTGGAACCAAAATAGTTGGCTTATCTATTTGTAATCTTGGAAAATTCAGGGGACAAGGAGAGACTAATTCAAGTTTCCACTAATTCTCTTGCCAATTTAACTCACATCCAAAGATAGGGTATTCTCTGAACACACACACAACACACACACACACACACACACACACACACACACACACAGTATCATGAAATGTTAACAGTTGTTACCTCTGGATGATGTAATTCATCTTTATTTCTTTTATTGTCCTGTATTTTTGAAATTTTCCAAAATAAATCTGTATTACTATTATATCCAGAAAAATGCCATTTTATGACAAGAATGAATCCTTTAAGTAATTATCCCACATGGAAGATTAAACCCAAAGTTTTTGGATCTAAAAGGCAGTAGGTTATAATTGTTTTATATGAACATATTCAGAGCCAGTTCAAGACCAATTTACTTTTTCAAGTTTTCTCCTGTTCAGGTTATAATTTTAAGAGAACTGGTGTGATTACATACAGTATGAAGATTACATAGAGATGTTGGAAATCCCCAACATCCAAGCTTCACCTTACCATCTTCAGTGTAAATCACGTAACTGAGACACAGTTGGACATGAAAATCAGGAAGGGTTGAAACTCTGATAGGTAAAATAATTGCCACCAAAGGTTGAAACTCTAAAGTTGGCTACATTGTTAGTTAGCCTCTTCTCTCCATGCAGGACATTTTTCCTTATTTTAGGTGTCTTTTCCTCTCTCAAGGTACTCACCCCCATCCACCTTTCTACAAAGGAACAAAGCTCCTAATAATTCACAAGCAACTTGTTCAGAGTTGACTGTCACCATCCTATAACTATTAGGCTTGGAAAATATGAAATTTAAAGTTGCCTCTCATTTTGGAATTGCAGAGAGCAACACCTTTGAGTAGGGAAAAAGTTTTAGAAAGCAGCCCTCCCATCATTCTTAAAATTGTACTTTACAGGAGATGGCCATATCTGCTCTTCTCTAAGAGGGATCTCAAATACTTGATTCAACTTTCAGATTCAATGTCCTGTCTTATCATAGCCTCCAGAAAGACATTTACAAGACTTAGGAGCCAAGGACTCAAGCCTCTAAGTATTTTGCTTCTCCTGTTACAAAAATAACTCCTACTATTAGAATGTTTACATCCTATTCGCACAATTCTATATTATTCTCTGTATTCCTAAGTTATTTTATACTTGCATAAAATATTATTATGTATTTTAAGGACCCTCTTTAGTTCAGACCAAATTTATCTAAAACTGCCCTTAATGGATTGAACAAATTTAGTGTTTACCAAACTATGATTAAAATTATTTAGAATACTATATATGAAGAATATTAATGATAAAAATTTCAGCTATTAAAACAAAACCTCTTCTACATAATGTTAGCCTAAAGCACCTACTTCCATATAAACCTGAGAGTAATAAAACTGCATTTCTTTGAAAACGTTTTGTTTCAGAATCTCTCAATCGTTATTTTTTTTAAATCAATGAGATTTTACAGCATTGATTCAATGCATATTTTTATGTGATTGCCTATTTGCATGAGGAACTCTTGAAGGATGTGTTGAGGTATATTTAACTCACTATATTGACTAATCGGATTGTAGCTTAATATATGTTGTGGATAACAATTAAAGTGAATACAAGAGATTACAGTGACTAAGTTACCCAACTAAATAGGTAATCAATCCCCAATCTTACTAATATTTGTTTTTTTAACATCTCTCACATCATGCGTTAGTATTCCCTCTGCGGCACTCCCGGTCAAGGCTCCCATTAGTTCTACAAGACTTCAAGCTACATCCCCTTGCATAAACCCTCCTGCGCAACCCCCTCTAGGATCAAAATAAATCTATATTGTGTAATTGTCTTTCCATTATATTATTCCCTTTGTAGTCATCTTCAGTGGCTCTTTATGGCCTACAGGATACATTCAGGCTCCTGAGTCTAGCATCTCTGGCCCTCAATTATTGATGCCCCAATTTATGTTCCTAACTTTATCTCACTGCTAAGATTTCCCCAACTCCTTTCTTTCTGTGTGAGTCTATATACTCCACTATCCCCTAAACAAGTCACAGATGTGACTCAGCTGGTTTCTGGGTTACAGCACCTTGTGGATCTAACAGATCAGGAGCACTGCCTGTGACACAACAGGATTTCAGCCTTTCTTCCTACTCAGGTCTTTATGAATGTCCCTGGTTTTTTGGTTGAAAAGGGTGGGAAGGAGTGTAGAATTGCTTCACCTGTAATTTGTGCTGCTACTTGTATCTCTGGCATCTCCCACCATCAGATGTTGCATTTGTTATCTTTCTAAACTGTACTCCACAAACACTCACCTCCACTACTGTGAACCTTTCCAAACCACCCCACCAGATTGCTGGTCAGACCCACAGCCCACTTTCTGTGCAGGCTTCCCACACTTGGACTGACCCACTCTTTTTTTTTTTTTTTTTTTTTTGGACTGACCCACTCTTAATCACCAATAACATTGTAGCATCAGACCTCTCCACCACAACTCCCTGGAGCTCCTCAACGTCCCCTGTATTTGTGTCCCTGATCCAGAGAAAAATTCCTAGCTTTCTATGCACCCCATTCTTTCACTGGCAAACAAAAAGATTCTCAGCAGAATCATTGGAGGATATATTTTGTTCAGTTTCACAATACTATCCAGGAAACAGGTCAGTGTCAGGGTAGGATCAAGTACAAACTCGTGTTATGCTCTGAATGACTACGCCAGCCTCCTTTCTTATGATGAAATTGTATCTCTCATGGGCCATATATAGCTCCTCCCTGCTTCCTCTTGAGCCCACCAATCCATACACATAACACTTCTGTGATTAAATCAATAAATTAAATTCTGCATCTCTAATTTAAAATGGTATGACAACTCGATCTGCAGAAAGAAAAAAATCTAAAGACATTCTTCAATCCTACTACATAATAAGTTAGACACCCAACACAATTCTGTAGCTGTGTCCTTAATATTGCCCTTTGTTTTCATTTATGTTCTTTGGTTTTGTGGTTGCAAGGAACAGAAAATCACTCAAATATCAGAAAGCCCATAAACCAGACCCAAGAAAAGATAGGATAGGATGACGGGATGGTTTGGTACTCAAGATGGCTCCAAAGGCTTGAGCAAAAGCTACTCATGAATCTTCATAAAACTCAGCCATTGGTATGACTCTACACTTCTCCAGATGGTTCCTTCTTCCTGTATCATGACCCACCCACTACTTCTAATCCAGTGCTTCTCAAACTATCTGTGGTCTGGGAATTCTTTCTCCCACCACTCCCCAATCCATCATGGACCAATACTTTTATAAAACACAAAATCATAGTTTGGATGCTGCTATACTGTTACATTGCTTTATAGAGGGGCGCCTGGGTGGCTCAGTCGTTAAGTGTCTGCCTTCAGCTCAGGTCATGGTCCCGGGGTCCTGGGATCGAGCCCCGCATCGGGCTCCCTGCTCGGCGGGAAGCCTGCTTCTCCCTCTCCCACTTCCCCTGCTTATGTTCCCTCTCTCACTGTGTCTCTGTCAAATAAATAAATAAGCAAATAATTGCTTTATAGTATAAAAGCTTAGCTGCTTCTTTTTCCTTTTGCTTATCAAAGAGTGGTAAATAACAGCACACAGACCAGTACTGATGCTCATATCACACTTCCAGCAGCACTGCACCCATCTGCTTTCTCTTAGTTTCTGATCTCTCATACTAATGGGTTCCAAGTGGCCATCATTGTCTACCCACCCTTTCTTACTTTCCAACTCTTAAACTCTGCCCCTCCTCCATCTGTTAACTGCCCTCCCTCTCTTAGGTGACATTCTAAAGAAAGGAAATTATATTGGCTCAGGTCATCTTTTCTGTTGTGCCTATGGCTGCTCCAGGTTCACTAGCCTACCCTTATCCAATAACTTCAGAGTGGATAAATGGCATCGCATGGTATGACACACAGATGACCAAGAAGCAATTGGCACATCATTTTTAGAGTTTTTTAAATTGGTGCAGTTTCTTATAAGGGAACATTAAAGAAGAATATAAAATATCTGCATGACCAGACTGAGTCCTAGTTAAGTAATAAATGTAACTGTTCTCTCTTTGAAAGAGCTGACTGTTCAGTGCCTTCCCTGGGCAAGCTGGGGATGCTGAGCTGCTGTGGCCAGTGACTGTCAGAGCAGTGTTGGGTGTGATTCCTAGTGCTCCTCTTAATTGGATGTACCATTAATCTTTGCTCACTAATAAGACCTGAATTCAGGAATGAGTAAACACATTCTTCCCAGACAGCACAATAATTTTTTAATCTACTTTCTCTCGGGTAGGTTCTGGAGAGACTGCTTTAGAATTAAGTTTCTCATAAGGAAACAATAAGTAAAAAGGCCTCAAGAATTTTCCTCTTATCCTGCCCCCTTCTGGTCTGTAGAGTCGCGGGAAGTAAAGAGAGAGGGTGGCAAGAAAGCTCAGAAAAGGCAGTGGATAATGCCTACTAAGGAGAAAACATCCAGAATTTAGAAACCCACCCACAGTCAACTACTGGCTCCAGGATTTAGAAGACCTGAGGCTCTATTAGACACAGTGCAAAAGTCTTCAATAAGATTGCAGTAATTCACAAGTTGCTCACTGGAATCACCCCGCCCCCAACCTATGAAGTCAGAATTTCTAGGAGTGTGTAGGGAGAAAATACATTCCAGATTCCCTGGGGAAAGTCCCATTTGACACCTTTTATGGAACAATCGGTGCCTTTTAATTATTTCCAGGTCTTTCTTCTAGGCTTTAAGGTTGCTAATTTGGATAACAAATTATATGGTCATCTTGGTGTGAGCACTGTATTTTTCTGGATACTTGCCAGGTGATCTTCATGTGTACCTAGGATTACAAACCACTGATTTTGTCCAAATTTCTTATCTTGTTGAAGAAAAAAGCAACAGTCCCCAGGTTTTTGGTTTTTTTTTTTTTTTTGAGATTTTATTTATTTATTTGACAGAGAGACAGCGAGAGAGGGAACACAAGCAGGGGGAGTGGGAGAGGGAGAAGCAGGCTTCCCGCTGAGCAGGGAGCCCGATGCGGGGCTCGATCCCAGGATCCTGGGATCATGACCTGAGCTGAAGACAGACACTTAACAACTGAGCCACCCAGGCGCCCCTCCCCAGGATTTTTTAAATCTGACTAAAGTCACCAGGCAGTTAGCACCTCACACTCTAATATCACATTTGCCTGACAGATTCTACCCCTCCCCCGCAAGATGACACTGATAATTCCCTCAGAAGCAAGAAAAGAACATTTCCTCTACTACCTCCTTCTTCCTGACCTCTCCTCTGTCTGGGTATAAAGCTAGCTAGCTGGTTCCAGCACAGTTGCTAACAGACAGGTGGAAGGAAACTAATACTGATTGATTGTGTCCACGTGCCAGACACTAGTCACTTTAAATGCAGAGCCCTGAGGCTAAGTTCAGGGTACCTCCCCACCATCACGCACTTCCCCGGCCCATATCTTCCCCTCCCTAGTCTTTATTTGTATGCTAGGGTCAATTATCCTCCAGGGCAAAGAACTAGTATAGCATTTGGCCATGTTTTTCTGTTCTACTGAAACAAATGAGTCTAACTGCAAGAGAAGATGAGCTTCTAAAAGAATTCACACTTGTGGGGAAAGGAAATCAGGCAAATGAGTAGAACTCAACAAGGGAAGTGACTATAGAAGGAGGAGTGAAATGCGGCCTGGTAGGTACTATGAGAAACCTGAGCTCACCAAGCTGTTTTGCTAACCCTGCACCTTGGGTCGGTTCTTGTGAGGTTAGAACTGCTGACCCCAATACGTGCCCTCGCTACAGGAGTACTTGCACGGAAAATGGTTTTACTTTCTCTGGCATGGCATTCGCAAAAAAATCAAACACTTTGGCCTCTTAAGATTCCTCCTTACATATTCAGTGTTATTGCCCCAGCACACCCTTTGCCAGGAAAACTAGATGACGGGGTTTCAGCCTGTGGCACATACTAGGCAAAATTTCTGCGGGTGATCCAGGCCATCAGTTCAGCCTCCCTGCCTTGATGATAGTTCCCTTTTGAGATACTGGGCATCTGTCTGCAAGTAGGTGTCAGTCATGACCATCTAACCCATTATTCAGGCAGGCTTTAGTTATATAGAAGTGCCTGATAATAGACACTGAAGAATCTTAATTCTTTTCCTCGAGGGAGATGCCTAGGTCAGTGTAAACATGCCCACTTCCTACTCTGCTACCTTCTCTGCTTACGACGGGTCTTGAGAGAAGTGGCCTTTGACAAGCCATAAAAAAAAATTCCAGTGAAACTCTATGCCCAGAGTGCTGGTTCATACTCCCCTTTCCTTTACATCTGATTATCTAAGGAAGGCCAATCAAACATCACTGAGCAAACAAACAAACAAAACAAAAAACCCAACGTCAACAAACGTCCATAGCAAAACTCCAGAAGGCTTTAAGTAGCAGCTTCCTCCACTAAAATTCTAACTCTAAAAATAAGGGTTGCCAAATAAAATACAGTATGGAGGTTCCTCAAAAGGTTGAAAAGAGAGCTACCCTACGACCCAGCAATTGTACTACCCAAAGATACAGATGTAGTGATCAGAAGGGGCACCTGCACCCCAATGTTTAAGCAGCAATGTCCACAATAGCCAAACTATGGAAAGAGCCAAGATGTCCATCAACAGATGAATGGATAAAGAAGATGTGTGTGTGTGTGTGTGTGTGTGTGTAATGGAATATTATGCAGCCATCAAAAATGAAATCTTGCCATTTGCAATAATGTGGATGGAACTAGAGGGTATTATGCTAGGTGAAATAAGTCAGTCAGAGAAAGACAATTATATGATCTCACTGATATGCAAAATTTAAGAAACAAGGCAGAGGATCATAGGGGAAGAGAGGAAAAAATGAAATAAGATTAAACCAGAGAGGGAGACAAGAGACTCTTAATCTTGGGAAACAAACTGAGGGCTGCTGGAGGGGAAGGGGGTGGGGGGATAGGGTGGCTGGGTGATGGACATTGGGGAGGGTATGTGTTGTGGTGAGCACTGGGTGTTGTGTAAGACTGATGAATCACAGACCTGTACCCCTGAAACAAATAATATACTATATGTTAATTAAAAAAATACAGGGGGCTCAATTAGACTTGAAATGCAGATACATAATAAAATTTTTTTAGTGCAGTATTTGGGACACACTCATACTAAACAAATATTTGTTTTTCTCTGACATTCAAATTGAACTAGATGTTCTGTATTTTTATTTGCTAAATCTGGCAATCATAAACTAACTGATATCTCTACCACCACATACACTCCCCAACACCACCCTTTCATACTGGTCCAAGTCATATCCCAGAGGAGGAGCAGAACCAGAATCTGAACAAGCTCAAGTTCAGATAGCAAAACTGTTCTCTGACTTCTGGACGGCAGTATGAAGACCTCTGTTATGAAGAAGATGAAAAGGACCATGTGTGGGGGCAAGGGAATGTCACTTTGACAGTTCTGCCTGGGTGCATCAGCACCCCCAAAATTCATGCTTTTCCCATCCTAACTTCTACCCTTGGCTTCCCCATAGTAAGTTCCCATTAAAATCCTCCCTCTGTGGAATATCCTCCATCGAGGTATTATTTTATGCAACAGTCTACTACCAACCTCTGCCTAGGCAAACAAAACAAAACAAGGCTAAGTGAATCCAGTCTTACACTTCATAAACCATAATTACAAATTATATACATATATATAATGTATATATATATACATATATAGCTGCATATATATATGATTACATAGTAAACAAGTAGTACTTACTACCTGTGCTAAGCTCTTCAGTTATACAGAATATTCTTCTGAAAATCTGGCAAATACTGGCCTGCAGAAACTCCCAGGATTAGAGGGGGTGGAGAACCAAATGGCTGGTGATCCATACCTAGAGCTACTACCTTCTCTTAACTGTTCAGGTTTGCGGTGTTGCAAGCACCTCCATTCTTACAGCACATACTCCTCTAATCTGGCATTCCCATTTCCAGGCAGAGGGGCCTGGCATGTAAACATCATGATTTTCATCAGCTAAAAATTGGCTCCACATCCCCAAAACATCCAAATAATTTCCTATTCCTGTTAACTCAGTGGCATAAAGGTTTTCCTTTCTACTTCTACTTCTAAATGGAGGCTTTATGTTCTCCAAAAGGAGCACATATATATTAAACAGGGGCATATCTGTTTTGAATTTTTATATTCAGAATCCTGTCAACAATAACATTATAAACCCAAAGACCCTAGGTTTGCCTTTAATTACAATTTAATATCATTGTAGATTGATGGCCAAAGCTTTACTTGAAATATTCAATAAGAACTAGGCAGTATTGATATGGTCACAGGATCATTCAGTAAACTGACAATTTTAGAAAAGCAGTGAAGGGGGTTGGAATAAAACACTGTAATGAAGAAGCTTTGAGGCTTCTTGATGAAGCTGATGCAGATGTGGACAAACAGAAGACCAAAATTTTATCATGTTCTTACTTTCTTCCTTCCCACACCCTTAGAGTCAAAAGACACCAAATGATCCATAAAGAAAGGGACCCTAGATCAAGGTTCTTCTCTGTCTGGTGAGCTCAGCTTCCAGGGGCTATTTAGATCAATAAGGAAAATAAGAGACTATCCAGGGAAATCAATCAAATCAGTGCTGATGATCAATAGGGTAATAATAAGCTTTCTAACCATTCATATCCGTAAAGGTAATTAGGAGTCTTGAGCATTTGAAAATATCACCATATTTTTTAAAGACATGTACAAGAATTTCCATGTTAATTCATCTAAAGCACAGACTTCATTTTTATTTGAATTATTTTCATTCTTCTGTTAATCTTTATCTCCTTTCTCAACAACCACGCATTCCTAATGACATTCTACAGTGTAATAGTTGCAAAGCCAATCAATCACTGGATAACTATTTATGGAATGCTAACATGTACTCAGCACTATACCAGAGGCCAGATGGACATTAAAGAAAGCTTTTCGAATACTTCCTGAAGCCTTTTTTTTTTCATTATTTAAAGAAGAATCTCAAAGTTTTACAAACTTGTAATGTCCTCTAACAACTCTTGCCTAATCACCTGTTGTCAAATCAAAGCTTAATGAAAATGCAGTCATGGTGTGATCATCTTTCCCTCAGCAGAGGCTTCATACTGCTCCGTATTTGAAGAGGTGAGAGACACTATGATTTTATATGATGCCCATGCTCAATCCAAGCTCTATTCCTGATACTTAGAATATGTGAGCCTCGAGGATGAGTAGGCACTCTTTCTTACTTCTGTTCACACAGCCAAGGGATGTCTTCTTATCACATGAGAATGGCAAACAGAGCTATCTTTGCAGACCATGTGAAGCCAATTAGGAGAGGCTCATCTATAGGGGGCCATAGTTATAAGCATGATTCTAAACTATTACCTGCTCAGAACCTAAAATATAAGACTCAAACTGTGTGGTTTTGAACTGCACTAGTCTGAGTTGACTCTGTACCCATACATGTTCTGTACGTGTAGAAGTTCATTTAAGCAGTGGGGAGTGGAGGACATATAGAGAGTCAAACCACCTAATTATTACAATACCCCACTCTCAAGTAATGTTAGTATTGGATTTTTACCATGTATAAAGTCCAAAGGACAACAGAACTCCGTTGTTTGACAAACCATTTACTCGGGATCATTGGTATCGACTTACAGTGAGTCAACAAGACTGGAAAGTTCACGTTTCTCTTCCATTCCGCAGAAAACGTTATGCTTCCTTGGCAACTGAGAATGTTTGGTTAGGCTTTCACTTTTTTTCTACTTATGAAGTGCAAGCAAGGAAGGAGTCCCACCAGCTGAGACTTGGTTCAGAAACAGATTTCTCTGCCTGGAGTAACTGAAATAACCCACTTGGTGCCTGAGCATAACTCTGTTCTTTCTTAGATTTATTGTGTCTTTACAGTCAAGTCTCAGGCAAATAATAAAATGTAATTGAAATAGACAAGGTAGTTTTTAATGCCTGAATTATTTCTTCATCAGGAAGCTTCTAAATTTCAAGTGACTAAAAAGTTCTTACTCTTGGGACACCTGGGTGGCTCAGCTGATTAAGGGTCCAACTCCTGATTTAAGCTCAGGTCATGACCTCAGGATTTTGAGATCCAGCCCTGTGTCAGGCTCCATGCTGGGCATGGAGCCTGCATAAGATTCTCTCTCTTTCTCTCCCCCTCCTCTCTCTAAGAAATCAATCAATCAATCAATCTTACTCTTAACTCGCCAACATTATTCTTTACTTTTCAAATCTAATCAACTATGTATGTAAATGAGACAATGGAGTAAATACCTTTTCCCTACTAGGTAGAATTTCCTCAGCAGCTCTGGAGCTTTGAAAACAACTCTAAGCTCAAGCAAACGTCAGAGGATTCAAAGTCCTTTTCGACGTTAGCACGGGTGATTAGAGATCAGGGTGAGAGGATAGTGGCCAAGGTAGAAATCACGAATGTTTACTTTTCTGGAGACAGAATGTCAAGTGCTGGTGTCTGCACTGTCCTCACCACTGTGTTCTCTCCTACTTCATGACCCCACCTCCTCCCAAGTCAGTTCCACGCAAGAGCTAAGGACGAAGGTTCCTCTGCTGCAGGAAAGACAAATACAGCTCTTGACCTGAGGCTGCGGTTGAAGAGCAGCTGCTTCAACCCGAGGTACTTGGAAAGGCATTATGCAAAGCAATATCCAACCACTTCGGTTTCCTTGTGTATTTGCTACAGAGCAGCTCCCACTTTGCAGATCCTCTTCTGGATCAGGCTCTAAGCTTCCACTTTCATACTTGAAGAAACAAACAGGCTCATTGTGAAACCGAGTATCTTTTCTCCTATAGCACTCCTCTTGATCCTTCCCTCACTGACACTAATTATACTCCATACCTGCAGACACCCCCTAACCAAGCTTTGAAGGCACACTGGGTAGTTGAGTGTACAGAGAGGACAAACCATGATTTCTAATCTTCCTTCACTGGTACACTACTCAAATACCAACACTTATGTGCTTCTTAGTCCGGAGGGGTTCAGTCTCTACACACTACCTGCCCCATCCCCTTAGCAGACTGAATAGTATAGCCCCAAAATTCATGTCCACCCAGAACCTCAGAATGTGACCTTATTTGGAAATAGGATCTTTGCAGGTGCAATTAGTTCAGTAAAAAGGAGATCATGGGTTACAGTGGATTAATCAGGCCCTTAAAAGAGGAGAGGACACACAGAGAAACAGAGACAAACAGGGAAGAAGACCATGTAATGACAAGATTGATTGAAGCAGCTGCAAGCCAAGGAGTGCCAAGGATTGCCTGAAGCTGGGAAGAGTCGAGGGAAGATTCTTCCCTTGTTTCTTCAGGGAGAGGATGGCCCTACTGACACCTTAATTTTGGATTTCTAATCCCCAGAATTGTGAGAATAAATTTCTGTTGTTTCAGGCTACTTGGTTTGTGGCAATTTGTTACCAGCAGCCCCAGGAAACAAATTCATATACTTCAGGACACTACTTGCTAGACACCCCCAGCCAGGTTCCTTGTTTTATATCAGAGGGGAAAAAAATGATCTTTAAATTGAACAAATTCAGAAAGACAGAAATGAATCTTCTATAAAATTACTTTTCAGTATATTCTGGGTCAAAGAGGAAAATATATTTTTAAAAGAAATGATACAAGCTGCCTGGAGAATTCCCTCAAACATCTTAACCATGACCACACACAATTTCACTTCCTCTGTGGCATAGGATAGGTGTCATATGAATAGGACAGACATCATGAAGACTACAATAGTGAAGGGTTTTAAAACTAGCCACAAAAGCAAGTTTTATGAGAATTTTTCAAGGAGATTAAACACACGCAAGCAACGTACAGGGAAAGATGGCAGAGAGACATAAAACATATAACATGACACTATCCTCCAAAAAGAAAAAGAATAAAGAAAGAACCTATCATCAGTTGTGAAACAAGTAAAGGAAGCTTAACTCAAACAATCCTTTAAAAGTTCCTTCCAGAAACAGAACAATTAGGGCTCCCAGAACTAACACAGTGATGACTTCTCCTGACAACTGGGGAAAAGGACAGCAGAGGGGGAAAAAGAAATTCATGGAACCTTCACTGATACCCCTAACTTAGAACAAACTCAACTCAATGGTATAGGGGCAGAAATATGGGCTGTTCTTCTAAACACTCTTCTCCACTGCCTCGGATTAAAGAGTGATTCCTGGAAGCCAGAGGACCACCAAACTCATCCAACATACACACTCCCCCTGAGGTGGAGGAGCATTCTCAAACTGAAAGCGCCCTTCACCATAGAGGAATACCCCCCAGATATGTCCTTCATAATAACTATGGAAAGGGGCGCCTGGGTCGCGCAGTTGGTTAAGCCTTGGACTCTTGGTTTCCACTCAGGTCCTGATCTTAGGGTGGTGAGATTCAACCCCACCCGGCCCCGCACTCAGCGCTGAGTCGGCTTAAGACTCTCTCTCCCTCTTCCACTGCCCCTCCCTCTATGCTCTCTCTCTCTCTCTCTAAAATAAATAAATCTATGAATCAGTCAATGAATCAATACTATGGAGAAGCCTTCACTTGTTGCTCACCAGGCATCCTCATGCGTCCCTCAGCTCCATGGCCTCCATGGAAGGCTGCAGGGACACTCGCAGGCCCCTGGCGGGTCCCGCCCCACTACTGGGACCTGGCGTGCCTCCAGGGCCACGAGTTCCAGTACCTGATGAAGAAGCACTCGGTGATCACCGGGCGCCACTTGGTTGCAGGGCCCAGTGGATGTGAACATGGGCCACTCGAGCTTCATCTCGCTGCGCCACCACGACAGCCTCACGCCCCAAGCCGCTTCCCGCGCTGCCTCAGCAAGAGTAGCGCATTGGATGGAGCTCAGCGTGTTCCGGAGGCGTCAGTGGCTGCCGCAACAGCTCCCGCGCATGCGCGTTCAGCTTCCCAGACACAAACATCAAGATCACGTTCACCGCCCTGTCCAATGAGAAGAGGGAGTAGCAGGAGACTCCGGGGTGAAGCCGTGCCTGCCCACATCTTGCCCCTGACCATCAACATTCCAGACACCACGGCCTGCTTCATCAGTCCCCTTCCCTCCCCCACGCAAGGCGTCAGTGCTGCAAATGCCTGCTCATCCAGCCCCCGGGGAGCAGGCCCTTCGGGGCACAAAATGGGCTGTGTGATACCAGCTGACCTCAATTTAATGGCCGCCAACTTGCAGCCAGAAAATGAAAAGGAAGTTTCTGGTGGAGACAGCCCAGAAGAGGATTCAAAGCCACCTTATTCCTCTGCACAGTTGATCGTACAAGCAATTACAATGGTTCCTGATAAACAACTCACCCTAAATAGAATTTATTCATCACTAAAAATTATCCATACTACAGGGCTGTGGACAAGGACTGGCAGAATTCAATTTGCTGCAATCTCTCCGAATCGTTATTTCATCAAAATACCAGGTTCCCAGGAAGAACCAGGCAAAGGCTTATTCCGGAGGCTAGATCCTACCTCTGAAAGCAAATTAATAGAGCAGGCTTCTAGGATAAAGATGGCCTAGGGGCGTGGCCTTGCTTCAACCCCCCCCCCCCCCGCCCCCGGGACCTCTCTCATCTAGAAGGGCCCCAGCCTCTCTCAATCACACTGGAGTGCTGTCTGCTCACTGCAGCGGTGCCCAGACCCCCAAGAGCCTCTTAAGAGAAGGTTCACCGCCCCCCCACCCCCAGAGCCTGAGCCTGGCACCTCACAGTCCAAACTGGCTGTCATCCAAGAGGCCCCGTCTGCCCAGAGCACACCAGGCTATCTAGCTGGCCCGTTTTAATTGCCATGTAGCAGCAGCTGCCACCAACCATCAGGCCTGTCACCTACACAGTCACAGCCCCGTGACCACCTCGGCCTCCGGGCAGCTTGTTGTGCAGGAAGTGCACGTCATCCATCAGATCCCAGCAGTGTCTATCACCAGCAGGGCCAGCCTGGCCCCAGCAAACACATACACTGTCGCCGGCCAGGCAGTGGTCACTCAGGGGGCCGTGCTGGCCCCTCCTAAGGCACAGCTGCAAGAGAATGGAGATCACAAAGAAGTAAAGGTGAACGTAGAGCCTATTCCTGCAATTAGCCGTGCCACACTAGGCACTGCTGGCCAGACCACTCAGACGTCACAGACCACCCCTTGTCCAGTCACCATAGTATAACAGGTACCTCCAGGTCAGGTACCGGTTGCTCAAAAAAACCCTAACACAAAACGAGACTCACACGGTGCCAATCCCGGCTGCCGGTCGCGACCAGGTGAACAATGCTGTGGTGAGTCCTCTGCGCAAGCTGGCAACACATGCGTCAGTGTCGGCCTCTTTGCCCACAGAGCACGAGAAGGGCGACCAGTCAGAGCGGTCAGAGCAGAGACAGTTCAAGACGGAAGACAGCACGAGCATCTTCCTCGCCCTGAGTGTGGACCACAGCCGGTGGCCAGCAGGGAGAAGGACGTCCCAAACGAGCGACTGGGACTATTACCACCAGGAGAACCTGTGCTGTGTGAATGGAGGTTGCAGTTCTTGGATTCCCCACGAAAAGATTTACATGGGGATCCACGCTCAAAGAAAGACAGCCAGAAGGAAGGTAGCAAGCACAAAGCAGTTTCTTAAGGACAGTACACTCTAAAGAAGAAAGAGTGGACAGGCCCAGAGGTTGCAACCGCCCTGAGGCTACAGGGGTACTTTCTTTTTATGGAGGGGGGGGAGTCTTGGATCATGGACAGGGTGGTCTCTAATAGAGGCTGCTTCCAATCATTTGGGGAACTCCTCCCACAGGTTGGGAGAAACCTAGAAGGTTTCTATGGGAACCTCCTTGGGGGACTAAAACCGTAATGCAAATGCATTGTAATGAGTCTAGGGGTTACCCCAGAGCAGAGGGGTAAGAGGGGAGGCAGGCTCTGCACCAGTGGTTCTTGGTCTGTTAGCCCCAGGGTCTTGGAAGCTGCAAAGTCAGGATGTTTTGCCCCCGGGGCTTCTAACGTGTAACCTATTTATCACTGTCCTTGCCTCCAGCTCCTCTGTAACTGTTTATCAGGACAGTTTTTCTTACTTGTATATTAACTCTCCGGTGCCAAAAGGAGACACTGTCTCTCACCTATGCTGGAAGCATGTTGTCTCGGAGGGTAGAGGGGCCCTGCGGTTGCATTTCACCTCAGCACTGAAAACACAAAAATGCAGATGGCCTTCAAACTCAAAGAAAGAAATCACACCCGAACAAAACCACCTGCAATAAAGCCTGGTTCCGGAAGCGCCTCCCCATTCTGAGCTCAGCTTGTAACCCAGAGCAGAAACTCGTGGTCCTCTTGAGGGCGGTGCCTGGGGCAGGCAGAGCTGCAGGGACAGGGCGGGAGCCCTCCCCGCTGCCCTCCCCAGACCCTTGGCGTTGGCACTGGTAGATAAGGCAGTATCTTGTTGTTCTCATGGGGAACTGGAATATTTTGAGGTATACTTTCTTTACAAAATACTGGGGTCTTTGACATTTCAGATCATTCCGTTTCTACTCTGGAAATTTTGGAATCTCCTAGGACCTTTCATGTTGATTTCATTTGGGGGAAAAGAAACAGTGTCGTTTCGTTTTTGTTGTTTGTTTTCAGCCTATGGAATGATCTCCTTTTGTTTGTCCTGTTAAAGTTCAGATGGAGCTACTTGAGGATATCTGCAGGTGCTCCATGTTAGAGCAGGCACCTGATGCATGTCGTGCACCTCCAGCTCAGTATGCAGGACGGACTCACAGACGCCCACATCGGGCTGCATGTAACCATGACCCAAAGAACGGCTGGATTCTTGGAGCTGCACTTAATTGGTTCTTTCCTGCTACTTTTTGTGGTTTCTTTTTTCTTTTTTTTTTTTTTAAGTATTCTTACTGTATTGTTGTTTTTTTTTTTAGATTTTATTTATTTGTCAGAGGGACAGAGAGAGAGAGTGCACAAGCAGCAGAGCGGCAGGGAGAGGGAGAAGCAGGCTTCCCGCTGAGCAAGAAGCCAGATGCGGGACTGGATCCCAGGAGCCTGGGATCATGATCTGCGCTGAAGGCAGATGCTTAACGGACTGAGCCACCACAGGGGTTCCTGTGGTTTGTTTCTTTTTGTTGACTTTGTTCCTGGCATAATTTTCCACTCTAAGTAAAACAAGCCTCCTAAGTGTTGTGTGTGTTTAAAACGACAGAACTGTCCTACCTCATGTGAAAAAAAGATTCAGTCTTATACTGCATACCCTTTTCAAAAATAATAATAATAATAATAACCATGAAGAAAGAAACAGAAACATAAAATTGAGGTCCCTTATAGGTGTGTTCTTTCTAGCAACTATCCCCTCAGAAACAGAAGGCATCATTACACATTACACCTTGCCTCAAGCTCACATTATAAGATGAGGGTGCAAAGAGGACCCAGGTGAAAACAGAAGGGAGCAAAATAGGAACCACCCAACCCATTTAGGGCAATGAAAAGGCCTAGACAGCACCATCCCCTTTCAAAAATGAAAAGCATAAATATAAAAGGCTCATCAACAACACAAAAATACTAGAGCAGGAAAAAAATTTTAAAATGGAACAAGTTTAAAAGATTTTTCTAGAATAAGCATACTCCAAGAAATTAGACGTTTAGACTTTGCATTATGACAGAAAATAAAGAAAATTATCTATGAAATAAGATGACAGAGGAAAAATAAATAACACAATAAAAAATTTTAAAGGAAAAGGCAATGAAAAAAGTTGAAGACCACAAAGAGCTAGGAAACAATAAATAAATATGAAGCAGGTAGAAGGAAAATGAGAGAAAAATAATTCTGATACGTGGGGGATAGTTTTGAGAAAATTATAGACCAAATACAGAGGAAGCAAAGATAGGGAAGTATTTAAAACAAAAATGATAGCAGGAGGGCAAACACCAGCATTTCAACAAACTGATAAAGGGTGCCCCTGAAATATGAAATAGTACATGAAATTAAAAAGACATTAAAAGATGTTACAGAAGAAAACTTTCCCCAAATGAAGAAAGAGCCAAATTTATGAGTCAAAAGGATGTAGTATGTTACAGAAAATAATAACATAAAACCACCACAACTAATATGCATATGCTGAGAAAGATTTTATACTTCAAGGATAAAAAAATTTAAGTTTTCTCTGAGTATCCATGAGGAGAAGACAAACAACAACAAATTTAAAGTCACTTACAAGCAGCCAGAATATTTTGGTTAAATCATTAAGTCAGACCTGTCACTTCTCTATTCAAACCCATCCAGTGTTTTTACCTCTCATTGTGATATAAACCAAATTTCTAAAATGATCTATAAGGCTCAACCTAATCTTAACCTCAGTTAGCCTGACCTCATCTCTTCTATTCTTCACCTTATTTTGTTTGCTCCAGTGAAACAGGCCTCCATACTCTTCCTCATATATGCCAGACATGTTACCTCAGAGCCTTTGCACTTGCTGTTCTCCCTGCCTGGAATGTTCTTGATGCAAATATCTGTAAGTCTTGTTCACTCATATCCTTCAAATGTCAACTTCTCATGGATTCTTTTCCTGACTGCCCCATTTAAAGGTACCCCTCACTCTGGCACTCCATATCCCTCCTTTTCTTGTTAAATTATATTTATTTATCTATACAATATAGATCATTCATTATTTATTCATTCTGCTTATTGTATATGTCCTCCCACTAGAATTTAAGCTCCAGGAGAGCAGAGATATTTGCACGTATGTTGTTTATTTCTATACAATCAATACCTAGAGTAGTGCCTGTCCAATGGTAGAAGCTCAATAAATAAGTGTCAAATGAATGAATGAGAGGGGAAAAAAATCTATCTCGAAGCTCTCCATAGGACCATTCAATTCCAGAAGATAGTAGATAAATAAGGAGAAATATGTGACCCAATAGTTTAGCCTCACCTTATTCATATATAAAAGCAACAGAGAAGGATTGTTAGATGTAAATGATCTCAGAAAATATAGCACCTGTGCCTATGTTTTGCAAACTTACCTAATAACAAAATTTCATTAAACTAAGAGGTAGTGCAAAATACACAGTCGTTGGAATATAGAAGCTACTTTATGAAAAGATTAACAGTACATATTAATTCCCTTTTAATTATGACTAAGGCTAAAAAAAGAACTATTAAAGTTGCTTTAATTAAAGTTAAAACTTAGTTATAAAAAATAATGTAAACATCATAAATCTGTAGGAAAACTATACAACAGAAAAAAGCAATAACTATAATATACTTAGTTGTCCTAGAACATTGTAGCAGAAATCAAAAGGAAGGGACACAGGTCATTAAAGTAAAATTGTGCTATGTTTCTAATATTTCACATGGGAGACTGAATTCTGTTGCCCAAACCCTCTTTTATACACCATATGTTGTGGTAAAAACAAATCAAATTGTGTGGGAGGGCAATTTGGCAGTATCTGTAAACTTTTTAAATATGTATAGAAATTTATTGCAAAAATGATCTTAATTTTCCATACCTTTGCCAATGCCCTCCCACTCATACCCCATACTCTCAGCCATGTAGCTTGCTTTGGCCCGTGGATAACAGTAAGCTCGACACAAGAGACTTGAAGAAATGCTTACATGTTCCTGATGTAGGAAAGACGTTATTAGGGTTCAAAGCCAACAGCTAAGAAAGAATTCTTGGGACGTCTTTGGTGCAAAAAAGTGATTTTTTAAAGCACGGGGACAGGACCCGTGGGCAGAAAGAGCTGCAATGGGGTCATGAGGAGTGGCCATTATAGACTTCCAAGTTGGGAAGGGGTTAGGGATAATGTAAGTCTCTAAGGAATTTTGGAAGCAAGGTTTCCAGGACCTTGAGGGGGCTAGCTATCGTTGGGAAAAGGTCATTTATTACCGTGTAATAAAACCGTAGTCATGAGACCCTTCAGATGTATATCGGTGGGCCATATGCTTGGGGGATGATTGCCAACACGTATTTTGGGGGGGTTTAGAGATAAAGGAAGTTTCCAAAGGAATTTTTATACGTTAAAGTAGACTTACAGGGCCTTGGGGGGGTGGGGGGAGGGAGGCTTGTCAGGCTAGGATTGCCTTTTGCCCTTAGCAAAGTATTAACATTGAGGCAGTTGAGTGCCTAGAGGAATGTCACTCTGCCTATTTCAAGGACTTGTCAATGTAGGTAGTAAGGAAATTTAATAATTTTTCTTCTGCCTTTGTTTCCCACATCATTTCCACTCCCTCTCATTAACCTGTCTTACTGTAAGAGAACATGCCCAGACTAAGCTTCAAAGCTGAGGCTATCAGACCAGACAATAGCTAGCTAACCCCAGACATGTGAGAGAGTCCCACCAAGATCAGCAGGACTGCCTAGCCAACCCACAGCTGACTGCAGGCATATGACTGAATCTAGCCACTTAGCCAATATGTCATCTTGTGAATAATAATGAGGGTCTTAAACATTTAGGACTTACCCTAACATACACGGAATTACCCTTTGAAAGCAATTCTTCCTTTAGGAATTTACATTAAAAACACACTTCCCTTCTCCAAAAAGAATTATAACAATTCTTTTCTTATTGCAAAGAATGCCACAGAAATGTTTATTGTAGCATTTCTGTTCACAAGAATATTTATTGTAGCATTGTCTGCAGTATGAAAATACTTAGAAACAACATAAATGATCATCAATAGGAGATGCATTAAAAATCTTTTCGGCTGAAAAGAAGGTATGTGGCGATTAAAAAGCATCACTTAGATTTATAGATTTTATAGATTTATATTTTTTAATACCACAGCATGCATTACTCAGTGATGAAAATGCGTTACAGAATGATATATAGACCTTTATATTTCATAAATAATGTATAGATTTTTATATTTTATATTTCATAAATACACATATGTACATACATAGGAAAAAGTGTTTGCAAGGATACACAAGTTGTTAATGGTTATTACTACCAAGAGTCTGAAAGAACAAAATAATGAGAATGACTTTCACATTTTCCTGTATATACTTGTGTATATTTTATTTTTACAGTTATATGTAGTGTTCCTGTCCCTTAAAAAATAAGAAAGACTTTTTTTTAAATATAAGGAAGGAATTTTCTATGGAGTCACACATTACTCAACATATAATTAATGTTTATGAGGCACCAGGTATCAGACAGATCCACTGTCATTCTTGCATTTGCACACAACTTTCCATTCAGCGAGTGATTGCCCCAAAGTGAACTCATTTCTCTGAAATCATCATCACAATCTCTATAAAATTATGTTTATTAAGAGCATCCATACTGTTTATGAGTCATAGAAAACATGTTCATTTTCTCATCTGTGTTAAAAACTGCTTGGAGGATTGATGGAGTATTGCTTAGAAGATGTTCTAGAATTCAGATGAAGATGTGTTAGGATAAATCATTACTAGTTACTATATACTCGCACATACTTAGAGGATAGAGCTCAGAAACCGATTAAATGTACTGTCTCTTCTTTGATCTTCCTGTCGCAGCCCCCGGACAAAATTCTCCTGAGCTCTTGGCAGGGCAGCTGAGAGGAGAATTGCTCCTACTTCTTTTGCTGACAAGCTTGTGCTACAGTGGGGGCCGGCCGGAAAGGTAAGTCAGTTGGCAGTAGCGCTCACAGAGGGACTAAGAGGGTGCAGGGCTTTATGTTAGGTGCTGTGGGAAGGAAAAAAAGAACTGGGCCATAACGGGGTCCTTGACCTCAGGGAATGGCTACTGGCAATCTCGCTGCCTCTTTTTTTGGTAAATATAAATTCTGATGAGAGGAGCTAAGACAGACATGGAAACTGTCTGCATAGTGTGAGTAGACATGCATCATCCCAGAGCCTCCTGCAGCCAGCTGAGTTCTGAAGGAGGGAACAGAAAAGAGGAGAGAAATTCACCTGTACAATCTACTCCACGGTACAAAGTACTACAAATTCCACAGGTCTCTCTCTGACCGACAGAGCACGTATAAAAGCTGAGACACCTCATTCTTGGCTTAGTATCCAAAACAAAGCAGAACTTTTAGTCAAATACTGTTTCTCAAAAAAAAAAAAAAAATTTTTTTTAATAAATAAATACTGTTTCTCTTCTTGTTCCCAAATTTATAGTTACAGCAAAGTTATCAGCTGGAAAGTTGTTTCCCACGTGAGCATTTTGAGGGGCATCAGGTGGTGGTGTGTGGGGGACGGCAGTCTTGTGAGCCATTACTTCACTGGGATCCCAGAAGTCATGCCATTGAAGGGGGAGCAGCGTGCTGTGTGTTGGCACATTTACCTCCACCCTCTTCGCAGGCATATTTCACCATAGTTGGTGAATGAGCCTTTTCACAAGAGCTTGAAAGGTCATAGAGTCTGACTAGGAAACAAATGTCTAAAAGTAAGGCAGAAGGAATACAAATTCTGACTGAGGACTGACATGGAGGCTCATGGATTTGATGATGGGCGTGCAAAGTCTTCTTCACCAGTCATGCAGTCCTGCCTTGGCACTAACTGTTGATATATTATTTTTCGAATTACTTGCTTCTCAGGGCCTCAACTTCTTTATTTGAAAAATAAATTCTAGAATCACAGAATTGGAAGCAACCTTAACGGACAATTAGTTCAATGGTCTCTCCCGAGGATTTCTACATGATCTCAGATGTTACTCTACACTATGGCTTTCTGGAATTCCATTATTCTTATAAGAATGCAGAGAAGGACAAGGAGAGTTGAAGTCACTAAATTCACTCCCCACCTCAAGCACTAGCACTGACATCATACCCAGAAAGGACTGCTTCAAGCCTTCTTCAGAGGGCAGGAAGGGCATGACAAGGTCAGAGGCACATGTCTCTCCCTCTGTACCAGGTCGTGACTTGAGAGAGGGGAAAGGTGCCAGGCAGAAGGTGGGCAAACAGCAGGTGCTGCCATATTGCTCTAAACACAGGCTGCCGCTATCAGATCTCCCTTTCTCCATCTTGCTTTACGCACCTCTCTAGCTTTCAAAATCCTGCTGCTTTTATGTCAATGGTGAAAAAAATATTGGCCATGATAATCCCTCAAACACCCTTATCAGGCTATGGATTGAATGCACCAAGGCAGGTGCCAAAGGAACCACCTCCAATTAGGGACAAAGCCCAATAAAAAGTGGTTAGGATGCAAAATAATGTGAAACACCTTCAATCCCATAGCTAAGATACAGGTATATACATTTATCAACACACATTTGTATTTGTAAATAGGATCTGTGCAGATGATCAAGATCAGATGAAGTAGGCTCTAATCCATCTAGTATGAGCAGTGTCCTTAGAAAAATGGGAAATTTGGACACAGTTAGATACGTACAGAGGGAAGACAGTGCGACATAGGGAGAAGACCATCTACAAGTGAGGAATGTCTAAGGCCACCAGAACTGAGAGAAAGGCCTAGAACAGATTCTCCTGCAGAGTCCTCAGAAGGAACCAACCCTGCTAACACCCGGATTTTGGGCTTCTAGCCATTAGACTAAGACAATAAATCCCTTTTGTTTAAGCCACCCAGTTGGTGGTACTTTGTTATGACAGCCCTAGGAAACTAATACAGAGACCAGTAATACAGAGACCAATAATACATCTTCCTCATGAAATTGTTAGGCACATCAAATGAGTTAATAAATGTAATATACTTAGAACACTGTCTAGCATATGGTAAGTCCATAAATACTGCTATTATTTACTGCATCCCATTCAACACAACTGTAACATATATTCACATATGATGCCAAAGGCAGGTACCAATAAACAAGGCAGTTAACTCAAATTGCTTTTCACTCTTTTCCCAATTGGCATTCATTATACCCAGTTCTATGATTGAGAAAGAGTTTTCTCAACTTTCTCTTAAATCATATCTTATTTCTAAGTCTGGCAAATTTATGATATATATTTTCCCCACACTTAAGTGTCTCCTTTTTTTTCCCCACTAATTATAGTATCCAAGCCTCTCAGATCTCTCTCTGTTCCCAAATTTCTCAGAAAGACCTAAAACACTTTTACCTGAGATCCTTTTTAATCACCAAGAGTTTAACGTGTTCTTAACTCTCAAGGAGAGTACAATTTGAATAAGGATCAAAGTCTTAAGCTCAAGAATGGGCTCTACTATTGGAAGATTTTAACCATAAGCCAGCAGTTGAATAGAATCTTAGAGAGCTGAGAGTAGGAAAGACAAAATTCAAGGCTTTCCTGAGACTTCTGAAGGCACCCCCTCTTCCACAGGTCTAGGCCAACACAGTCTCAGTTGTGTTGCTTTGACAATCAAACTTGGTAACCATTCAGTCAAAACACAATGACTTACCCTATTACCATATGTTTAGAGCAGAGGGACAGAACAGGTATCTCTCACCAAATGGAAATCCACTTGCTAGAATTCAGAATCAAAGAATGTGATTGAGCCACCAGCTATTTAAGTATCAACTGGAGGAAATTGAAGGTAAAATTCCACTGCCACCATATTGACTCTGCTGTGTTGTTCCTCCTTTGACTCCTGCATCAATGGCTTAAAAACAGTTAAGCTCAAGGGGGGGGAATCGGAGGGGGAGACAAACCAGGAGAGACTATGGACTCTGAGAAACAAACTGAGGGTTTTAGAGGGGAGGGAGGTGGGGGGATGGGTTAACCCGGTGATGGGTATTAAGGAGGGCACGTATTGCATGGAGCACTGGGTGTTATACGCAAACAATGAATCATGGAACACTACATCAAAATTTAATGATGTACTGTATGGTGACTAACATAACATAATAAAATAAAATTTTAAAAAAATAGTTAAGCTCTATCGACAATCAGAGTTTTGTTAACCTTAAGTAAAAACTGGTTTACAAACCTCCCAGAGGACATACCAAATCAAGTAAACTGAAAATCATTCTATAAGCTGTATATCCCTCATGTCCCAACAGAAAACAGATGGCGTGTTAAAATAGGGTAATTTAAGGAAAATTTAATTAAAGAATTATTTACGAAGATACGGGCAGCATATAGGAAACCACGAGGGAAAATGTAGAATGTGGGGTTAATAACCACCTGTAGCCATCTGTAGCCTAAGGAAGATGTGGAGGGAGCAGTTATCAGAAGCTGAAGCAGGCAAATCTTGTGGAGAGGGCTCCCTGACATTCCAAGCATGCAGCCAGCTCCAAGCAACCACAAGGGAAGGAACAGGTGAATAAATACCCTGATCTCCCTTTCCTCCTCATCCTCTGATCTTTGGGCAGTGTTCTCCATAGGTGTTCTACTCTCAACTAGAAGCCAGAAGACTAGAAATCTTACTGATAAAATGTCCCTCAAGGTCAGCATCCAGGAGTAGAGAGCAGAGAACGTGGACAGTGGGTCAAAGAGGAGATATCTAGCATAACCTGTGACCTTGGATATGTCACAGGACCTCTTCAAGCCTTCATTTTTCCATTTCCATGGTTTCCAGCAGCCAACCCAGTGCTAACTCAGAGTCAAAAGTTCTTACTGAGTGAAACTGAGTCTGTAAAATTAAGTATTGAAGATAAATAAGTTCCATAGCTCCTTCCAACTTTAACGTTCTCT
>NC_138370.1:72348686-72438879 GCF_054177405.1 Leptonychotes weddellii
GGGGAGGCAGGAGGGGACTGATTCATGAAATAGTGATGGGGATAAAGAGGGCACTTGTGATGAGCACTGGCTGTTGTATGAAGTGTTGAATCACTATACTGTACACCTGAAACTAATATTACACTGCATGTTAACTAACTGGAATTTAAATAAAAAAATTTTATTAATAGCTAAATAATTGTGACTCTGGTTCTAGATCCTTTCATGTAAACTACCAGGCTAAAAATCACATGCTTGCAATTTCTTAAGGAGGAAACTGGCATGGAAATTAATGAATCAGTAATCTGGGAAATCTCTTTGCAATTTTGAGATAGATCGCACAGATTCCATCCAGATGGAACCATACATACCAAACACCCGATGAGAGTAAACACACTTTTAAGGCTTAGAAAACTCCCGTCAGAGATACAGTGGCATAAAATCCTCACTGGTGGCTTTAGTGAGCTTCAGTGTTTTTGTTTGTATGTGTGTGTGTATGTGTTTGTTTTTTCAGTAAATAGGAAGAGGGATCTTTTTTATTAATAAAGCATAAAATCTTCAATGAAGACACAATCAGGGTCTACTTATCGATTTGGCATAGTAGGCACAGTGCATAGGGGTCTACAATATTTTGGAGGGGTTCATGAAAATGTTTACATTTCTTTTAAAATAGAAAATCAAGTTTTAGGTTGAAGAAAATATCTTCGTATATAAATATAAAATATTAATATATTTATTTGTGTACCAACAATCATAAAATACAGTTTTGAATTTTTTTCTTCCAATTATTTATTTACATTCTAGCTAGACAGCTTCAGTGTTTTAATCAGCTGTTCCATATGGGAGCACATGAACAGGAGATTATTTGAGAAGTCCTGTATCAAAAAAGTCTGGGGCGGTTGCTACTGGCCTAATGCATTTTGAAATGAGCACCTTGCTGGCAACCCCCAGAATCTGGGTTCATGTCTTCATCATTATTTGTAAGCCATAGTGCCTTTGACCCAAAGTTTTCCCTTGTTACTATCCATATTGCCAGAACCTCCTGCAAGTTTTTATTTTACCAGAGGGTTTGGAGAAGCAATAACAAACTTATAATAGCACTTATATTTCATAAGCTACCTGGTACCCTCTATAATATTTCCATCAGGCATCTACCTCTATAACTTGGCCAAGGTATAGTCACCGAATTGTCTTTTCAAACAAGGAATTATAAATGCAATGCCTGCATTTGTTTAATACACAACTGAAGAAATGTAGCTTTCATTCTTCAATAGTCTGCTGATACGAAAGGAGAGGTGGTGTGTGTGGATGTAGGTGGGCAGGGGTGTGTGTCTGTCTGCACGGACACACATGTACACACCTACTTCTCAAGAACAAAGTAACTAATGGAATTTGATGACCTCCACTTCATCTCACTCTTTCCAATTACGCAAATGCATTAGCCAAATTACAAAGACAAGATAATTCTAAAACAGTTCTTTCAAAGCTTAAAGTGAAGATGAAAGATTATTTTCTAGCCAGCTCAGAATATTCACCCTGAAACTGCCAGTGGTTAGGAGAGGGTAACTGACATGGGATACTCCCTTGGAGATTGCCATGAGTCAAAACTATAATCAGAGGCCCCATGACAACATAAGGGAAGTGGTATGTTTGAGATGAGGAGCTTACTCAAATTGTGCACTGCCATGTTGTCAGATAGGCTCCTTCCGGTCCGGCAATCTCCGGGGCGTCCCCATCACTCACCGCCATCTGTAATAGATTATTTCCCTCACTTTCACCCATCTTTCTCCTCTCACCTCTCTTCTTTACCTAACTCAGCTCCCTGTCTTTGTGTTTTCTTTCCCCTTCGCTTTAGCGTTGACCTTGTCACCTGGGTCTCAACCAGGCTTTTAGTATTCTAGCTTCTGAACTGGCTGGCTCAGTCATTTTCAATCCTTTTCTATTCTGAAATATGTGAGGGATGTAGCAGGAGTTCCCCAGTATTCATGGTTCTCCTCAGCACTGATTTTTAGGAGGTGGAGAATGGCATGTGAGATTTTTCTAGGAAGAGGAAAATTCTGTAGGCTGAAAACTTCTAAATGCTTTCAACGAACAGCTGAAGGGCATGCTTCCTAACGTTCCTGCCCCACCATGTTGGGCATCTCTGCCATAGAGCTTGCTTCCCAAAGCGGTGGTTCATTTGCCTGCAACACGGGCATCACCTGGGAGCTTGCTGGAAATGCAGGATCTCAGGCCCTCACTCTAGACCCACTGAATCAGAATCTACATTTTAACTAGTTGCTCACACTCAAGTCTGAGAAGCTCTGCTCTATTATGATAGGAATTCAGTAAGACCCAACACACCTAATGGTGTAGATGTCTGTCATTCAACTATCTATCAGTAACAACATATGTAATAGCATATTATGATCCCTGGAGTAAAGCAGGTTGCTCTTTATTTCTAACATTTAATAACTCTGAATCTTCAGCAAATTATTTAACCTTCTGGAACCTCAAATATCTCATGAGTAAAATCCAGATAATAATCTCACAGAGATAACGCATATATAATTTTTAGCACAGTGCCAGGCATAAAGCAGGTGTGAAATAAATAGGTTTTTAATTTAATTGTTAAAATTATTATTAATATCATTATTGTTGTCATTATTTAATCTAACCGGGCTTCATATGTTATTAATAACTACTCAGATCAAGTTACACAGACATACTTCTCATCTTCCCGAAGCTTATAATATAAAATGGGCAATAACTATATGGGCAAGTGCACAAAAAAAGCAAAGTGCTGACAAAAGATGTGATAGCACATTCATTCAAATCTGTTTATGCTGAGATTTTAGTGAGCATCAGCTTGGGTTTGTTAGTCAGGCCCACTGATTAAATAGCATTACCTGAGTCACAAAGTACAAAATCAGGAAACCACTAAGAGATGATAAGATTAAGACATTCACCAAATGCAAAAATATACGAAAGGAAAGTCAAAAATTTGGTAACAGAGAGGCTTTACCCTGTTAGATATACTTTTTAAAAATCAGAACGTCAGCAACAATCTCTAATGAAATTTCTAACGATCTATTGCGATCTGAACTGACTAAAAGAAATAGAAGTTCCTTATAAGCTCAAACCAAACATTTAATTAAATGTACCAAACATAAATGGCATACTTTTTAATCTAGTCACCCAAGCAAAAAAGTCAGAAGAGGACTTTCACTCTTTGTTTATTGAAAAAATAAACAGATCTCCAGGAGAACAGTCTCCTCTTTTTAACAATCCTCCTACCAGGCACCTGTGCTTTTTATACCTAGTCTACGTCTGAGCCTTTGCCACTGCCCTGAAAATTAGAAGTAGGGATAAATTAAAAACATTACCTCTGAGTTATTCCAAGCTCTTTCCTTTAGTACTGCACATCCAATTCCTAATCCCCAACATGCTTTCATTATGTTTAAAAATACATTTTAATAGGAGATTATTTATATTGCTGTCACACAACCAAATGTCCTTTGGTAGTTGCTTTACCACAGATTAAGAGATAACTGTAAGTCTTCTAAACCTGTCCCCTTCCCACTGTATTTGCATTAGTTGAACGCAGATATCTAAATAATCAAAACTCATTTCAACTTTTACCAAGACCATTTCTCTGCTTTCCCAACAGTTACATTAAAATTACAAATATCATTTACCTCTTAATTAATGTTTGAATATTAATAAATTTTATTAATTTAGCTAAGCCAAATAGCATTTCTGGCTTATAAAAATTAATTTGAAGTGTCTATTAATCGATCATTTGAGGTTTAGAATAGATTTCGTAGAAATTCAGTTGGAAATTTCTGTCATATATGGTAGAAAAAGGTTAAGATCTGGAATTTTCAATACAGACATCCCTTTGCTCATTATTCATTTAGGACAGGACCACAGGTATTATCTTGATAACTTAAAAAAACAAGGATTCCATGAAAAACAAGTGAAAGGTAGAACTCCAAGTTTGAATTAATTTATAAAGTAGAGGATAATCTATTTTGAGGTACCAAACACCCTTTATTTAGTGTCTTCTTTACCTGTGTTTTTGCTTTGTTTTTTTTTTTATGTCAACTTTCACTCTAAAGGGTAGAGGTACATTTTCAGCCAGCTAAGTAGATTTCAAGGGATTAGAAATAGAGCAGACAATACAAAGAGCTTCCTTTTAGTTCTCCATCCATCCATCCATCCATCCATATTCCAGAGTGAATATGTGCACATTTGTTTCTAGTCTCTGGAAATTAGAAAAAAAAAAAAAAAGAAGCTCATGTCTTGCTTTTAAAATAGTTAAGTAAAACGTATGTTCATTAGCAAGGGGAAGAAGATATTCACCACAGATTATGAAAAATCATGGTTTCCGGAGTCTCCTGGGTGGCTTAGTCGGCTAGGTGTCCGACTTGATTTCGGCTCAGGTCATGATCTCAGGGTCGTGGGATCGAGCCTGCAGTGGGCTCCGCACTCAGCGTGGAATCTGCTTGAAATTCTCTTTCCCTCTCCCTCTGCCCCTCTCCCTATGCTCTCTCTCTCTTTCTCTCTCTCTCTAAAATAAGTAAATAAATACGTAAAAAGAAAAAAAATTAAAAATCATGGTTCCCAGACACACACACACATATGCAAACACACTTAAATAATGTATAGCCTATTTTTAAAAAACAAAGCAAACAAAAAAATCAGGGTTTGGTGGTTTGACCAGCAATGATTTCTTTAGATGCTATAATGTGTCAGTCACTGGCATGTGATGAGCAAGACAGCAGGATCCCTGTCGTCATGGAACTTAAAGTCTAGTGAAGCAAAAAGAGATGTAAATCAGAGATTGGAATGTGGTACTCAAAGCACAGAGTTCTATGGGAAGACACGGGAAGGAGCCAACCCAGACTGGAGGAGTCTGAAACTCTTTCCAGGAGAAAAAATGACGTCCAAGTGGAAACCTGCGGGCTGTTGACATATGTTTATTGCCATTTGATCCAAACAATCAAAAAGGTAAACCAATAATAATAAGCAATTTGTTCGTATGTTATTATTTGCAATGATTTAAAAAAATAAAATAAAATCCTGTATCGGTGGGGGTTTGGAAGGAGAAGAAGAGGCCTGATTGAGTACGGGTGAGAAGAGAAGAACTGATGTTATCACTCTCAGTACAACACAGCAACAGACACCCAAAAATAGAAAAAAGCATATACTTTTCAACCTAAAACACAAATTCTAGACATTTACTCTAAAGGAAAATTAAAGATATGGGAAACTATCTACAATACCATCTAAATATCCATGTATTTGGTAATGAGTAAATAAACACTAGTGCATTCATATAATAAAATACTATTAAATCATTAAAACATTGTTAATAAGGAAATATTTGTTAACTGACATGGATTCAGTCATGATATATTAACATTTAATAATAATAAGATTACAAATTTAGACATAGGAGGAATCTATTTTTGTTAAAAAAAAATACACACCAAAAAAAAAAAAAAAATCCTGGAAAGATACAAAAAATGTGTTGAAGTTATCACTGTGTGACAGGATTATGAATACTTTTTTTTTTTTTTTGCTGGGGGCTGTTTGTGTGTCTCCATTTTCTAATGTTCAACATTCAAAATATGCTGCTTTTATAATTAGAAAAATAAAAATTATGGGACCAGGACAAAACATATTAAATTATAGATATTTATACTCCCATCCTCCTCCCACCTCCTAAGGAGAATAGATACTGAGAAAGATGCTTCATTTTGCTGCAGATATAAGGGTGAGGACAAATTGAATGAGATGAGAGAGGACTGGACTTCTCTAGACAGACCCTTCATAGTGCTACCAGAGGAGAAAAAACTATGATCCTGGAAAAAGACATACAGAAAGAGAGTACGAGACTGAGACAAAGAGAAGAGAGGGACAAGAGGAAAGACAGAGATGAGTACTCAGCAACTGCTATAATCAGTAGAACTTTGGAGAAGACAGAATTTTTAAGAAGTTTTGCTTTGTCATATGTGGTATATCTCTCTCCTAGGGGTTCACAAAAAAATCTTTAGAAAAGACCCACATACTGGAATAGGACTTATGTGTATTTTAGAGGAGAGACCCGTGGAAATAACCATTTTCCTATTAAAATGAACACAGACTCCCAGACGTAACTGAGAGCAACAACAACAAAAAGTCTGAAAAGTAGGACATGGCAGATTTTGTTTTTAACTTTCTCAAAGCCATAGGCACATGTGTGAGAATCTCGGAGATACGATAGCTATTCGTAGAGCCCTCAGATGGCTAAAAACAATGCTCCATGTGGGAAAAGAAACCAGAGAGGCCCAGCCACCATGAGCAAAGCCAGGAGTCACACGGGTGTGGCCCACACAGCAGAGCAGAGCAGGAAAGGTTTTGCTGGTCTGGGAACAGGAGGAGCCTTGAATTGAGAAGAGTCATAAAATATTCTAAGTCTTTCACATCAAGGGAAAGCATGGGTGACAGAGGAACAATATGAAAGAGCTCGAAGAAAATAGGTTTTGAGGAAGCCTATATATGAAGATAAAGCTCCACATAAAGATGAGGTTCTCATCAACACAGCCAAAAAGATCTTTTAAGAACATCATACCAGGTCATACCACTCTTCCAGGCAAATCTGTTTCATTCACAGTGAACCAAATTCTTTACAGGCCCCATGTGGTCTGACCCTCTGTCAGTCTCTCCTCCTCGGATCCCTGTTTTTTCCCCCACCCCACACTGACTTCCTCGCTATTTCTCTAATTCACTCAACACAGTCTCACCTTAGAACTTCATGCGAGCTGTTCCCTCTGCCTGGAATGCTCTTCCACCAGACTTCCACCTGGCTAACTCCCTCCTGCCCCAGACTTTTGCTCATAGGTCACCTTCCCTAAGTTTCACCTTGACTACCATATCTAAAGATGCAACAAGCTTTCACTAACCCCGACCCCATGCTTCCAGTTCCCCTCACTCTTCTCTATTATTTCCCATAGCACAACCACCTTCTAGCTTCCGACTTATTTATTATGCTTATTATTTATTGTCTGTCTTCCCCTACTAGGGCTGAACTCTTTGCTTATATAAGCACTGATATATCCCAAGCATCTAGAACAATACCTAGTCTTCTATTTGTTCTCAAAAGATAATTCTCTTTCTTTTTTTTTAAAGATTTTATTTATGTATTTGCCAGAGAGAGAGAGAGAGTACGGAGAGCGAGCACAAGCAGCAGGGAGTGGAAGACAGAGGGAGAAGCAGACTCCCTGCTGCAGGGAGCCCGATGTGGGACTTGATCCCAGGACCCTGGGTTCATGACCTGAGCCGAAGGCAGACGCTTAACCGACTGAGCCACCCAGGCGTCCCTCAAAAGATAATTTTCAATAAATAAATGAGTGAATAAAACTGCATGCTTGTTTCAATCCTCAATGGTCACTCAGGAATCTGGAGTCTTTTAGGGTAACCATGCAAATTAAGAATAAGAAAACCTTGGGGCACCTGAGTGGCTCAGTCGGCTAAGCATCTGACTCTTGATTTCGGCTCAGGTCATGATCTCAGGGTTGTGAGATCGAGCCCTGCATCAAGCTCTGCACTGGGCATGGAGCCTGCTTAAGATTCTCTCTCTCCCTCTTCCTTCCGTCCCTCTTAAAAAAAAAAAAAAAGAATAAGAAAACCTAAAATAATTATAGGACCTTAAAACAGTTCCATTGAAGTATTTAGAGTTATACTATCAAATAAATATTCAGATCATTAAATTGTTCCTATTAATGTCATTCTTTAGTACTCTTTTCTCTGTGAGGTCTTAACAGTAAAAATACTTTTTAATTCAATAGCTAGGTTTCAGTTTCCTCACCAGCAAGATGAGGGGATTGTGCTAGATCATTATAATGATCTCTTCCAAAGGGTCACGATTCCACACATGATTTTCAGATGTTTGGAATTATTAAAAATTTAAGATGATTATGTAGAATCTATCGATAACGACCGTATTCTTATTCATAAAACAAGAATGTTTAGAAAACTTTCATGTAGCAACATTTGCATGTAGTAAGTTTGGGAGGGGAGGGATTTCTCCTCTTTTTCTGTCCTTTAGCCTCTTTTCTGAAAATAAGTGCTTTCTCTATTGCATAACATAGTAAAGTTCACAAAAGCCCAGTTCCCATCATTATTTCTTATGTTTTACTATTACTTTGACGATGTCTTTTCTCAAGTTTCGACAGCTTTACACAGCTTGGCAAAAATATGAACAGATTCTAAATTCCCAAGTTCAACAGCTTGAAGCACCTTTTGGAATCATTTAAAATGCATTAAAATAAAGGAAAAAACTAATCTGTAAATAAATCATTGTTTGAATTAATGTATATGAAACTATGATTTTATAAGCAAGCCATACATATATAATATACCCTCTGTATTCCTAAACCAAAGTAACCTCATGTCAAAAAAAAAAAAAGGAATTATTAAGTTCTACATATATTTCAATGTTCATCTTCCTCTGTCACTCGGTCTAACTAGGAAAATAACATTTTTTCACACCTTCAAAATTTGAGTAAATATTACATCTTAAAGTCTGTGCATTTCCGAGTTACTGCTTGATCAATGAACAATTAAATCTGTTTAATGTATGTTACAATGATCTTCACATTAATTTGCCTGGCGTAAAAACAAGAGCTCCGCACAAGATTGATCAAGTGACTTTTAAGTCTCCAATGCTAAATTGTTTCTGAATAAATATGGAAGTGCATTACAGCCACGTGTGCACACAATGAATTCCTAATGAGCAGGTGCCATCACGGTGATTACAATACATAATGACACCACCCAGATTAAAGCACTGCCCAGCACTCTGCATTTGAGACCTGGCACCGCAACTACTGTACATTCTTTGTTGGATCAATTCAAGCCTCATTGAGACTCTAAATGAATGTGCTTTGGATGAATGTATTTTATAAATGGATTAAATGTATTTTATAAGTGGATTTTTTCCCCCCAGAATTCTCAAATATCCCCGATTCTCCATCAGAAATGATCCTTTCTCTGCTCAGGGAATGGCAGACTAAGATTTCCAAAGACCTGATAAGAATTCAAGTTAAAGGAACCACTGTGTCCCCTCCTCCTCCATATAGTATCTTGAATTCTTCCTTCCAGAGGCCACTTTAGTATAAAGATTATAATGGCATAAAATAAGTGCCCAAGGAAAGAGAATTTTAAGGAAGTCTGCACATCAAACTAGTACTTCTTCACTCATTTATTCAAGAACAAAGATTTCTAGAAAAGAGAGAATGTTAAATCCTCAGTCATTTTTATCAAAGCTAGACAAACATGCTATTTCCTAATGATTTTCAATTTTTTCAGCAGTTCCGAAGTTCTGTTCTGCTATCTAGTCGGCGTCCCATTCACTAGTGCTATAGTGCATTGTGTTCCTCCATGAAATCAAACAAATGGGAAAATGTCCCGATGCTTAAAAAAATGTTCTTGTTAGAGCCAGCACAAATGGATTAGGAAGCATTGTAGCTGGACACTATGTCTATCCATTCCATTCGAGAAGGTGCAAGTGAAAAGAGAGACAGGCTCCCAAACTTCACACTCCTGAGAAAAAAAGACAACTAATTATCAAAACCAGTCAAAGATGTGTATGGGAGAAATTGGAGTGACTGCCAGTTAAGGTACAGACAAATTAAAAAAAAAAAAAAAAATGGCGTCCATGTATTTCAGTCAGGATTGGCCAGTTTATGTTGTGGAGACATAAATTCTAAAATATCAAGGGCTTAACACAACAAAAATGTTACTCACCCAAAGTCCTTCGCTGTCTGTCCTGGATGCATGGTCTCAGCTTTGCTGACCGCCTTCATTTCATTGTTGAGGGAGCTCGTCAAGAGGAGGTGACCACTAGCTGACCTGCGAGCTGGGCGAGGCGATCAGAACCTCCCTACTCCCTCCCCTGTCCTTGGAATGTGCACTCTGTCCACCTTTCCCACAGCGGGAGCTGTTTTCAAAAATGCAACCTTGAGAGAGCAATGTGCTATTGAGAGCATGTGGGCAGTATACCATACCCAGGTGAACCCGGTGAAGGCTCTACATAAACTTTAAAAAATTCTGGCGGGCATGGGCGGAGATCTGCTCGTCTTGCGGTGGCAGAAGACAAGCCTCATACGTAAGTTCCCTTGCTTGTTAAACCTGCCACCTACCAATCTGGAGTGGTCTTCCTCTCTCATCCTCTCCTCGCTCTCGGTGTAGGGGGGCCAGTTTGCAGACCAACACTCACAGCACCCAAGATCACAAAGCTGGAAAGGAGTGTGCTCGCTAGGCAGTCTCATAAGGATAGGGGTAGCTAAGTACTTCTGCCCCAAAGCATCACATGGTACCTCTACTCACATTTTATTGGCTAAAGGAGTCACAAGATCATACCAAACCTTGAGGGAGCATAGAAATACAATCCCTTTCCCACCCCCTATGCCCCAACCTCATGTGCCTGGAAAAAGTAGAACCAGAAACACTGGTGAACAACCCAAATATTTTCCACAACATGGAAATCAAATGAATCAAATTTCCCTTCTAGATGTCAAGCTATACAATCCCCAGCCTATATATTCTGTCCTAATCGGTTCTTTACCAATAAATGTATGTGGAATTATGGGATATAAATCATCATGGAAATATGAATGGAGGAGATAGGTAAATGAATAATGGTGGGGTGAATATTTACATAAAAGGTAGTTAGGATTATTTTATACCTAATATAAAGGCAGAAAAGAAAAAAGAAATTGAGAGATATTTCTTTTCAATGAATTTTGATGGGTAAAATTATCCTCTTTTATTAGAGTGAACTAAGAAATAATTGAGTTGAAAAGTGTATAGAAATAAAAATGTAAAGCAATGTTCATGCTTCTATTCCTAAATCGGGAATTATTATGATTTTGATAAAATATATAACTCAATTTTAGACATTTATTAAGACAGATGTTTTATTCAACAATAAGATTATTTGTCAAAAAATCTAAAATATATAATTTTACCACCAGGGCTAGCTGGATGCGCAAAGATTTTTTAGAGCATAATTAACACCAAAATCTTCGCATACTCCTCTGTATCATCCACTACCCTATAACTGATTGTTTTATTATTCGGTGAGTAGTCTTAGAGGAATTAAAAATTGCATTATATCATCAGCAGCTTTAACAGATGAAAACATGGGCACTATGTGTGTGAAATAAAAATGTGGTATCAAAACAAAGGGTAACAAACCCAGAGCAAAAAATGTTCACTAGGTACTGGGCGCCTGGGTGGCTCTGTTGGTTAAGCAGCTGCCTTCAGCTCAGGTCATGATCCCAGGGTACTGGGATCGAGTCCTGCGTTGGGCTCCCTGCTCAATGGGGTGTATGTTTCTCCCCCGGCCTCTGCTTCCCCCCCACTTCTGCTCTTGCTCTTTCTCAAATAAATAAATCTTTACAAAAAAATTTTCACTATGTATAATGACAAAAGTACTTCTAAGAGTTTGAGAAAGTTTTAATTATAGTTTACATAAACACCACTGTTAAATCTACAACTTCCATAAAAGTGGACAGAGCAGAACCTAAAAATAAAAAGGTCGACTGGGCTCAAAATGGAATAATTTGTTCGAATCTATTATTGATGGAAATTAGAAAAAGAACTAGCAAATAGAGATGAAAAGCCTAAAACACAAGAACCACGAACTGGGCTTATCAGTTGATTCTTAGTTTAGTAGATACACTGTTATTCGTCACAATGAGTGTTACCCCTTCGCTGTGGTCACACTGTGAGGCAGGGTCCTCATTCCAGAAGCCACACTCTCTCAGCCCCACTGTGGATTTCCCCTGTTGAAAATGCCAGGTGCAGTGGGGGCAGTGGGTATTACTGGGCCTGCAAATCCTGCATTTTCCTCAGTCCTGATGTCAAATCAAGAAAGGCATTAATACGCTGGAGCTCAAGGAGGGGGTGGTGAGCAGGACACCAAAGGATTTAGAGAAATACTCTTAGGAAAAATGAGTAAAGTGCCTGCGACTATTGAACCCAGAGGGGGAAAAAGCTAGAGGAATAACGTGATGGCTCTCTTACAATATTTCAAGAGCTGTATTCTATAAAAAGGATTTGATTTAACCTCTGCAGTTGGGAAGGGTAGATTGGGATGGGAATATGGATAAATATAAGAAATACTCATAACAGTTATAACTGACCAGAAAGGTTATTTGGTAGTAAATTTTTTTATAGAAAACATTTTGAAAATTGGCTGCTTTTCTTTTGGAGATGCTGTAAAGAGAACATTTATATTGAATGGGAAGTTAGATGAAATAAATCCCAGCATCCTTTCTAATGCTCTGATTATTACAATCTATACATTTAGAGCTTTGACACTCTTAGATGTAAATTTGATTTGGGAGAAAAAAAAATCATTCAGAGCCAAACTGGGTGATTTAAGTGGACAATCAAACCGAGTTATAACAACGATTTTAGTACGTGTGGGTGGGTGGGGGGGTGTATGTTTAAATCAAGTGAGACCTTAAATTAATGAACTAATTTTAATATATTGATTTAAACTGGCTCTGAATAGAACGCCCAAGGTGTTTTTTGCATTGTTTTGTTGGTTTTCTTGATTTGTGTGGTTTTTTTTTAAATGTACCATATGTCTTTCACCATAGTGTTATTATCTTATTTTTAAACATTTGAAAATCAGGGAAAAGATTAAAAAATTTACATTCTTATCACTCTAACAACAACCACTGTTATTTCAATTCACGTTTTTTCCAATCTTTTCCTTTTGAATGTACTTTTTTACCTATATTCAGTTATTGATGGTAATGATGCTCTCTTAAGTTGTAGCAAACACTGAATTAGCAAATACCAAGCCGCAGTCCTCGGGGAAATACAGGAACCTAAGTTCCTGTGAGCCTCTGGTCACAACATTTTCACCAACCAAACATATATAAGCTTGTTTTATGTGTGTTTCTGTTTAAAGATACCTTATTTAATATATATATTGTTGATCCATTAACATTGGGCTCACAGCCAAGAGCACGAGAACTCATGCCTGAATTAAGTTTATCTAGCACATGTATTTTCTCCCTAAGGCACAGCACGGCCTTCTTGTGCAAACAAGCAGTAGGCCACACTTCCCCAACACACTCAGAGGCCCTTTGAAACAGTAAAAGCACCAACAAAAAGCACCCAAATGTGGAAACCATATCACGAAATAGAGCTCAGAAAGAGCACATGTTGAGGGGAGGAGCGGTGAGCCAAGACAGCAGAGCACCATCTGGCTCAGTCTCGTCTGGGAACATGTGCGTTAGGTGACTTGACGTGCTCTCCACTCGGCACATGGCCATGGATGACCGCAAAAGAGCTGCAGGTATTGATTTGGGGATTACAAGGAAATTTTTGGAAGTTAGCAAATCTGTAAATATGGAATCCACCAGTAATGAGGATTGACTGCATTTTGTGCATCCTGTCTCTTACCCTGTTGTCATACAACCTGCATAAGAGTAACTGTTAGTGACTACCTACCAGCTATCAAGCAGATACGGCAAGCTTTATGTATCCGTTTTTAAATTGTTGCACCATTAGCTCTGCATCAGTTAGGATCCCAGTGATAGACCACCCTTTGCAAATGGGCTCACAAAAATGAAATCTCTTAATTTATGTACTCTGAAAAGTCCAGAGTTATCTCTGTTTGTCTTCAAACATGGTGAATTTGAGGATTCAAATGACATCCCTGGGACTGACTTTCCATCACTTGGTTCTTACCTCCCATGTGTGGCTTCTGTCATGGGCTTCACATGGTAGATAATGGTGGCAGCTCCATACCTTATATTTTCTCAGCATTATATCCAGCGTGGAAGAGAGATGATCTTTCCCAGAAATCCTACTGAAACTCTCGTTAAATAGTTTTGGCTTGAATGGGTCATGTTCCCCTCCCTGGAGCAATCATGGTGGCCAGGACATTTGGATAGCCTAATTATCTAAGTCTGGATCATGTGCATCACCTCCAGAGCTGAAGTGGAGTCACCATCACCAGTCCACAGAGATTCAGAAGCAGCAGGTACACAGAGGGTGAATGTGTGCTAGGAAGCAAACGAAGAGATACCCACTCAAAAAGTTCTTCCCCACGCTTAAATATAACACTACTATGTTCATCTTTCTTCAGGTAACTCCAAGTATATTTTTAAGTAATGGAATCACAACTGCAAATAGGATTATAGAATACTGATTTTGGAAGAGCCTTGGGCTTTATCTAATTCACCTGCCAATCCAGTGAGGAACAATTGTCCCAGCCAAAGATTGTCCCGATTGTCTAAACATCTCCAAAGACAGTTAAGATTTGACAGTCGTAAATTTCATCCATCTTTTGACTCTAGTTCTGCCTAGTTCCAGGAGACACCCCTCTGCATATTTAAATTCTGTTCCCATTGCGTCCTCTAGGCTTCTTCTTTCTAGGTAAGTTTATGACTCTGCCAATCGTTTCTTAGGTGGCATTTCGGGCTCCCTCTTCATCCTTGAAATAGTTTCTATTTCATCCCTATTCCTTTTAAAATGTGAGGTCCCAAATATTTTGGCGATTAAAGTGGACAGTCAAGCTGATCAGAACATTTTATATATATGGGGCGCCTGGGTGGCTCAGTCGGATAAGCAGCCAACTCTTGATTTCAGCTCAGGTCATGATCTCAGGGTCCTGGGATGGAGCCCTGAGAGATTGTAGGGCTTTGCTCTCAGCGGGGAGTCTGCTTCTCCCTCTCCCTTTGCCCCCCACCCCCGCTTGAGTTCTCTCTCTCTCTCTCTCTCACCTTCTCTCTCTTTCTAAAATAAATAAATAAATATTTAAAAATTAAAGAACATTTTACATAAATGCTCCCCGATTCAGTGAAGAACTCAGTGAAGCTCTTTCTATTCTCTACCTGGACCCTGGATTCCTACATAGAAGGCTCCTCTTTTGTCAGAATACCCTCACCACCATCTCTACGTGAATAAATCCTACCCATCTTTCAAGGTCTGTCACATTTGCCTCCCCTCTCCAGCAAGTCATTCCTAGTTAAAGCAAATTGAATCTCTCCCTTCTTTTAAATTCCTATCTGGTTTGTTGTTCTGCTGTTGTTTTATTGTTAGTTTGTTTATCATTCTTTTATGGAATATAATCCATATCATATATTGTCTTCAGTAATTATCTTACCCCTATACCAGACTACAAGATTCTCTAGAGAAGACCAGTGTATTTTACTTTTCCTACCCTTGCTTAGCACTGCCAGGGTTTAATAGATATCATTTTCTGAAATGAACAACCAGCATAGCCTAAGACAATGATAACAGGTATGCAGTAATGCAGGAGTTAATTAGTTCTACCTTAACTCTGCCTTCCTTGACTTTATACTTTCTCCAAAAAGTGAACTGAGTTCTTCCTTCAGAATAAAATTTCATTTTACTGATCACATTTTATTAATTTCAGGATTTTCCAATTTCTAGTTTTAGTTTTCCTGATAACAAGTTCCTGTTTGTAAAATACAAGTTTCATGAGAATAAATATTGTGTATATTTTATTCACCATTTTATCTACCATACTTAGGACGATGTTTGATACACAATAGATTTTCAAAAGAAATTTTGTTGAACTATATTTATAATTATAACATTATAATTATAATTAAAGTTAGCCTTTTATATTCATACTCATCTACATGCTCTCCCTTACATGTTTTATATACCTTATATATTAAGCCCTACATGTATACAGTTTTTCTAGAGACTTACAAGGAATACTAATGCACTTATCATAATAAAATGTGATGTACTATCCAAATTTAGAAATAATGATGTATTAGAGAGCATATTGGTGGTTGCCAGAGGTAGGGTTAAGGGTGGGCAAAATGGGGGAAGGGGGTCAAAAGGTTTAAATTTCCAGTTATAAAATAATTAAGTCATGGGGATGGAATGTACACCATGGTATTTGAAAGTTGCTAAGAGAGTTTACATCTTAAAAGTTCTCATCACAAGAAGAAAAAATTCTCACTATGTGTGGTGATGGATGTTAATTGGGCTTACTGTGGTGGCCATTTCACAATGTATATAAATATGGATCATAGGGGCATCTGGGTGGCTCAGCCGGGTAAGCGTCTGCCTTCAGCTCAGGTATGATCCCGGGGTCCTGGGATCGAGTCCCGCATTGGGCTCCCTGCTCAGCGGGGAGCTTGCTTCTCCCTCTCTCTCTCTGCTGCTCCCCCTATTTGTGCTCGCTCTCTCTCTGTCAAATACATAAATAAAACCTTTTTTAAAAGTCGAAGCATTATGTTTTATACCCAAAATTTATTTAATGTTGTGTGTTAATTATACCTCAATAAAAAGAATGATATATTAATTTGCAAGAACCTACATTTAAAAAAAAACGAAAACAAGAATACCCTTTCATATATAGTATAATATATAAAATATTGTGGAAGTTTAAAGCATTTAGGTTTTGATTTTTTCATCCTTTTGTCTCTACATATTTATACAAACTTTTAAAGTGCTTAATGAGAAGAGACAAAATAGATACCTCATGTGTAACATTGAATCCCACATAAGTGTGAAGGGTTGCAGTCACTCTGGAGATGGGAAACTGCATCTTCAAAGAGAGGCAGTAACTGTCCAAGTTCACACAGCCAAAAAGAGACAAAATCAAAGATTTAAGTCTGAACTAAGATCCCTCTGACTACAAAACCCAGGTCGTGTCCCCTCTGCCCCACATCTCTCATGGAGTCAGGACTCAAGAGCCATCGACCTGGGACTTTGTACAAGTTAAGACACTAAAAAATATGGTTTAAGGCTGCTTTGTCTCTTCTTATATATTTTTAATGCTTGAATAAATATGCATAGGCTGGCTGAAAATGTAGAAGGCTTATCAAATTCTAAATAATGTCATCAGAAAATTACCCACTTTTTTTAAAAAAAAAGATGCATAAAACATGAAAGCTCTGATTAATCTGGTGTTTGCAATTTGTTGCTAAAAATCAAACATTATAGGGGAGGGGGGTGGTAGGATGGGTTAGCCTGGTGATGGGTATTAAAGAGGGCACATTCTGCATGGAGCACTGGGTGTTATGCACAAACAATGAATCATGGAACACTACATCAAAAAAAAAAAAAAGTACTGCATCTCTACACACACACACAAAAAAAATCAAACATTATATATAATTTTAAAGGCTCTGCTTTACAGGAAACATCATATAAAAAATTTAAATCTCACACTTTTTGCAGTTTTTAAAGAATAACAGGGAAATGGGTTGATTGCTAAATTCTGAGAACTCTCAATTCCACCTATATAAACATCTGAATATTTTAAAACAAGTATCCCAAAGAGACATTCAAATCAAACCTCACTTCCTCCTACTCTTGAACTTGTCATTTGTCTTTTGCACATCTTCTGCCACAACACACAATTATTTTTTCAACAAGCAACATTTGGATGCTCATTTTCCTCCACTTCCTTCCTGATTTAACCAGGATGATAACAGTCATTAGAAGCTCACTATAGTGCTCCATGCTTTGCAATCATTCCCATGATCCAGGGGCTGCACACACAGCCCTATAATTTACCTAGGGCTCACAACTCTGGTCAAGAGAAACGCAGCACAACTGAGACTTAAGAATATTTATTAATGCAGAAAATTTAGCCTCCAACACCCACAGTGTATCTTTAATTGGATGGTTATCATTGCCTGCCCTGCCATGATGTTATTCAGTATAAGAAGAATGGTTCTATAATGAGCTTGGTTGAAGCATCTGTACCTACTGAGTGGATGCCAAATATTTTCAATGTGCCAGGAATGTGCACCAAGTCAGCTCAGTGGAAACCCACTCTCAGTGGGCTACCTTCTGAGCAGCTCAGTGTGGTTCCATAATTTTTTAGTCATTTTTAATAATTAAGGCAGTCTCAGTTTGGTTACAAAGATGTCACCCTCTCCATTTTGAAGTTGCAAAGCTGTTGTTGGGGCCCAGCCTAATCTCAAGGAGCTCTCCTGGGAACCGGAAGTCCCTTGTGAGACTCGATTATGACCTTTGGCTCCCGCAGGGCAGCTGATGTCAACAGCAAGCCGCTTCTGGTCCCATGTAGCCCCTGCCTCCCTGCCTCAGGGCCTTTGTGCTCCAACAACTCTGCTGTTTCTGACCCTGGGAACAAGGGACTCAGGAGGGTGCTCTTTCCCCTTTCAGCTTCGCTGTGCTACCATGCTTCCTTCCCCAATATTTTTTCCTCAGGCTCTGGGAGTGGCAGAGCAAGACCACAAGCCTGGAAGCTCAGCAAACATCCAATCAATGGGGGAAAATGTTTACTCCTCTTCATACAGAGTTTGCCAAGGACAGCCTTGTGACTTTCAGAGGAGGAACAAGTTGAAAAGCACACCCCGGGGCGCCTGGGTTGTTCAGTCGGTTAAGCTTCTGCTTTCAGCTCAGGTCATGATCTCAGGGTCCTGGGATTGATCCCCGCATCGGGCTCCTTGCTCAGCAGGGAGTCTGCTTCTCCCTCTGCCTGCCGCTCCCCTCTGCTTGTGCTCTCTCTCTCTCTCCGTCAAGTAAATAAATAAAATCTTTAAAAAAAAAAAAAAAGGAAAAGCACACCCCACTTTCTCCCCAAAGAGGTCTCCTCCTTCTCACTCCCTGCATTATTTCCTATTGTTGCTGTAACAAAATTACCACAAACAGAGCTTACAGCAAAACAAATGTGATATCTTACAGTTCTAGAGGTCAAATTCTGAAGTGGGTCTTATGGAGCTAAAATCAAAGTGTCAGCCCGGCTGTGCTCTTTCTGAGGGTTCTAGGGATGAATCCAGATTTTTCCAGGCTCTCAGAGGCTGTCTATATTCTTTGCCTCATGGCCGTGAATCACTCAAACCTAAGCTTCTGTTGCCATATCCCCTCTGTCTCTCCTGCCTCTGGTGTGCATGACTTTTGTGACTGCATTGAGCCCACCTGGGTAATCCAGAACACTCTCCCCATCTCAAGATCCTTAAGTTAATTACATTGCAAAATCACTTTTGCCTTGCGAATTAATTTATTCACAAGTTCCGGGAGTTGGAGGGCCATAATCCTGTCTATCCCACTCCCGTTTTCCCTCTTATTTCCAAAGTCATCAGACCATTATGGACTCTAGTGCAGAACCTCAGGCAATTAGGATTCCTATGCCAAAAATCAGAGCTCTCCAACTCAGCCTTGAAGAATTGGATAAGTCACTATGGTAACCAACCTCGGAGATATCCTTGATGATCCTTCTCTCTTGTTATTTATACCTTTGTGTGAAGGCTTCTCCTACATTGAATCAAGGAAACTGTGTGATCATTAAATACTTCTCTTTTGGTCTCTTGGAATATTAGCTTAGGAGAAATCCAGAAGACACTCAAGGAATCCTATGGGAGGCCCATGTGGAAGGGAAGTGAGGCCTCTCACCAACAGTCAGCACCAACTTGCTGGCCACATAAGTGAGACATCTTTAATGTGGATCTTCCACCCCAGTCAAGTTATCAGATGACTACAGCCCCAAATGACATCTGACTGCAAATTCATGAGGAGCACTTGGTTAAAAGCATCCAGGTGAGCCACTCTGGAATTCCTGACTTACAGAAACTGAGAGATAGTAAATATTTATAGTTTTAAGCCACTAGTTTTGGGGCAATTTGTTCTGCAGCAAGAGATAATGAATACAGTCACTATCTCCACAGTAATCCTCAGAATTAACCCTTAGGGGTAGGAAAAATGCTCAGCCAGTACCTAATGTCATCCCATTACAATTGATAATGTCATTAGAGTTTTTTAAAGACTTTTTTTTAAGAGCCGTTTTAGAGTTACATCAAAATTGAAAGAAAGGCAGAGTCTTTCCCATATACACCCTGCCCCCCACACATGCAGAGCCTCCCCCATTGTCAACATCACTCACCAGAGTGGTATATTTGTTACTAAGGATGAATCTTCACTGACCCATTATGATCATCCAAAGTCCGTGGGTTACCCAAGCGTACACCCTTGATGTCATACACTCAGTGTGTTTGGATAAATGTATAATGACATAAATCCACCATTATAATATCATACGGATCATACAAAATATCTCCACTGCCCTAAAAATCCTCTGTGCTCTGCCCATTCATTTGCCTCTGCACCCCTGGCAACCTCTCATCTTTTTACTCTCTCCATAGTTTTGCCTTTTTCAAAATGTCCTATTGTTGGAGTCAAACAGTATGTAGCCTATTCAGATTAGCTTCTCTCACGTAGTCATACACATCCAAGTTCTTCCACAAGCTTTCTGATCATGACAAGTTTTTATCCTGTCTGTTCTGCCATTTCAGTCACAATAACCCAATTTAAGAGAGCTAATATGTCAGTTGCTCACTTTGTGCTACACTGAGAGGTAGAGCACTGACCCCTGGAGCCAGTGAACTTGTCCCCTTGCCAGCACATAAAGCCAACTCCATTGAACTTCAGAGTCCTGGTGGGTTTACTTGCTGGAGGTACACAGGTCTCCAGGGCCTGTAAGCAGCCACAACTTCCTACTATATTCATACTCCTAAGTGGAGCCCCAGGAAGTTGGCATTCCACAGAATAGAGAAGATGGGGTGAAGAGACTCAGCCAAGGCACCTCCCTTTATCTCTGCCAGGTTTTAATATTTGCTTGTTCTAATACAGAAGATCAGCTAAGAAGGTTAGTCAAACCACTGATTTATGATTTCTCAAAGCAGGGGAGGGGCACTATTTGTATATGGTGTTGGGTAATTCTTTATTGTATTATACTGTTCCATTCACTGCAGGATGGTAAGCATATCTGACCCTGCATGGTAAATATCAGGATCCTGGACACACACATACACACATGCGCATGCATGCGCACACATACACATTTCCAAACTTAAGAACTATCAATAAAACTTGGACAATATTTCTTGCCTCCCAAGATTATTAGGCTGAGTGGCATATTCATTTATTCAACAAACATTTATTATGTGCCAGGCACTGTGCTAAGTAGACAGTAGGGATAATTTGGTAAGCAAAACAGGTAGGTCCCTTTCATTGAGCGTGTATTGTAGAGATGAAGACCAACATAAATAAGGGAACTGACATGGATGCTTTGAAGGCAGATATATATGCTTGTATTAGAGGGTATATAATAGATAGATTGAACTAATTTTGAAGGGCAAGAGAAGCTACCTGTAGAAGACACACAAGAGCTAAGGAAAGCATTTCAGGAAGAGAAAACAGCTAGGGAAGAGGCCCCAGTGTGCAAGGGATGTGGCCTAGATAAAAGACTAAATACAGCTCATGTGGCTGGAACAGAAAAACCAAAAGAGGATCACCTGAGTGACTCAGTCAGTTAAGAATCCAACTCTTGATTTCAGCTCAGGTCATGATCTCAGGGTCCTGAGATTGAGCCCCATTTGGGGCTCCATGTTTAGCTCAGCTCAGTCCGGTTGGGATTCTTTCTCCCCTCCTCTTTCTCTCTCTCTCTCCTTTCTAAAATAAATAAATAAATCTTAAAAAAGAGAGAGAGAGATCATGGTTCAAGAGAAGAGTGGAAAAGTATAAGGGGTCAGACCATATCCTGGATTTGGGGTTTTGCCCTAAGAACAAAAATATAAAAGTAGAGCTAGGAGAATGTAGGTCATAAAGAAGAAGGAAAGAGAAAGTTTCATAAGGAAACAGAGTTAATGCATCAGTGCTGCTAAGGAGTCAAGTCAGTGGTGTGGTAGCCAGCCTCAGTGATGTAGCATGACTTCTAGTAGTGGGTCAGGAAAGAGCATCCAGCTCCGCCTTACATTTTCCTGTCATGCCTGCCAAGACATCAGGCAGTGAGGAAGCCCAGCAACCACGTGGGAAGACCACATTCCAGCAACAGCGCCCCTGAGGTCCCTGCTACAGCCAGCACCAACCTCCAGACATGTGAGGGAGTATATCTCTGGATGGCCCTAGTCCTTGGCCTTGGAGCTACTCCAGCAGATGCTGAGTGGAACAGAGAAAAGCTGTATCTGTAAATCCCTGTCCAAATTGCAGACCCATGAACAAATGAATATTGACATTGTTTTAAGCCACTAAATTTTGAATAGTTTGTTAAGCAGCAGTAAATAATTAGAGCAGTTATATATTCCATATGGCACAGCTACTGGATGGAAGGGGCCACCTGACCAGCATCAGAGTGTACATGGTTGAGAAAGGAACATTTTACTATGTTATGCCGGTGATACTTAGGGGTCTGTCCATTGTGCAAGTTTGCATTAACTACCTTGACTAGTACAGATGGGAATGAAAATCCTCAACAGGGCTTAGCAACAATGAAGTCAATGGTGATCTCAGAGAGACGTACTTCAGTGGAGAGAAGCTTGAGGAAGCCAGAGATGAGAGGACATCGAGGCAGATTTATAGACAACTATTTCCAGTAATTTGGTTATGAAGGGCTGAGCAGGAGGGATGGAGTGGAGCTGGACAGGGATCAAGAATCTAGTGAAGCTTTCGTTTTTATTGGGAATGTGTAAATAGGGAAGAATTGGGCTGAGAAGAATCCAGCTGAGAGAGGGAGGCTGAAAGGGAGAGAAAAGAGGTGCAAGGATTGGGGGTGGGGAGGGGAGGAAATTGGATTTAAAGCAGGCAGAGGAATAAGTCTTAGAAGAGACAACTTTTCTATTTCCCTGAGAAAAAGGAGAAGCCAAGGAGTACATATACAGGTGGGTTTGTTCATTTCATACTAAAATCTAAGACTGCTTTTTCTCTTTAAAGTTGATCAAGCTTATCTGCTGAGAGTGAGTTGGAGCAAGAGTCCAAAATTTGAGAAGTGGCGACAATAAGGGGTGCAGTGCAGGCTCGGGCACCTGTCATTGCGACCGTTTTCCTCCCTGGTGTGACCCTAAGACCAGGGCCTCTCTCAGCTCTCTGAACGGCTCATTCCTCCCAGTGAGAGACCTTGCTCCTTCGCTCACACTCCTATCCCAGCCTCAAGTCACCCATGTCTAGCCTGTCAAAATCCCTCACCGGCCACCCACTCCTCCCCCTCCCATCCGTGCCAGCCTAGACAGCCTGCACACAGCAATTTTTCCCTGAAGTTTCTGACAGCAAGGAAACACCTTGTATTATTCATGACACATCTATTTCCTCATTAGGTTATGGTGTCTTTAAAGAGCAGGCACCATGCCTTTTTCTGGGTATCTCCCACAGTGCCCAGTATTTAGCAGATGCACAACTGTCTACCTGATAATGTTTGTGAACCGTTTTTAACTCGAAGTTATTAGCCACTTAAAATATTAAGATCTATTCCTCTCATAATTTGTTGAAATGTTACAACTATTTTTTTTATTCCTATCAGTGGTACCAAGGAGGTAGAAGAGACATTAATAACAAATTATCTACAAAGACCATTCGTGTTTTACTCATGAAAGGAGATGCAATTTCTTCTGTTTGTGAGGTCAAAGCCTGGCTAGCTGTGTGGAAAAGTAGATAAAAACAGGACTCTGAAAGCAAAGAGCCCTAAAATGAATTCTCAGATCCAAAATTGCTAGCTGTGTTTCTTCAAATACACCATCCTCCATTTTTTTTTTAAGTAAGCTCCACACCCATCATGAAACCCAATGCGGGGCTTGAATTCATGACCCTGAGATCAAGACCTGAGCTGAGATCAAGAGTCAGATGCTTAACGAACTGAGCCACCCAGGTGCCCCTCCATTTCCTAATCCATAAAAGGGAGAAATGAGTACGTATATTTCAGGGTTCCTGTGAGAATAATGGAAACAAACCAACACAAAACAAAACATGTATAAAATAGGCAGCACTTAGTAGAGACTTAATAAGTCATGGCTGTTAGTATTCGTTCAACAACTAATCTCAACATCTAATTGAGAATCAACAGGACTCAAGTCAATGTACGGGCTATTACCAAAAAACAAACAAAAAAAGGATTCTCATTTGGATATTTATATTTGACTCAAGGACATAACAGTTGTGTAAGAAATGAGAAGTTAAGTTTCTTCCAAATGAGAAATTTGATTTCTTTAAAGCAGATTTATTTAGTAAAAACCGTACTAATGGTGAAACAATTATGGCAAGAATTGTTCATTCTGTCATGTTTGCTTGTGTTCATGGAGCAATAAGCTAAACACTTGTTCCCCTTGCACTATATATGTTTGCTTAATTCAAATTTCTATTAGGGTTCTTGTTGAGGAAGCATTACCCTGAGGCTTCTAGAAAAAATTTACTCAGGAGCACAGCTCTGCAAGTTATAAGATAGCCTCTGAGATAACCCTGGGCTATGGTATTCATTAAATTCACTCTCAACTTGATAGCTTCTGACCTGCACAGTGTGGTAATGATGGTGAAGATAGCTGTCTGGGACATGGTGTTACTAAGTGCATTCATATTTTAAAAGTAGACAAAAATGAGGTGCAGGGGTGCCTGGGTGGCTCAGTCATTAAGTGTCTGCCTTCGGCTTGGGTCATGATCCCAGGGTCCTGGGATCGAGCCCCGCATCAGGCTCCCTGCTCAGCGGGGAGCCTGCTTCTCCCTCTCCCACTCCCCCTGCTTGTGTTCCCTCTCTTGCTGTGTCTCTCTCTGTCAAATAAATAAAATCTTTAAAAAAAAAAATGAGGTGCAAATTTCCAACCAATTCTCAGTTAGCTAAAGTAATTTAGGGTAGAGGAAAGCAGTTTATCCCAATCCTTCTAACCCTATCCACTTGGGATAATAAACTGAGTACTCTTAGAACTTGGCTCTTTTTGGCCAGAAACAGTGACCATTCCAGTAGCAATAAGCATCTCTAGCACCTAAATTGTGGTTCCGAAATATCACTTCTCACCAGAAGGAGGTATTTTAGAGGCAAGGCAGGAAATGTGCTAGAGAAGTCTGGAACATTCTATCATTCCACATAGCAAGAAAGCTATCAAAGAAAATGAGGGTCATATCCAAACAACTTGGGAGCCAAACTGAAGTGGTCCCTGCTGGCCAAAGATTGGTTACTTTGAGCTTCAACAAGAGTAAGTAATGCATAGATTAAAACTTGTAACATGTTTAAATCCAAAAGTTCACAATGATATTTTTTTTTTAAAAATTAATTGGTCGGTTTCAAAGCTTAACAGGAAATCAACTATTTGTTTTGAAAACTAGAAAATGAAGGGAAAGAATCAAGCATTTATTATGTATTTCTTACATGAACTGTACCACTGGATAGCCTATTGTAAAGGAGGGAAATGTCTCTTCATGAAACTATTCCAGTAAATTAAAAAAAGAAAAAAAAAGAATTGCAACATCTAATGAATTAATGGATCTAGGCCATGTGTATCAATCATTGCTGACATGTCCAAAAGAAAGGCCACCAAAAATATGTGTTTCTTGGTGAGAGAACATAAAGCCACTTACAGTCTTGCCAAAGAGATCAAATATGAGTCTGATCAAGCCTTTGGATCCAGCTGCCAATTTCAGGAAACATCAAAGACACAAAAATACACAGAGCCTCACCAAGAATATGAAATCAGAAAAACCCAGATGGTATGAAACTCTACATGTCACATGGCCTTACTTCTTCAACAGATAAGTTGCCAGCAAATAAAAAGGGTAGAAGAGGAGCCTAGAGATGAAAAGACTTAAAAGATATAACAAAGTTAAAAAAAAATGGCCAAAGCTAAAATACAGTATCTAGGTATGCATGCTGGGATAATAAAATTACTTCTTAAAACATAAGTGATTACCTAAATGATTACCTACTTTTGCGGGTGGGAGCAAATTGTGATTAGGATGGAATACATGGAAGGGTTTTCGGGGGTGACTAGAAAAATTGTACTTCTTGACGTGGTTGTTTGGTTTACAATAATCCATCAATCCACATATTTGATTTTTGTGGTTTTCTGAATCCATGTTGTGTTTTTTTAAAGTTTTTTTTTAAGGCCTTTTGAATGCGTATGAATGATAAAGAAGAAAGTAGCTCCTACCTTTGGTCCTTGTGTTAAATGCTCTCAAGAAATACAAGTTTTCGGTTGCCTGGCTGCTTCCGTCAGTGGAGCGTGTGACTCTTGATCTCAGGGTTGTGAGCTCCAGCCCCACATTGGGTGTAGAGATTACTTAAAAATAAAATCTTCAAAAAAAAAAAAGAGGGGTGTGCCTGGGTGGCTCAGTCGTTAAGCGTCTGCCTTCGGCTCAGCTCATGATCCCGGGTTCCTGGGATCGAGCCCCGCATCGGACTCCAGCCCGGCATCTGGCTCCCTACTTGGCGGGGAGCCTGCTTCTCCCTCTCCCACTCCCCCTGCTTGTGTTCCCTCTCTCGCTGTCAAATAAATAAATAAATAAATAAATAAATAAATAAATAAATAAATCTTAAAAAAAAAAAGAAAGAAAAGAAATACAAGTTTTCCCTCAGGATTTTGCAGACTATACATTGCTTGTTCAAATGAGAGATTAAGAGCCAACTTGACACCGTAGCTGAAGATGAACTTTTTGAACTGTCAAGCAACAGTTAAAGATAATCCCTGGAAGAGGCTTGGTGACCAAACATAATCAACTTGAAAGATGGGCATCTTTTATTCTCTCACTCACTTATTTATTTATTCACCTATTTTAAAAGTTTTTAGAATGCCTAATTTGTTCTATGCACTAGAGATGTAGAGATAAAAACAGTGAATTTGAAGAGACAACAAAATCATGAATTACAACACTGTAATTAATGCTAATATATATGTATATGCATAAGGGTACATGGAAGCTTAGAAAAATTGTAACTAATCCCAAATAAGGAATCAAGTCATGGAAGACATCTTAGAGAAAGTGTTGCTTGAGTTAAACTTTGAGAAATGAGTCCAATGTAGTGCAGTGGCTGAGGAAGGAGAGGAATTCTGGACGGAAGGAGAGGAATTCTGGACAGAAGGAACTTCTGGAGGAAAACCAAGATATGAGAGATCGTAGCATATTTGAGGAATTGGACATAGGTCAATCTACCCGAAGATAGGATGGTAGGGAGAGTAGGGGAATGAAAAAATTTAAGGATAAACAAGGTTTTACAGATAGAAATAGGAGAGAGAAAATGGAACACCCAGCAGCAAGTAGGAACTATCAGTTTGATGGATAGAGAATGGGTGGAAAATAAATGGATAGATGAAAATGCCATGCTAAGAAGTTTAAACTTCATCCTGAAGGTTACCTACAACTATGAAAAGATTTCAAGCATAATGATATGAGCAGATTTGCATTTAAGAAAAATCACTTCGATAAATGTGTAGAATGCTAAGTGGGACTGAATAGTTGTGGAGAAGAACAAGAGTCCAAGTGAGGGAAAAAAAAATCACAACCTGAACTAAGGCAATGGCAGTGAGAATGAGAAGGAGGGAATACATTTGAGACCAATGATAAAATCAAGAGAGGTGATATGGGGAAGGTGGATGAAAAGGTAGGCTTATTTTCATGTTTCTGCCTTGGGGTGATATTAACGTGACCTTGAAACTGTAGAAGGAGAGCGAGAAAAAAAAATATTTAAAACAGACGCAGGATCCAATCAGATGACAATTAAATACTTTAGAAGGCAAAGAAAGAAACAATCCGATTTATTCAGAAAGGAAAATGAGCTGCAAATGTTGTGAGGGGGTTGCAAATTCATCACATGTGAGAACTACGTAATGTGTAAGTGAGTCCAAGGAAGAGACGTCAAGCCTGCCCCATCTGGAAGGCATTAACATCACCCCTCGAAGGCTTGGACTGACAGGTGGTGGCATAAAAAACCAAAAGTTCACCTTGCACATTTGCAGTGTCAGACCTCACTTCCAGCCCAGACTGCTTATTGGCATGCAACCTCAGCCGGCTGAGAAGTGAACCCTGAAAATCGCTTGGGGTGGAAACCTCAAAACTGTATGACATTACATAATTATATTCTCAACCCTGGGAAGAATTGACTTAAGTATCAAATTATGAAGTAAATAAAATCTACATGTAATATTAACATTTTTGGGTGAAGGAAAACATCAGTGCATATTAGATATTTTAGGTTTAAGGGAATTTTTCTTCTTTGATTAATTTTGTAAGTCTAATAAAAATGTGTAAATGATAGTTGATGTAGATTTGGGGTTTTACATTACAATTTTACTAGTTTCATAAATAATACTGGAATGTTTACAAGAATGTGGAATCTTTTTTTTTTCTTTAAGATTTTATTTATTTATTTGACAAAGAAAGAGAGCAGAAGCAGGAGGAGCAGCAGAGGGAGAGGGAAAAGCAGGCTACCCAATGCGGGCTCAATCCCAGGACCCTGGGATCATGACCTGAGCCGAAAGCAGACGCTTAACCGACTGAGCCACCCCGGTGCCCCAAGAATATGGAATCTTAATTAAGCTTATGTGTAAGTTTTATTTTGTAGACTTACAAGAATTTATTAAGTACCTGGGAAGGTTTTGTTTGTTAGTGAGTCAGATGAAGTACGTTTAAAAGAAATTTAATATAGATATTTAAATGTAGTTTGGAATACTTAAAGAAATGTAAGTAAATGGTTAAAATAAATGTAAGTGGTTAAAATTGCCATATTAATAAATATAATAATTAAATGTGTAGACTAGATCAAAAATAAAATATTAAGAAAATGTAGCCTCTGAATAATCTTTTCTGGGCCCCCTAATCTATGAGGGCATCAAAAAAAAATTGCATTGACAGGTGATTGATGGTCTTTATCACAGGGGCCACAGGAGAAAGCAGTTATGGGATTAAATGATGAAGTACCTAAGGGATACCCAACAGAGGTTGTCGATAGACATCTTGAGACCTGGATATATTCTGAATGTTTATTCTTTTAAAAATATGCACTGAAGGGCACCTGGGTGGCTCAGTCAGTTAAGCGTCTGCCTTCAGCTCAGGTCATGATCCAGGGTCCTGGGATCGAGCCTCTCAGTGGGCTCCCTGCTCCTCGGGGAGTCTGCTTCTCCCTCTGCCCCTCCCCCTCTGCTCGTGTGTGCTCTCTCTCTCTCTCTCTCTCTTTCTCTCTGTAGGATAAATAAATAATTCTTAAAAAAAAAAAAACTGCATATGTGGTGATATAATGTGGTTGTAATGATTACGAAAATTTGAGCTATTTGAGTTGACAACTTAAAATCCATTAACTGAGTGATTTATATTTTGGGAGTTGGAGTTTGCATTTTACTACATTATAGTATTAGAACATTTGAAACTTGAGTTTCATCATATGCATAAATTTGTTTTGTTAGATTTATGCAATTTTTTTAGTGCTTGGGAATGTTTGTCTTTTAAAGCCAGGTAATTAAAGTAGTACAAAATGAAATTAAATAGATTAAATTTATAAAGGCTGTTTAAAATATTTGAAGATGTTTTATTAACTATTAAGCTTATAAACAGAAACAAACATTTTTCAAAAACTCCTTAAAAGAAATTGTTAACATTTGCTATATTTATAAATAGAATGAAGAGATTTAAAAGCTGAACTTTAAGGAACAAAAGGCATTATAATATGATAATGCAACATATTAAATATTATATTTTTAAGCCAGAAATCAACACAATTTCTGTGCAAAATGACAACTAACAAATCTCAAGGACACCAAAAACTCAGATTAGCAGATAACTCTACTTGAAAATCAAAGTAATATTTAGGAAAATTGATCTTATGTCCAGGCACAAAGGACTTCAATTAATTCTAGTTTTATGTGCTGATGGAAGCCACCTTGCATAAAATGCAGGCCTTAGAAATAAAATGCAGATGTAATTATTACAGAAGGTAGGATCTCACAATTACAAGTGTTAGATATCCTTATAGGCAAACCTACTGCAATTATTTAAAGAATGTTAGTGATTACATTGTGGAGGTCATGACTAGGCATCTACAAGACAAATGAAGAAATTGCTGTGCTGATGTTGTGCAAATAATGTTGTACCAATGTCCCCAGTGGGATAATAACACTTCCAGTGATAGTATCATGCAAAATTCCAAAAGGGCTAAATCTTAAATGGTTGTATTCAGGGAAACTATATGCAAGGACTTGAACGGCTCTACTGAAAACAGAGACCGACATTGAAGGACACAAGTGAAGATTTTGCATAGAATTGTTTCCTGAAATGTGAGAATGGAAAAATTAGTATCTCTCCATTCATATATCATGCTAGTAATGTGTGATTGTTAATATGGGCAATCAAATTAACAAGCAAGCATATATTTAGCTAGTTCATCTATATCCCTTGAAATGTGTAGTTTTCAGTTGCTAAAATAAATTTTCAATACTTTTTCTTTTGATCTTCTCACTGGGGAGCAATGGCCAGGAATGGGGAATGGGGAAGGGACGGTCAGGGAGGCAAGAGGTAAACTGGAGGAGTGTGATATGGTGGAAACCAAAGGACAAACGTTTGAAGAAAATGACAGTAGCCATCAGTGTAAAATACTGAAGATAGGCTAAGGACACAAACAGAGAGCTGATCCTTGGGGGCAGCGTTGGTGATCACTGGTACACTCGTTCAAAGGAGTCTCTGAGAATTGGGCACAAGGGAAGGGCAAACGCCAGACCGGCATTAAGAAGAAGGGATGAGGGGGATGACAGCACAGACTCTAATATTCTCTTTGGAGTATTTGCTCCCACTGCTAAAAGCTGCGTGTGTGCCTGCCACTCCACCAACTATTTTCTGCCATAGGCTTTAAGGTTCCCCCAGCAGCCCCCTTACTGGACCAGGGAGCCCTGGGGGATCCAGTTCTTCCTCTTCTCGTGGGTAGCGGGTCTTTCTCACTGCCTGCCGTAGTCAGGTTAGTTTTCCTTATTTTCCCATAGCATTAAGAACAACTCTTCAGTTATCCTTAAAATGATGTCTCTGTGATGGAGTCTGCTAACACAGCAGTGTGCTCTGATGTCTATTTCTAGATTTAGCTCATGGTTGAAATATAAGTGAAGGTCATCGGCAGTGTTGCACTCTGGCATTAAAAGACATCAGCAAGCTGAGGAGTCAGAAATTCTCGGAAGAACAGCCAAAATAAGTGCCTTTTTTAAAATGAAAAGTGAGTAAATGACAAATGCCAGGGAGAAAAAAAAAAAATCTCTGATTTTATCAGTGAATGCCGTATTATTCAAGAGGTAGTCTAAAGTGTTATGCAAATGCATTTACTTAAACTACACATGATTATATCCTTACTTATTAATGGCTATCTTAGCAGCTAATACATTCCTTCAAATGGTGCGTTTTCAGCTGGAATAGGTTTCCTGCCAAGGCAGAAAGCCAATGGACGAGTTGTTTGATCTAAAATCAGAACAGTCATACTTCTACTTTATTTCCAAAAAATGAAGGCAACATCAGAGGCTTCCTACTAAAAGTTAATCCTTTAGTTGGAGAAGATCATTTACAACAAGGACCGGGATATCCTTGTTATTCCATGTAGACTCATGGGACACATTTTAATAAACGATATTTCTTTCCTTTATTGTTCTCTATTATGACCATTTGGTCCTATTTTGACTTTTCTTCACCCGCCCCGCCCTGTCCACACACCCTACTTTCATGGAAATGAGACACTGAGTGGGCATCTCAGGCCAGTAGTGCTTAGGAAAGAATTTTTCATGGGGTTCAGCCTAGGTCACTAGGGTTCTGCACAGAATTAAAGCAAAATCCCCACCTGACTAATAAGGTATGACTTTGCTTTTTTTCTCTGTATATTTGTTTCATTCAATGAGGGGTAGCTATTATAAGGCTAGAATCTGGTATGGCTTGGTCATTTCACCGAGTAACATCATTTGGCAACAAGTTAGGTTTCCTTGTCCCAGTAAGAGAATAATTTTTTTTTAATCCGTGAATCACTTTTTATGTTTCTTATGTATCAACTACACAACTTGATTATATTATAGGATATGTGAGTTCATCTTTCAAAGCACATTAATTATTGCCATGCAGAAGGGCCTCAAGAATATTTGTTGAAGGGAATGAAATGTTTTTGTTTTTAAATGCCTCTAAGTGAAGAAGCTAAATCCAACACCTACTATTTACTATCACTTCCAAACCACTGTAGGAAGAATGAGCATTTTAATGAGCAATATTTTTGAAATGCCAACCTAGTGGAGTAGGCACTTAGGAGGACGTTCAAAGGTTAAACAAAAAAGATTCGTACCTTACCCCCAAGAGCTTTTCATTTCTAAAACACACTGACAAGCACACATAAAACAAAACGGGGATTTCAAAGAAGGACATTTTGTCAAGTTGAAAGACAAAGAAGATCAAACGTTTTCTTTAGACTCAAGTTCAAAGCTGGGTTGAGAGGCCTGGGCAGCATACTAGACTGAAATTCTAGAGGAAAAAAGAATCTTTTCTTTAAACTTTTCTCTTATCCAACAAAAAGAGTTTCCAGGACAATAAAGCTTCAATAACACTATTTTTTAGTGATTGTCTAGCGGCATTAAGTACAACATTTCTTTTTAAAAATACAGATCCCATCACCAAAGCAGTATTATGCTATGAGCTCATCCAGTACATTGTGCACCCACGGGCTTAGATGACAGTTACACCACATCCTTAAAGGTCAAAACTATACCGACTATGTGAACCCTGCTTTCCCTGTGTTTCTAAAACACTTTTCTTCTCCCAGAGGTGAAGAAAAACTTGATATCAAAGATTAGAATCAAGTAAACAAAGAACCCTTTATACTAACTTTGTATAATATGTAATATATGAACTTACAAAGTTATTACACTACACGGGTAACATGTAAATCTCACATTTTCAAATAGCAACATGTGTGTGTGCACTCAGCATAATTATAATTTTGATTCTACTATATGGTAGTCATTTCTGGCATCAACTATGTAAAACTATTTTTCTCTGTACAGTTGCAAGAGCTATTTAAAGAGTCTGTTGCTATTTTTACTGTCTTTTATATCCGTGCTTAGCTCATAGGTTTTGGACAAAAAGAGCTATGTCCTCCAACTTGTAGATCCATGGACTCGTGGGAGTCCACAATTACATTCTCAGGGCTGTGCGCGTCTCAAATATGAAAACCAGTCACAGAGCATTTCTTCTCTCTCTGCACACTGTCTTATATTCACTCAAGTGTGATTCTCACACATTATCAGCCCAGGGAAATTCTTAAGTAATGAAATCTTACTTCTCCAATGTTTAGAACAAGTTCCTAAGATTTCATTAATGACTTAGTCCTTAGTCTACAAAAAGCTCTTGGCAGTACTGAATAAAGAACTCCAGAAACCAAATATAACAGCCATGCTAACTGCCAATAGCAATGCTTTAACATTTCTTTGTATCGTGGCCTGGTACAGAATTCCAAAGAGTAGAGCATTCCATGAGTCAGTTTTAAGTTTCATGAATGTAAACACTTGAGGAAGATGTGCTAATGTTGTGGAGGACTTCCTGCTTTCCACCCTCTGCTTTTTCTTTTTTTTTTTTTAAGATTTTATTTATTTGAGAGAGAGAGAGAGATCACAAGCAGGGGGGAAGAGTAGAGGGAGAGGGAGAAGCAGGCTTCCCACGGAGCAGGGAGCCCAATGCAGGGCTTGATCCCAGGACCCTGGGACCATGACCTGAGCCGAAGGCAGACGCTGAACCGCCTGAGCCACCCAAGCGCCCCATCCTCTACTTTTTCTTTTTGAGGCGTTGTATTGCTGTAAAATAGCAATAGAAATAGAAAATAGCAATAGAATTATACAACCATGATCCACACCCCTGAAAACCCAGTTATCCAAACGAAGATCAAAATGAAAAAGGCTGCAAGGAACTAATATGTGACACATCACCATAAACCACAAAAGCATTTGAAGATGATGAAATTTACGAAACAACTCCCAGTGTAGTTGTCTTTTTTTTTTGAGTGTAATTTTAAGACAGCTAGCTTATCTTATGGTTTTTATATTTTCTTGACTGAATGGCCCCATCAAATCTAATGGCATTTCAGATATTTTCTAATAGTTTTATGATGGGTAATTACTCTATATGCTTTATTTAAGAAAATCAGGCTCATAGTAAAAAATTATTTAGGGGGATCTTGGTAACTGACAGATTCTAAACACAGTTTCCTAGTGTTAGCCTTGACAACATACATAGCTCTTAACAACTAAGTTCGGGGTATTCAGATCTTGAACTAGATCTGCAAGTATAAATGCCCACTGCGATACTTGGAAACCTTAGGCAAACATTACTTGGTAATGTGTGTGTGAGTATGGGTGGATAGGGAATAAACTCACATTTAAAGCCTTGGGTAAAAGAGAACCCCATCAATTGTTTTGGTATGATGATACTCCAATGATGGAGCTACGTTGTAGAAAAATGTTCTTTGAAATTTTCACCGGAAGCATTGTCTCCAGGAAATTGAGAGATCTGACAATGACTTAATAATTGTATTTCCTAAAAAATAGTATAATTATTAATACGGAAGACTGTACATGTAACCTGCTCTAATTGCTAATTATTACATATTTATCTACCTTATAAATTTGTATCTGGTTCCACGTGTTCACATGTGTGTGAAAGCCCAAAATAAAGTCCTGAAGGGATAATTTTTGTTCTCTTCGGCTCTAGGTGGCTTCTTGCTTCCTCTCCAGAATCTAATTAGGGATGTTTCTGTTATTAGTTCTGTTTATTAAAACTTAATTTAGGTTAACAATCTTTTTTTTTTTTAATTCAAAATCAGAGATCAGGAACTCCGGCTTTAAGATAAGGGTAGTATGAAGCGGGATCCTTGGGAGTAGGATCATTGGTCACATTGTGTGAAGCCTGTGTTCAAGAATCAACTCAAAGGGCGCCTGGGTGGCTCAGTCGTTGGGTGTCTGCCTTCGGCTCAGGTCATGATCCCGGGGTCCTGGGATCGAGTCCCACATCGGGCTCCCTCCTCGGGGGGAAGCCTGCTTCTCCCTCTCCCGCTCCCGCTGCTTGTGTTCCTGCTCTCGCTATCTCTGTCTCTGTCAAATAAATAAATAAAATCTTTAAAAAAAAAAAAAAAAAGAATCAACTCAAATTATAACCGGGAACCTGAATGTATACCTGTCATTTAACCACATAGTCTGTTTTTACTAGATAAGGCCAAAATATTTTCCCTTATGTATAAGGGAAAGATGCTGGAGGACTTATGTTAAACTATTTGTGAAGGCAAAATCTCTGCTGTCAGAGTTTTTCACATTAAAATGATCTCTGAGGAAAAAAAACAACAAAGATCACTCATTGCCACGATTTCTCCTGACAAAAACATGGTCTTACGTTAAACCTGCAATGAATGTAATTTTTATAACTGATACCACCTAAATGTAAAGTTAGTAGTAAGAATTATTCTTATTTTACAGATGGAAGACCACTGACAAGATTTTTTTAAGGCAAGATTAGTAATGTAACTAAGTCAAGAGAGTTAGGAATAGATACACTACTACAACTAGATTTTGGTAATCCCTTCTTTCCTTGGCAGATTAAAAATACTAAGAATATTAAGAATCCTTCTAAACAGGGATGGAAAATAATATGTCAAAGAAGAAACAGCTCTGCAGAATTAGTTTTCCAACTGGAGTAACAGAAACCAGATTTACTCTCACCTGGAAAAAAAAGGGGCGGGGTGGCAGGGAGGATAAAATACATGAAATAGTAGTTTTTAAGACACGGGACACCGAGGAATGAAGTCACTGCACAGGGAAGGAGACCCAGAAGAAGCCCCGCAGATGTCCTGAGTGGAGGAGAAAGAATTCAGTGTGGACAGAATTGTGGCTCGGCTTCTCAATGCAATTCAGGAAAATTAGCATATTGCAGTTAGCATACTATTTTGCCTTCTCACAAAGATTATCAGAAACACTCTGTGTTTTAACTCTGATTCCTTATTTTAAAATGCTTCAATATGTCTAATTTACTGATTCCATAAAATATGATTAAGGATTTAATATATTGTTTCATCCTTTGAGTTGTCCCCATTAGGAAAATAAGTAACCAGGAGCATCCTGTAAAGCACAGGTGTGCATGCTATATGGGCTACTCGCGTTCTGAACTGGAGTAATACATTCTGCACGAGCAGAAGCTTGTAGGTGACTCATAAAGGTCGCCCTCACACGCATGGTTACAATATCCCAGCAAAGAGTTTGCCAAGCTGTGATCAAAACGAAGAGGAGAAAAATGTATTTGCCCCACGTTAAGTGTCAGCTCCTAGATTCTGTACAGAAATACTAGCTTAATAGCTCTTTGTCATAGTTGGGCCAGATTGAGCCAAAATAGCCAAACCGGTTGCTCAGGCAACAGATGCATGCTTTGCTCTGGGGAGGGCTTGATCCAGCCAAAGCAGCTGTGCAGCGGAACAAACCCTACGGGCTGCCTGCCTGCTATTACCTCTGCTTGTCTCAGTGGCTTAACCCAGACCCTCATCCCCCCAGGGATCTAGTCATCAGGCCCTTCATAGGCTGGGGTAGTTATGGTCACAAGTGGGCAAAGGAACACCTAGAAAACCCAATTCCACTCATATTCCTGTCACCATTATGTAAAAAGAGCCCTACATCCTCCTGATGAAAAGTCACTTATCTCTGCCCAAGTAGATCTCTTCTCACCTCTTGGTCTCTGGACATAAAAAGCCAAAAATGGTACACTATCCAAACCCATCACACATGGATCGTCTATTGGGAACACAGTGGAATAGAAGTACCTTTGATTCAGTGAGTATCTGTAACTTGAAGGATGATATAAAGTCCTTGCAGAGTATTGCCTCTGAGCTGCTGGCTCAGTGTGTCTTCAGCACACCATGACAACATATCCCCAGGGAAGAAGTTTCTAGGTGGCAGAGTATGTGATACCCTTGGTCCCATGGTTACAGGCCTATTCCTACCCCTCCTTTGCTTGAAAGATGATCCCCCGACCTGACATCATGTTAGGTGGTGTCTCATCTCAGTAAACTGAACACTCCATAAGCTCTCAGGTACTGATGATGTTGGATGAGGCCCTGCAGAAGGAAGGGCAAACCCATTCCCAGAATGTGTGTCTATTCCACGGAGAATGAACCACTGGTCTTTCTAGAACAGCTGGTTTGACCTGCCTCATAAAGCAAGGATGCATTCATCTGTTGCTCACAGTGACATTTTGTTGTCGTGGTAACTACACCCACTTTGGTATGTTGGAGCCCATCTATCCATTCCAGCATATCCACTTCCTTCAACTTTTAATCCTTTCCTCCACACTCTGCCACAGTAATATGCTTGCATTTCAACTTTGCTTTTGCTCAGAATCAGTCATTGCTTTTTCCATGCTTCTAGGAGCCATCCTGGTAGAGTGAGTTCATACCAACTCCCAGGATCTCAACGAGGGTGTTAAATCCTATTAATTTAAGATAGCTCTTATCCTGCAACCCAAGGACCCAATGTGGGTGCTATTAAGTTCTCCCCTAGTTTATGATCGGACTCTCTTGATCTTCACCCTGATTCTGGCCTCATGTACTCCTCCAGCTCCTCCCAGTCCACGCTGGCCAATTCTTGCAGCTCCTTGGGGTAGACTCTGGTCTTCTCTGCAGGCCCAGCACCTCTCCCGCTGAGTTTTCCTTAACCCAAATTATAGCTATTTAATCCTAATTCAAAACCTAGTAGCCTGGAGATAGGACAAATCCTAAAGGGGGGACTTGTTGCCTGGGGAGAGAGCTCTGCATTGTCACCCAGCTTGGAGGCAGGGCAGGAGTGTCTGCCCTTACCAGAGAGGGGTGGGCTGCGACTGCAGGCCCAGAAAGTTCAGGAGTCTGTGGAGTAAACATCTTCGGCGGCATCCATTCAGATGCCTCCACCTCACTTGTCAGGGTCCTGGGTTTTCTCAACAAGTGCCCTGACCGCTACGTAACAGACCTGCCTTGATTGGCAACTGTCTTGAAGTCTATCCATACAGACTATTAAAGTCCTGTGCTTGGGCCTCAGCTTTCTCAGCCATCCTGCTGCAAGAGATGAAAACTAGTTCCCGTGCATCCAGAGGCCCTCTGGCTTTCACACCTGGCTTCCCACAGCCCATTATTGCCCTCAGCTGTTCATTATGTTTCTATAGAGTAAGAATGGCCTAGCAATAGCCATCCAACCCTTTTATCCTCACAGCTACAATTTTCTCCATCCTTCTCAAATGCCAGCCGGGGCACTAACACATTCCTCTCTAGCACACCATCCCAATCCATCGCCAGTGTAAGGTGTACAACTGGAACCTGCGCCCACAACTTCCTGTTCTCCACCTACCATGAGTGATGGACTCTAGCCGCAAAAGTCTGCATCTACCACACCACTAATCTCTGCTACCTATTTTGCGTAGTAGATGAAAAATGAAGCAGTTTATAAAAAAATATTGGAAATGCTTTCCAAAGTAAGTTTAAAAAGTTAAGAACAAGAAATTCAATATCAAAAGTACGTAAGTGAAATACTAGATTTATTCAAAGACAAATGCATAATGCATCTGTATAATAATACTGTCTCCGTGTCTCTGAAAACGAGCTACGTGGTCACCTTTGTCTATACATTTAGGCATTCATAACAGGTGCTGTTCAGGGCACACACTGTGAAGAAAAAAAATCAATGAGTAATTGCTAAAACATACATATCGTGACTACTTAAGATAACATGAATATTTAATGAAAATTCAGCATTTAACATCTGACTCTCATCCTGTGGACCTACAAGGAAAAATACAATAATTCGTTTTACCCATTACCATCTTACAAAATCAGAATGAATATAAGCAGTGTTTTTTAATAAAAACAGCAATTTAATTTCAATCAAATATATTACCATCCTATTCTTTTATCCTGTGTATGTATCTAATTGGCATAACCTACTGATTACTGAAATCAGTAAAACTCCAATCCACGATGCTTCAATTGCTTGGATCAATACACATCTTACATTTGGAACTCATTTTTCTTATGCTATAAGCCTGATTATCAGTTCCTATAAAAATGCCGTGCCCTACTCCTTGCCCCCGTGAATGTGACTAGTCTTTTGCACAAGGCTAAGTGACAGTACTTCTGAACATCCACACCCAATTCATCAGGCACACATATTCCGGCTCCTCTCCGACACGGTCACGCAGGGGCAAGCCGCTCTCCTAGTTGTCTTGTTCCTCGTAGTGGGCATAGCCGCTGGCATAGGTCCTTCCTAAATTCAAATTGGTAAATAAATCGGATGACTCAGCATCTGAATCCTTTCCAACTTCATCTTCTTCCTCTTCATCATCCTCTGCTTCATCTTCATCTTCCTCTTCATCATGGTAGCTGCTATCACCACACTTATCAGAAGAAAGGTTCTTCCAGTAGGCATCATAGCCAGAAGCTCCATCTCCCTCTTCACCCCCAGTCTGCCTGCCAAATTTCAGGGAGCGTGCTGCAAAAGACAGATATGTACATGGCACTTTGTTCCGATTCTTTATATCTTCACTTTTCTCTACAATATACAAAATTATATGAACTTGACTGGCTGCTTCTTACTCCCATTTTCCTAATTTCCTCACTTAATACTTAACTGGAAAGAAAGGAGACCTCAGTAACAACAATCGGTTCTATCCTACTCAGAGTCTATACACATACCATATATAACAAATAATAAAGACAACAGTGTCATTTCCCTAATTCTAGAAAAAGTTGGAAAACAAAATAAGGGGGCGCCTGGGTGGCTCAGCTGTTAAGCGTCTGCTTTCGGCTCAGGTCATGATCCCAGGGTCCTGGGATCGAGCCCCGCATCGGGTTCCCTGCTCGGCGGGGAGCCTGCTTCTCCCTCTCCCACACCCCCTGCTTGTGTTCCCTCTCTCGCTGTGTCTCTCTCTGTCAAATAAATAAATAAAATCTTAAAAAAAAAAAAAATAAGAACAATAGCACTCTCCAAACAGAATTCAAATAAGGCATGTTAAAAACTAAAATGCTCTTCATTTGATAGATTAAAATTTTATTTTCAAATCACAGAACTGTTGAATTCATGTCACTACACATTTTTCTTAAGAGAACTACTCTGTAATTCTGGTGTCCGACAAGACAAAGCCCTTCATTTCTTCTGCCTAAGTGGCAATACGGTTTAGTGCAAAAAATCAGCAAAATCATCAGTCTCACCTCATTGTACAACTACATCTTTGATTAAACAAAAGTATTATCAGGGTCATTTAGAATTATGGTTCCATTCTGCTACGTTTAGTAAAGAGTCAAATTCTCTTTAACAAAATTGTAAGCTGCATTACTATAAGCATGTTTGTAGTAGTCTTACTCCTTCACAGAAAAGTTATGTAAAAACCACAAAACAATTTCCTATAGTAGTGATATATTACATAATAAGCATAGCTGCTCAAATACCACACACCTACAAAAAGCTTCAGAATGAATTCCAACTTCCAAGCACTGAAGATTACCAGCACTCGAATATTAAAGATTTATAGCTACTCAATTATTTAACAAGGAAAGCTTCAGCAAAGGCAGAAAAATCACTTTTTGGTCTTAAATTTCAGTATTCACTATGTCATTAACTGAGTCAAATGCCAAATATCAAAGTGAATGATGGTGTATTTCTTAAGTTAAATTGAGAAACTTCACCCACAAATTTTCCAAGGCTGTAAAATTCCATTTGCTTAAGAGAACACATTCATCTTTTCAAATACAAAGAAGAGGCAAAAACAAAAATAGAAAGAGAAAAAAAAAGAGATAAATCTTATCTAAGCAAGAAAGCAAAATCACTCCATTGGTATTTTAAGAAGAGCCTTACTTGACATGCTGAGATCCTTAGTTTCCTGAGTTTCATGTCCACATTTGGGGCAGGGAGGCTGTTTTCCTTTTTCTTGCTTAAACACTTTGCTCCTTGTATGATCATCACAGAAACAAGCCTACATAGGAGAAGTAAAAATAAGCAAGTAAATAAATAATTCAAAAAAATATACAAAATTATCACTAAATATTTCCTGGAGATTTAAAGGCAGTTTTGTTAGGGTAGAGATTAAGACTTTTGTTGGGACTGGTCACACTCCTGATTTAAATTTCTTAAGGGAAATGGTCTTTGCCAGAACTCTTTGAACTATGACCTAACATAAAGCAGAAACTATACATAGGATATGAACAGTGTAGGCACACTGATTCATTCATAAATATATGAGCATTCACAAAGCCCCTGATGACATAATGGTGAATAGCCTATCCACCCTCACAGATACATAACCTAACTGGGGACACAAGACAAGTGGAAAGATAATTGTGAAACACTCTGCAATGAAAGGGAAGTGCAGCGGAGGGGCACTAAACAGGATATGGGATTCAGGAAAGGTTTACTGGAAAACATGATGTGTTGGCTGAGATCTGAAGGAGAACAAGGGTACAGTAGGATAAGCAAAATGGGAAGAGAGATCTAAGGCAGAGGAAACAGCATAGACAACACCTGAAAGCCATTTGGCCAAATTGGGGCAGATCTGAGAGAGAAACAAGAGACAGGGTTAGGACCAGAAGAACCGGAGAAATGTTTCTGATAGGAAGTGAATTCACTGCACCTGTTTAATGATTTTTGACAAAGAGAAATGCTGGAGACAAGATCTAAGGAAATAGAACATTATGGAAATCTTCACTTTACTCAAACTCTCCTAAGCAAGTGAATTGTGATATTAATTAAAATATACTCTCAACATTTTGGTCAGAATATTCTCCATAAACGTAATGTGTAAAAACACTGAGCGAACAGGAGACATGTGCATTAGTGTCAACTCTAAGATAAGCCAACTGGATGACCTTTGGAAAGTCATTCAGCTTTCTCAATTCAATTTCACAATCTCCAAAATAAAAGAAGTAAACTACATAATGTTTAAAGACCCTTATAGATTAATAATGGCTATAAATAATCCAAGGTGGAGGAGTACTGGGATTAAAAACCAAATCTAAAAATAGCAAACAAGTATACCTTACAACGGAGACAGGAATGCTGACCAAGTCGATTGCATGAAACACCTATGGGCAAAAATACATAATGTCCAGATTCAAACTTCGAACGAAAACACTATTTTCCACAGATTTATACTTGATGTACTTAGATCAATTATTAAAATTTTTTTGGTCTCATAATATAACCTAGAGGGCACATAAAATGAGATGGAATCCCCAGCCAGAAGGAAGGAAACGAAGTGCACACACCCAGCATTCTTTCGCTAGTATGACACTAATTATTCTCCAATCTCCTTCCGCTTCTCCCGTTCTAGGAGATGGCAAACTTCATTAATTATATTTAGAAAACTGAAATGGTGAGACATCCTTTTTTTCATGACACTGGCTGAAGTTCTTCCCTTTATCACATAATGCTTAAATCTCAAAAAGAGGAACGCCTGGGTGACTCAGTTGGTTAAGCATCTGCCTTCAGCTCAGGTATGATCCCAGGGTCCTGGAATGGAGCCCCACATCAAGCTCCCTGCTCAGCAGGGAGTCTGCTTCTCCCTCTGCCCCTCCCCCTGCTCATGCTCTCTCTCTCACTCTCTCTCAAGTAAATAAATAAAATCTTTAAAAAATAAATAAATATATCTTAAAAAGAATAATTTTCTCCATTAATATATAATCTCTCCTGATGACGCAGGCTATTGCCATTTTTTGCATAACTTCTGATAAGGGAATAGAATACTTCAGGTAGAAAGGGTAGTTATGAAGAGAAAATAATGTTGAAGTGGGCAGGAAAAGATGGGAAAAATCCCAAAATATTTTATTACTATTTTAGTCAGTAAGCCATGTTAATTTTGGTCATTACCTGTAATTACTGAGGAAAAACCTAAACTTAAGTGCAAATATATTAGAACAGCCAGAATGTCTGGCACATATTGACTGTGCCAGAAATGGAAGAAAAAAATAAGTACCAGAGGTATAGAAAGAGAAAATAAACTAAGCCTTACACTAATAAAGCCTGAATATAAACTATTAACTTTCAATTCACTTAGAGGTCTTGAAAAAATAAAAAGGAAAACAAGTAAAAGGAAGCCTGTCTTTGTAATGCAAATATTTGACCAGATGTTTCTAATTTGGGAATTCTTTTACTTAATTTTGCCTGGTTCATGGGTAGCCTTTTTTATGTGAACAGGCAAGTACTTTTTTTACACTCAGAAATGATGCTCTCAATTATATGTATTATTATTGCTTCTGTCCGAGTATCCTGCTTTCTTCCACCGTAATGCCAATAATCCAGTTGGATATGTATTATTTGTCCTATGTGTTAATAATAAAAGTTAAAAAATCAACTGAGTACTTACTATATACAGTTGACCCTTGAACAACATGGGTTTGAACTGTGCAAGTCTGCTTACGTGCAAATTTATTTCAATAAATACAGTGCAGTGCTTTAAATGTATCTTCTCTGCCTTATGATTTCCGTAGTAACGTTTTACTTTCTCTAGCTTACTTTATTGTAAGAATATATCATATAATACATACAAAATATGTGTTAATCAACCATTTATGTTATCAGTAAGGCTTCTGGTCAACAACAGGCTATTAGCAGTTAAGTTTTTGGGGAGTCAGAAGTTATATGCAGATTTTCAACTGTGCAGAGGGTTGGTGCCCCTAACCCTCATACTGTTCAAGGGTTAACTATATAAGGCATATGTAAGTATACCAAAGTACTTCAATAATAACCATATTATTTCATTCAGTCTGTGGGGACAAAAATCTGAAATCTCAATCATTTCCACCTGAAGATATGCCCAGGGAGTTTTTTGGTTCCTTCTTCATTCAGTCAAAAAAAAGAAAGAAAAAGAAAAAGGATATACTTAACCAAAATGTTATAAATCCCTTTCAAATACATAGCCAGAACACACACTGAAAGTACAAAGCTCCCAACCCAATCTCCCAGTGTACACCAGGCATCTTTTTTTTTTAATATTTTATTTATTTATTTTTGACAGAGAGAAAGAGCGATCACAAGTAGGCAAAGCAGCAGGCAGAGGGAGAAGCAGGCTTCCCGCTGAGCAGGGAGCCCCACCTGGAGCTCAATCCCAGGACCCTGGGATCATGACATGAGCAGAAGGCAGATGCTTAACTGACTGAGCCACCAAGGAGCCCCAGGAATTTCTGATACAGAATCTTTTCCCATCCCCACTACTTGAGTCTTCTACGTGCCTCAAAGACATGATCCCAAGAAATTAATTTTGTCTATCTTGCCCTCATCCTTACTTCTGGGAACTCAACCTAGGATGGAACATGGCCCTGCCATTCTTCTCTCCCTGATTACCTCAAGCCAACACATATGCACTCTGGTTCACTGCCCAGTTATTTCTCTCCCCAAGAGTTACAATTTTGGACTTATATAAACAATGCATTTCTCCCAGATTCTAAAAATAGTTTGACGGGGCGCCTGGGTGGCTCAGTCGTTAAGCGTCTGCCTTCGGCTCAGGTCATGATCCCAGGGTTCTGGGATCGAGCCCCACATCTGGCTCCTTGCTCGGCGGGAAGCCTGCTTCTCCCTCTCCCACTCCCCCTGCTTGTGTTCCCTCTCTCGCTGTCTTGCTCTCTGTCAAAAAATAAATTAAAATCTTAAATAAATAAATATATAAATACATATAAAAATAGTTTGACTTTCCTAGTTTTAAACTGGGGAATGGTTTCCATTTTAAATCTATTTCTATGTCTTCAGAGTATTTTAAAAGAGAGTAGGTTGGGATGCATCAAAGTCTGCTGATAACAAGCCATTTTAAATTAGAAGTCCCGGAGCCATTTTAATTATTTAAAAAAATAGAGGCAGAGTCAACGTATTTGTTTTGTTTTTTCTTAAAACATCTTTCCCACTGATAATGCAGGTAAATAAGTATCTTAAAGAATTTCTATATCTCCCAACTCCTAAGTAAGGTCAAACCTATAAATGATGAGATATGACCAGTTAAGGGGGTGGAAACAAGCTATACCTTTGTGGCCTATGGGTATGATTAGGAAAATATTTCAGAAAAAAACAAGCATTGAATGGCAACTGGCAAAGAAAGAATGGCAAGAAAAAAACTAAAGCAATGAAAAAAAAGTAAAGAAGATAAACTACAGTAAACCAAAGACACCTAGGAACCTGCAATGAACATAACCTTAATATCAAGTATCAAAGACATGATGATAGATTTATCTTAAAATCCTGTCAACTATTCTGCTTTTGTATTTTTCCTTTTGTCTTTTACTGAATCACTAAAACTTCCTGATGAAATTATAGTCTTATCACTCACAACTGCCAGTCTTTGGGGTCAAATGCTACAAAATACTCAAAGTTCTCAGGCTCCAAATTAAAGTAATTCAATTTTTATATTACAGATTTTGCAGAAGTCTAAGAATGGCTCAAAAATGCTATCTACTTTGAGATGTTCTTTAACCTTTGAGAATTTCTATATGAATATTGTAAGAATTACATATATATGCATTTATGTATATATTAAAACTGACAACTTATCAACTTTAAATTTGTAAGAGAATATAGAGATTAGCATTTCATATCAAAAGAAAAACCAAATTCAAGCAAGTGAGTACCTGGGGAATTTCAGCCTTTTCTATAACGATATTTAATAAGGGCTTTCCAAGTAAAAGGTACCATAATAACACTTTATATGGATTCTCATTTTAATTAACTCTTTGAAAAAGAAATTAGCATCTTCTTTAATAAATAAGGAAATTCAGCTTTAGAAAGATTTGGTGATTTGCCCAAAATCACATAACCAGGAGGTGTTTGACTCTAAAGTTTGAGCTTTTGAGAATCAAAAATAATGCGGAAATAAAATGTAATCTGTAAAGATAATACCATTGAGAACCAGTTACACTGGTTCTCAAACTGAAAGATACATGACAATTATGTGTGTGGGTAAAATACATAGGCCTGCACCTACCACAGACTTCAAAGAATCTCAGGGATGAGGCCTGGGTGGCTGTATGTTTAAAAAACCTCCACAGGTGTTTCTGATGCATACTCTTGTCTAACAATCACCGAAACCAACTAGCAGGAACAAACCAGGGGTAGTATTACGTATCACTTACTTGAAGGCATTTGGAAATGTGTGTGGGTTTGGGGGGGGAGGGGGGCGGCGGGTAGGGGTGGGAGTTGTTATAATAACTTGGAGGTGAAAATGATACTTAGTACTCAGGACCAGGAAGGCTACAGTCCTATAATCAATCCCACATAACAAAGAACTGACCCAACCAAAATGCCAGTGGCATCCCTATTGAAAAGAACAGCCTATGTGGTTCTGAATTTTTTTTAGAAACGGAAAATAGATATTAAGTTGAATTATAGTCCACAAGAGGCTGCATAAAAAACTAGATTCTTTTTTGAGTCTAACACTTAATACTATTAAGAATCCTGGGTATAAAGGACATCTAATTTATAAAAACTTACATTTGAATGTTTCCGCCTCTAAAACCTGGCAGCTGGCTTGATGTTCAAATTGATCATCTTCACAGAGAAAGTTATGACAAAAAGAACAACTGAATATTCTGCCTCCTATTGGATTAAAAAACAAAACCCACAAATGTAACCATGATAAATTTCAATTTAAAGAAGCCATAAATATCAATTTAAAGAAGTCAAGCGATTTACTTCAGAATTACACCAAAGTGACACAGTAGTTTTTGTTCTGGTAAAGGCTACAATGAAAACTGCCAAACTGAACCATAAAAAAGGGGACTCCCACAATCCCCTGGCTACTCATATAGAAAGAGCAGCCAGAATGTTTCAAAGTCAGCCTTTACTTAATACAGTAAAGTTCACCACTTGCATGTAATCACTCACCGTGGTCCCAGACACCTCGTTCACACTCCACACACTCAGCATCAGTAAGAGGGCAGGCGCAGGCATGGGTACTAAGACATTTCCTACCATGGCAAACCCAGGCTTCACAGAAGTCACATATAGCACCCTGAAACCAAGGAACACAAAAAATCTTTGTCACTTGCCTGGCTGCAACCATTGTTTAGCCAAGGGCAACCATCAAAATTGTATACATTTAGCAATTTATCAACCCTCAGCGATAGTGGGTGGCTTCATTAAAAAAAATTTGTTTAAGCCAAAATTAAAGAGGGTTCTCTGAAAATCAAACTACTTCACCAACAGCTATTTACGATATAAAAAACTTGGCTATAAATCAAAAGAAAAAGAAGGGGGAAACTATACACTTAACCCCAATACTAATCATTAAAGTAAGTCACGGAGCTAAAAGTGTTGCCTTCAAATTGAATTCTAATTTGAATGGTGTCCAGAGTCCACATTTAAGCATTCTTATCTATAACAATTATAGTAACTGAATTTTTTCAATTAGAAATATTTCTGACTTCTAATTGAACATAATAATAATAAAAAAGGTACAAACCTCCAGTTACATTAAATAAGTCATGGGGATGTAGTGTATAGCATGGAGACTATAGTCAATAATACTGTATTATTTATTTGAAAGTTGCGAAGAGAGTAGATCTTAAAAGTTCTCATCACAAGAAAAAAATTGTAACTATGTGAGGTGATAGATGTTAACTAGACTTATTGTGGTGATCATTTTGCAATATACACAAATATCAAATCATTATGTTGTGCACCTGTGTGATATTGTGATTTATAATAAATATATATTCCATCTTCCAAAAAAAAAAGGAAATATTTCTCACTTAAGAAAATTCCTTCCTGAATCATTTATAAAATAATTCACATAGTTGGGGCACCTGGGTGGCTCAGTTGGTTAAGCGTCTGCCTTCAGCTCGGGTCATGGTCCCAGGGTCCTGGGATCGAGCCCCATGTCAGGCCCCCTGCTCGGCGGGAAGCCTGCTTCTCCCTCTCCCACTCCCCCTGCTTGTGTTCCCTCTCTCACTGTCTCTCTCTCTGTCAAATCAATAAATAAAATCTTTAAAAAAAATAAAAAATAAAAATAATTCACATAGCTTTTCTAGAATAACTGAGAAAAAATATTAAACTTCTGTCAGCATCTTTTTTCTGTTAAGGTGACTTGTGCTTTGAATCATTACATTTCTTTGTGGAAAAAAATTAAAATAAAATATACAGAATTAAATACCAGGATAAGACTCTCCAATTTTACATCAAGATAAGAGAGAAAGACTATACCTTTCAATAACACAATGACATCTATAGAATATTAATTGCTAGAAAGAATCTTAAGAAAATGAGACTAGGGACGCCTGGGTGGCTCCGTCGGTTAAGCATCTGCCTTGGGCTGAGGTCATGATCTCAGGGTCCTGGGATCAAGTCCCACATCGGGCTCCTTGCTCAGCGGGGAGCCTGCTTCTCCCTCTGCCTGCCACTCCCCCTGCTTGTGCATGCTCTCTCTCTCTGACAAATAAATAAATAAAATTTAAAAAAAAAGAAAATGGGACTAGACGGTCTTTCCTTTACAGGTGACAAATATGGGCCTAAGTCTTAAATCCAAATCCCAGAGCTACACGACAGTGGAGCTAGGATTTAAACCACGGTGTTCCGAATCTCAATTCAGTGTTCTAGTATTCAAGACTCTGTAACAGAAGTAGTAAAGAACAAACAGAAAGGGTGTTTTTGCAGTTGCAAAAATGGATTATCACTGTGGATAGCAAATCCTCCAATACATCTCTTGGAACATTCAAGGTTCTAACAACAAAAAGATGACACACTAAACTGGGTAATCCTGGAGAGTTTACAAGAGATGATTTACAAAGGACAGGGAAAGGCTTAGAAAAAACATAAGGGATGATGCAGTTACCACCTCTGAGCCTGAAACAAGGGGAGTGGAGAGAATTATCAGAATCTTGAGAGAGAGCAGTGTAGAGAGGATTACCAGGCCATATAGAGAGGAACTGTGGCCAATTCATGTCCAAACTAGGATAACCTGGTAGAGAGATCTGAGAGAATAAACACCCAGATTGTACTGTCCTCCCATCTACATGTTTTCCTGCCAGGGTCTTCCATTGGCTGAACCCAAAGGGAAGCCAGAAGGTAAGAAAGCCATTGATCTAGTCCATACACACGGGTGAGGTTCCCAGGGCAAAGCAGGGTGGGGAAGAGGGAAGAGAAAGGGAATTTCAACAGGCAAATAGAAGATTCCCAAAAAATCACTTTTCTAGAATTTATAGCTAATGATACATGAGTCTACTGAAATGTTTTATATAAGAGATCACTCACATTCATATAACTTAGTGAATTTTTTAAAAAGCATTTGATAAATCTGGACATAAGCAAGCTACCGAGGAAGATTACATTGATTTATGAATAAAGATAACAATGACAATCCTGTATTTAAAATGAAGAGGAATTCACAAGATACTGATGAATAAGTCTAGTTTCTTGCTTTTGTAAGATATGCACACATGAAATAAATCATATAAAGGTGTGCTTCATGACAGAAAATTATGTTCTTGGCAAGTTGCTATAAATAAAATATCTGCTTGACATAGAGGTACTATTACTTTCCTCATGGAATGAAATTTGGACCTGGGCATAAAATCACACAACAGAGGGGAGCCTGGGTGGCACAGTCTTTAAAGCATCCAACTCTTGGTTTCGGCTCAGGTTGTGATCTCAGGGATTTGAGAATGGCCCCACATCGGACTCCGCACTCAGTGTGAAGTCTGCTTGGGTTTCTCTCTCCCTCTCCCTCTGTATCCCCTCCTCTCTCAAATAAATAAATAAATCTTAAAAAAAAAAAATAAGTAAACCACACAACAGAATACAGTAAAATTGGTTAAAGAGATATTTTTTAGTGAAAAAGAGAGCAAAATGCATTACACAACTCTTTTTATTACAGCATACCTCATTTTGTTATGCTTCATTTTACTGCACTTCACAGCTAGTGTATTTTTTATAAATTGAAGGTATGTGGTTACCCTGCAATCATCAGTGCCATTTTTCCACCCGAATTTGCTCATTTCATGTCTCTGCATCACATTTCAGTAATTCTCACATTTCAAACTTTTTTATTATTATTATATTTGTTATGGTGATCTGTGCTCTTTGATATTACTATTAAAATTGTTTTGGAGTGCACAAACCATGCCCATGTAAGACAGCAAATTTAATTGGTAAATGTTATATGTATTCTGACTGTTCTACCAACCAGCTGTTCGCCCACCTCTCTCCCTCTCCTCGGGCTTCCCTATTCCCTGAGACACAACATTATTGACATTAGGCCAATTGATAACCCTACAATGGCCTCTTAAGTGTTCAAGTAAAAGAGCTGTACATTTCTCACTTTTAAATCTAAAGCTAGAAATGATTAAGCTTCGTGAGGAAGGCAGGCTGAAAGCTGAGAAAGGCCAAAAGTAAGCCTCTTGTGCCAAATACTCAGCCAAGTTGTGAATGCAAAAAAAAAAGGCTCTTGAAGGAAACTAACAGTGCTATTCCAATGAACACACAAATGATAAAAAAGCAAAACAGCCTTATTGTTGATATGGAGAAAGTCTGAGTGGTCTGGATAGAAGATCAAATCAGCCACAACACTCTCTAAAGCCAAAGCCTAATTCAGAGCAAGGCCCTAACTCTCTTGAGTTCTATGAAAACTGAGAGAGGTGAGGATGCTGCAGAAGAAAAGTTGGAAGCTGGCAGAGGTTGGGTCATGAGGCTTAAGGAAAGAAGCCGTCTCCAAAACATCAAAATGCAAGGTGAAGCAGAAAGCACTGATACAGAAGCCATAGCAAGTCATCCAGAAGATCCAGCTAAGATAATTCATGAAAGTGGTTACACTATGCCACAGACTTTCAATGTTGACCAAATAGCCTTAAATTTGAAGATGCCATCTAGGACTTTCATAGCTAGAGAAGAGAAGTCAGTGCCTGGCTTCAAAGGACAGGCTGACTCTCCTGTTAGGGGCTAACAGAGCTGGTTGGTAACTTTAGGCTAAAGTTAATACTAACCTACCATTCTGAAAATCCTGGGGCCCTTAAGAATTATGCTAAATCTACTCTGCCTGTGCTCCCTAAGAAATGGAACAAGAAAGCCTGGATGACAGCACATCTATTTACAACACGGTTTACTGAATACTTTAAGCCCACTGTTGAGACCTACTGCTCAGAAAAAGGATTCTTTTCAAAATGCAGCTGGTACTCAAGAGCTCTGATGGGGAGATACAATGAAATTAATGTTTTCATGACTGCTAACACAGCATCCATTCTGCAACCCCTGCATCAACAAGTCATTTTGACTTTCAAGTCTTTTTATTTAGAAATATATTTCATAAGGTTATAGCTGCCATAGATAGTGATTCATCTAATGGATCTGGGCAAAGTAAACTGAAAACCTGGAAAGGATTCACGATCCTAGATGCCTTTAAGAACATTACTGATTCATGGGAACAGATCAAAATATCAACATTAACAGCAGTTAGGAAGAATTGATTCCAACCGTCATGGATAACTTTGAGGGGTTCGAGACTTCAGTGGAGAAAGTTAACTGCAAATGTGGTGGAAATACCAAAAGAATAAAAACGTGGAGCCTGAAGATGGGACTGAATTGCTGCGACCTCATGATAAAACAGATGAGGAGCTGCTTCTTATGAATGAACAAAGAAAGTGATTTCTTGAGATGGAATCTACTCCTGGTGAAGATGCTGCAAAGAATGCTGAAATGACAACCTAGGATTGAGAATATCACATAAACTTGGATTATAAAGCACCAGCAGGGGTTTGACAGGACTGACTTCAATTTTGAAAGAAGTTCTCCTGTGGGTAAGATGCTATCAAATAGCATCACATGCTATGGAGAAATAGTTATTTTAAGAAATTGCAACAGCCACCCCAACCTTTAGTAACCACCACCCCGATCAGCAGCTGAGAACATCAAAGGAAGACTTTCCACCAGCAAAAGATTACGACTCACTGAAAGATAAGATCATGGTTAGCATTTTACAGCAATATTTTTAAATTAAGGTATTTAAAATGTTTCTTTAGATTAATGCTATTACACATTAAATAGACTACAGTACAGTAAATACTGTAAACATAACCTTTACATGCACTGGGAAACCAAAAAATTAATTTTGACTTGTTCTATTGCAATATTTGCTTTATTACAACTGTCTGTAACCAACCTACAATATCTCTGAGGTATGCCTGTATTTAAAACAATGAATTTCCTTAGAAAATTCTACATGTAATGAGGAAATTATGCATAAGTCTATGTTAAATATGTATTCTTTTTTGAAATGTAAAGCTATAAAAAAGCTACTAATACTAGGTTCTTTTGAAACTAGGCTGCTTTTTAACCAAAAGCTTGAACCTTGCTTAAGCAGGGCTTTCAGTACAGTAAGTGACATCCTATGAAGTCTGATTAATATACTTTAGAAAGGTACCACTGACAAATGAATTTTTGTTTAAGTCAACTTTAAATAAGTTTCCATTTCTTGTATGTTTTCCAATAAGAAAAAAAGGAAGCAATCAAAAATAAGTGGATAATATAGGAAAATCCTACAAATAATATGCACAGATAATCCAGAAACCTCCAGACTGACTGAATCAAGGACAAAACAGTGCTATTTAGAAAAAATAACCACGGGTCAGAAAGACTTTTCTTATCCTTGGAAACCTGCTCGTCTAAGAAATGAAGACAAGAAACTTACCACCATTGCAAGGCCAGTACTATACACGCCAGCATGCTTTATGACACAGTCTGAAGACTTCATCATGCACTTTGTTTTCCCTGTAAGGAGACAAATTTGCACTAGTAGTCTTATGCAAAGTAGTACACGTAAATATTCACTAATGCCACTTTTTACCTAGCCTCAATTCCTATAGCAATAACTTGAAAATGGATAGAAATCAGTTTACTGCTCATATTACTAAAAATAAAAAGACTGATATAACAGAGATCTAACCTGAATCAGATCTTTTAAGATTAGAAATTTACTAGTAAATCTATAAAAATGTATTGCATAATAAAATTAAATGTTAATTATTGTTTGTACTAAAATCAGAAATTGCAAGTTACAGTTGTAATCTAACAATCATCAAAGCAGTTTAAAATCTTGTGAATTTTCAGATGAATTAATACAGATTTTAAAAAGCTATGCTTTAAAATGAATTTTACGGTTTATAATAGCCTGGTTTGAAGTTATTGTTTATTTCTACTCAAAAAAACAATAAAAACAGCCTGGTTGGAAGCTATTGTTTATTTCTTTCCACAGAACATCTCAAACCAAACCAAACAATGATAAGGTAACTTACCTAGTTCTTTTTTTAAGTTTATCCATATGTAAAAATTGACAAACATAGCCCCCAAATAAACATTCTTCTCAAAGAATTTTGAAATAGTGCCCAAGTGAGTGGAAAAAACAGGAATACAGTGATAGAGCTAAAAATCACAATATAACCACAAAAGCTCTGATCTAGCAGCAAATTACCAACATGAAACACTATCAGGAAATTCACTCATCATATACTATGTCAAAATTAAGGTGACATATTAATCACCCATCTCAGACTCTGCAAAGTAGAAGATGAAACACAAAGAAGATGCACAATTTTCCATTATCTTGATTATCTGAGGAACAAAGCTAGGACAACAGGAAATGGGAAGAGAGACTGAAAATGAGAGACAGCAGCTACCCAACTGTTCCATGTCTAAGTATAAGAATCAGTAAGTGGGAAATAAATCCATGTACACAGCACTATATAACTGAAGCCCAGCCAACAATGAAAATATGGGATGGTCCTAGTAAGAACTCAATCTTCATAATCTATTTTCTCATTCTTTTTTTTTTTTTTTTAAATATTTCACTTATTTGAGAGACAGAGAGCATGCGTGCGAGCACACAAGCTGGGGGAGGGGCAGAGGGAGAGGGACAAGCAGACCACCCCATCTCACCCAGCAGGGAGCCCAACGCAGGGCTGGATCCCAGGACCCTGAGATCATGACCTGAGCCTACGTCACCACACTTAACTGACTGAGCCACCCAGAAGCCCCTCTATTTTCTCATTCTATATTCATTTGTCTTCTATAAAATAAAGATATAAAAACTGGCAGACAAGTAGTCTCTCTAGGCCAGTATTTTTTTTTTTTTTTTAAGTAGGCTCCATCCTGGGCCTGCTTAATGCTGTGCTTGAACTCATGACCCTGGGAGCAAGACCTGAGCTGATAAACCTCAAAAGATGGCCTCTTAGAAAACTAGAACTACGCTAGAAATATTCAGGGATATAGCCCTAAACTTTCCTAATTTTCTACAATGTTATTATACATAAACACATTTATGTGAGTATATCCCAAATTGTGTTCCACCTGAAACTATCATCCCATAACCAAAGGGAGTATTTGTTCAAATAAAAGTTTGGGGAGTAAATCTGGTGTGAACAAAATTCATTAGGTTTCTTTACTGGAGGTCTTCAGAACCTTTAACATACAAATATGTAACAGAAATTTCCCAGACAGAAAGGCAGGGATGAAACAAGCAGCATTTCTCAAGTGTATGTATTATTTTAAGAAATACCTATTAAGAGACGCCTGGGTGACTCAGTTGTTTAAGTGTCTGTCTGTTCAACTCAGGTCCTGATCTCACTGTTGCGAGATTGAGCCCTGCATTAGGCTCTGCACTGGGCATGGAGCATGCTTGGGATTCTCTCTCTCTCCCTCTCCCTTTGCCCCTCCTTCTGTCTCTCCCTTTCTCTCAAAGAAAAGAAAGAAAGAAATACCTATTAACAGCTCAAGTATTCTATGGAAGGCTATTTGGGAAACACCAATCTTGTTGTTCTATGAACTACCATTTAGTTTTACCATTTAGTTTACTTTGAATAATCATTTACTCTGAATAAATACCTGGGAACTGAATACGGAGCTTAGGAACTCTATTGCAATCACTTGGGAAAACATATGAGGAACTCAAGAATCATATGCTAATGCCAAACAGAAAAAATTGGCATCAGTAAATGTGGAATAAATCTATTCTCAACAGTCTAAGATACTGTGGGCAATATCAGCAGGAATCAAAACTTAGAAAAGTATACAAACAGATATCAACAAGACAAAGTTAGTATAACTAAAAATTCAGATCACCAAATGTTATCAGTCTGAAATCTGATCTTTTAATGTTTACAACATGGTGGTAACCTGTATCTAAACTGTATCTTAATTATTTTTCAACATTATATCAAAGAGACAAAATCAAGACTTGATAGTGTCAGACAGACCAAATAACAATTTGTTATTTCATTAATGGTAAGGTCTAACAGTACTATAAAAAATGATAAATCAGTCAAACTGATTAACTGCAAAACAAATGGTTGATAAAAGAAAAGGTTTAAGGGCGCCTGGGTGGCTCAGTTGGTTAAGCAACTGCCTTCGGCTCAGGTCATGATCCTGGAGTCCCAGGATCGAGTCCCGCATCGGGCTCCCTGCTTGGCGGGGAACCTGCTTCTCCCTCTGACCCTCCCCCCTCTCATGTGCTCTCTGTCTCTCTCATTCTCTCTGTCTCAAATAAATAAATAAAATCTTTAAAAAAAAAAAAAAAAGAAAAGGTTTAAGTCCCCAGTTATCATATACTTACCACACTGTGCACAAATTGGTAACTTCTGTACAGAATTGCAAAAATAGCAAAACGCTCTATTCTTCTGCCGCCTTGTCATGTGAAATAAAATTTTAAAATTCAGTCAATATCAGATAAAAGGTGAGGGGATCTATTTATTACATATAGATAGAAAAAGAAATAAATAAAAATTTACCTCTGACACTTGTCACATTCCTGTAAAATGTAAACACATAACATTAATTTTCTGATTGAAAACTCCCAATTTACTTGCATTATAAAGAATACCCTGTTTTTCATGTTAAAATTTAAGTAACACTTCCCCAAAGCCTCCAACTTCACCCACATATACAAGCATCTATACACACCTTCATAACAAAGGTATGTTCCCGTACATACCACACCAAAGAAAGGAGTAGCATTTCCACAAGAGGCTATATAAATACAGCAGTGGTTTGTTTTGGGGTTGTGTTTTTTTGTTGATGTTGCTTTTTAATCAGATAAATATTACAGAATGGACACAAGAAATGGTAGAGAACACAATATGATGAAGCTCGCAGAAAATCTAGAATCTTAAACATGGTACTAAAAGTTCTCAACAATCTGGTCCCTAACCACTTTCAAACCTTGCTGGCCTATTCACTTTAGATTAAAGTCACTATTTGTCAGCCATTCATGAAATAGGTCTTATACTTTTTCCATGCCTTACTATTCTAATAATTTTCCTTGAAAAGTCTATCCTTACAATCTTTACCTGTTGAAAGTTCTGGTGATGAACCCACCTCCTCTATGAACTGTACCCCAACCACGCACTCAAGTTTATCCCTGCTTTGCCCAAATGTACCTTAGTCTTAACTGTACATTTATTACAACACTTATTAAATTCTAGTCTTCATTATGTGTATTTATGTATATGAGTCAATTCTTTTGTCTGTCCCATAACCCTCTTCTCTAGAAATGACCCTGAAGGGAGTCTCTACCATCTGTCCTATCTGTGTTATGTAATCCTGGTCCCTCCCATCCGCCCCCCCCCATGCCAGTCATAAACGTTAGCAGGGCTATCTTCTTTCCCTCTCTGACAACATTATGGGATGTGAGACACACAAGCTACCAGTACCTACAAACCCAAACAAATGGGGTAAGACAATCTGAGAAAATGGAACTAATAAGGAAAAAGAAACACAAGCAAAAGATGGAACTACACGGTTGTTCCAGGTTCCAGTTGTCCAAGTCCCAGCGTCCCCGCTACATCCTTGCCCTTCCCAACTACATGTTAGTAAATGTAGTAAACAGAAATAGAAATAATATAGAAATAGTAAACTCTTTTTCTCCCTAAAGTTACTTAAGTTGGATTTGTCACTTACAAACAAACAAATCTTAAGAAATACACAAGACAACTGATCTATAAACTTATCAAAACAAGGACTGTGTCATTCATTTTTGTATACCCCACAGTGCCTAAAATAGTGCCTGGCACAAAATAGATGCAAAAGAAACATTCAGGGAATTAAGTCATATTAAGCATTTCATATGATCTTTAGGTGAAACAAAAGAAGAAGAAGAAAGAGGAGTAGCAGGAATAGAAAAAGTAGAGAGGACTGGAAATAGGAAATTATGGGACAACTCAGAGAAATATGGCCAAAAAAAGGAAAGGGGTTATAATCACATGATAATCTTGCTTTTTCACACTTTGAGCAAACAAGCCCAGAAATGATCAGGACTAACCCACTGAGCACAGGAAAAGAAGGTAACAGGACAGTTAGCCAAAAGAGATGTCAAGAAAAGTGAAAAGTTTAGAAAAGAAAAATCAAATGAGTTAAGAACTGCCAAGAGAAATAATGAAAAGGCTCCAACTAATAGGACAACTTATGCGTATAAGGTTAGAGAAGCTGGAAAACGTCACACAATGCCTAGTATGTATTCTTGTTACATATCTATCACTAACAGCAGCCAAGGTAATACACTAGGTTTATAAATAACATAAAATCAAACAAAATCATTGCTACTCTGCCTTAATGAAAACAATGGACATGACTCTAACACAGATTTGAAATTCAATAAAATATATGCAGCAACTCTGTATTCACTAAAATTTTATTCAGGCATTTTTCAGATAAGTATTATACAGTTTTTCAACCACCAACAGGTATCCAAAAAAGCTGTTACCATTGACGCATTGCATGGGTGTTTAGCTAAATCTATGGTGCTTCTTGATGCTCTGAGCTGTTTTTCACGTTCCCGACGGTTCTCTGCCTTCTTCCTCGCACCAGTCTTTTTTTTAGGCATTTTACCCCACTTTCTACACAAGAGAACAGAGAAGATACAATTGCCTGGTTGCATTTGCTTTTGTAAATAAACCAAGAAACAGTAGAATGAAGTGTTTTCACTCATTAAATTTTAAACTCAATCCTGTCATTTTGACTGGTAAGCACATTTTAAGCCTTTATGAAATATTAAATATACATTACCCCAAATAAAATAGATAACTTTTAAGATAAGGCACTTATTTGCACTACCAAACAATTCTAAAAAATGTAAACATCAAAACAATTTATCCTAGAAGCCAAACGTTTCCTTTTCCCAGTGAGAAAAAAGAGAAAAAGTTTCTCTCATGTTAAGTATTCTTTAAAAATTACTCTGTACATGGGGTGCCTAAGTGTCTGGGTACTGGAATCAAGCCCCCACCCCCCCCACTCCACCTTGGGGTTCCACTCTCAGTGGCGAGTCTGCTTGAAGATTCTCTGTCCCTCTGCCCCTCCCCCGCTTATGCTCCTGCTCTCAAATAAATCTTTAAAAAAAAATAAAATAAAAAATAAAAATTACTCTGTACTAAATTTTTTTAAAAATTAGGCATATATCATTAACAAGAAATAATTTAAAAGTATATTATATACTCAGTTTATATCATTTTTTGAGCTATACATTCAACTTGACGTTAAGATTTGAAGTATAAAGTCTTATTTCTCCTGTGTAATAGCTAAACAAAACATCTAACAAGTAAAGTCAAATGACAACATTAACTACAGAGCCAACCCCCTCTGAAAAGATATTAAAGGTACTGTAGTTGCTTTGACTCTGGAAGCTGCTCTTCTCTACATGTAAGTGAGCATATAATTTTAACAGAGTTCAAATTTATGTTTAAGAGTATGTATTATATATGAGTATGTATGTAAAGCCCTGTATAAATAAGGACTTTAAAACGGGCTTTCATCTTTTATCACTTAGTTGAAAGAACTACCACATTGAGAAAAACAAGATTTTTACTAAATAACACATTTTTATTTGGCTATTCATCCAGTCTGCACACTGCAAGTTCCTTGAGGATTTCAGCCCTGTCTTTCTTGACAATGTTTACCTCCCCGCCCTGCCTGGCATATATTAAGCAGTCAATAAATGAAGAAACACACTAATAAATGGGCCTATTATGTACTTGCTTCACAATATGAATCTCAAGTTTCTTTAACATTCTTCAAAATACATATTTTTTAAGTCTTTTCTAAGAGTGATTCTCAAAAATCAACTGTAGAAATTCCTAAAAAATACAGATTTACATGTCTAGGCCCTGTTCAAGATCTACAAATTCTAAACTTCCAAGGACAGGATTAAGTTTCACTGGTGACTGTGACACAATCTCCCTGAAGGCACGAACATTCTCTTCAAAGAAACCAAAACACATCCATGATACATGAAGAGAATTCCCAAAAATCACTTTGAAGAAATTCACACTTCTCATTTAAAAGGCCGTATTACAACAGGGCGAAATCATGCACCAGCTAGCTCGTCTTATTAAGTTTTCCTACTTTGGGTTTCAACTCTTATGTTAAAATGTCCAAGCAAAAGCCAAGTGGTGGGAAGCTGCGACTTAAAAATATAGACAAATCAGGCCAGGAGGTTTAGTAGGTGGTCAGCTAAGTAACGTACAAGCCCACGAGATCATCCTTTCAGTATTTAAAACGACCAAATTCTACAGGGTGAAAAAAAATTGTGTAGTCCCCTGCCAAAGGAACTCAGAAAACAATCCGGGGTGATCATCCCGGTGAATTTTTGCGTCCCCCAGGGATGAATCGGCTCAGGCTGAGCCTCGATTTTTTTTCTCCAATTTGGTTTGGAAACTTAAAAGAGTGAAATTTTTCACGCCTTATATGGGTTTAAGCCCTTCTCCAGCAACGCTTCGACTTAAGACGTGGTCTGTCATCAAATGAGAAAAGAGGCACAGGGTCAGCGCTGCTTTGGAGGAAAAGCCTGCAATCGGGGGACCCAGCGGGGTGATGGGGGCGTCCAGAGGCAACAGCGGAGGTGCCATGAGGTTCGGGGAACTGACAACCATCACCCGCCCGCGGGACACCCTCCCTCACGCGCGCTCCGGGCCGACCTCGCTCACCCTTGCGGGGAGGCCGGGCTCACTCCGGGGGCAGAGGGCAGGGAATAGCGTGAGACCAGCCCGCGGCAGCAGCAACTCCAACTTGCGGGCCACGACTCCAGGGAAAGAGCTACTAAAACCGAAGGAGGGCGGGCAGAGCCAATTTCCGACACTAGGAGCCGGACCGGATGTCCTCTTACGTCAGCAGTGACCTTACGGCAGCACGTCGACAGGAAGGGGCCCGCCCACTTCTGTTTGCCCCGCCCCGGTCCCGCCCACTCCCGCGGGGGGCGGGACTCCCACTCCTGGATGAGGGATTTGACAGGGGAGGGAATAGGGAAAAATAGAACAGAAAGACAGGGGACAGGAAGGCCCGGTCAATTTTATTTTTTTTCGGAAAAGGAGAAATCTAAAGGAAGAGGGAAATGAATTCACAAACTTGACACTGCATTAACTGACTAAATTCTTGCCTAATTCTTTGGAAACTTTCTGCTACCTACATCGTTTGTGCCTCACATCCTACTTTTCATGTTTGCTGTGCAAACTATGAACTCCATTCTTTTGTGAACAAATTTTCCCACATTCTGGGCCTCTAGTGTGTGTTCTGCCTTGTCCTTAATTGAAACCTAACATCCTCTCCCTTACAAAGACAACTGGCTTTAAACATCTATGAAGCGAAAGGTGCTCATTTTTGCACTCTTCCTTCATCTCTTGGTTAGGAGGTAGAGGTCAGTCCCCTTGTTCCCTGTACCTCACTCAGATAATTAGTCGTCCTTTCTATATAGCCATGCCACTTTTTTTCCTTCGTCGTTGCTTTTTTTTTACCCACTCCTTATTGGTGGGAAACTTTGGAACCTGACTTCCAACTTCTGCCATCACCCAGAATCACCCTAACATCCAAACCCATTCTCTTGGGTTCTTGATTTCATGTCCAGTAGTCATCACCTCCACTCCATTCCAGCCATCCACTCTCGTGACCACATGCCGGGTCTTGTCATCTACTTAACCACTGAAATCCAAAATTCAGACAAACTGTCTAACGTCCTACTTTACCAACTCTCTCACTCAATTTTCCCTCCTAATGAAGACTTCACATCTTTTAACTCTTCTATTTTCTCCCTATCGATTATCTCTCTGTTTTCTTCCCTCCCCTTTTTCTCCAGTTTATCAAATGCAGTTCATTCCATCAATCACAATTTGCCTTTTTTTCTTTCTGATCAAACCAACTGGAACATTCCCTATTCTGTTAATTCAACAGCTTGCCGTTTCTGTTCTACACTGGACTTAGTGTTGTTAAGGGGAAAAAAATTTATACAACCATGATTTTACTCTAAATACAAAGTTACTAACCTCCACAAGGCTCTCGAAATTGCCTTCAATCCTCCTATATTTTCCTAATCAGACCTATCATTCCCATCATCCACATGGTTTTATTCAGTCTTCTCCCCTTTCCTCAACTTTCCATCACTTTTTCCATCAATTTTAGCAGATATTATATTTCACAGAGAAAATAGAATATCAGTAATGATTATATTTCATTGTATGTTGCTGACATTCTAATTGCTTCACATATATAGTATTAAGTCCTAAGTTTACACATGAGGAAACAAGCAGAGAGACTGTGAAATGTGCCCCAAGATTACACAGATGGTTTGGCTTGTGGCATTGTCTGTTGCAGCAATTCTTAAACCTTTTGGCCTCAACACCCCTCCAAAACTTAAAAATTGAAGACTCTAACAACCTTTGTTTATGTGGGCTATATCTACTGATATTTACCACACAAAAAATTAAAAGAGATAAAATTTATTAATTCATCAAAAGTAATGCATCTCTTACATCTTAGTATAAATATTTTTCAAAAAATGTTGTATTTTCCCAAACCAAAAACATACAAGAGTGGCCCTGTTTGACAATCTAGCAAATGTCTTTAATGTAAAGCTTGATAGAAGGCAGGTAAATTCCTATATCTGCCATTACACTGAGAAATTTTTTTTATGTTCTCATTTTCCCAACATACAGTTAGCCAGGGAAATTGTAAAGAACCATCTGGGAAAGGACTGGGGGAACTATTACAGTGTACCCCATTATGAGGTTTCAGGGTCTTCCTCCTGGGAATCTGGTCTTTTTGCTGTCAATGGTTTCCAGATCCCAAAACTGGCTCAGACTTCAAACCTGAGCAAAGAATCGTGACTCATTATTAGAGTATTGTTCTCAGGCTCCTGCTCATGCACTTCCTTGATTTATTTTGATGGTATGCACTGAGCAGGATCCTTGTTTGCTGCCTGGGGATCCATTTTGCTCCTGGGGATACTATATTCTTCTATCCATCTCCCTGATCTTCTGAGGATCAAAGCGCTTTCCCTTTCTGCCACTCTGCCCTTGCCGGTGATTATAATAATTGTGCCAGGGGGTGCCTGGGTGGCTCAGTCAGTTAAGCGTGTGACTCTTTATTTTGGCTCAGGTCATGATCTCAAGGTTGTGAGATGAAGCCCAGCATCTGGCTGGATGTGGAGGCTGCTTAAGAGTCCCTCTCTCCCTCTGCCCTTCCCCGCCCCACCTCTCTCTCTCTCTCTTCTCTTACCCTGGGAGAGAGGCTGGGGACAGTTCCTGAAGGGAGTACTAGTTGTACTATGAGGAGAAGCCTCTGCATGGTATTTAAGCAAGGTGTGTTTGGTGGGGACACTACCCATTAATCAGGAATATGGACCATGTTCAGAAACAAAGGGTTCAGGAGAATCTGGGAATTCAAGATTTTCAGGTGTCACAACCCAGCCCACTTCATCAGAGTTTCTTTCTTTACAATCCAGCATTCTGACCTTGGCATAGCCGACCTAGCTGAGCTTCATGGTTGTTAATCTCCTTTGGAGCTCTGCCACACTTATGATTTAGTGCTGGGCCTGTTCCTCAGCTTTTTCTGCCCTCCCACTGCAGAAGATAAAAGCCTCTTTATTTGCTACCAAAGAAGCTTTGTGAATTTTACTCTTAGATTTTTAATAGCTACTACCCATCTCAGTGTTTGGCTTTTTCCGAAGAATCAATTTTGCTTAGCAACAGCCAATTCCTCTGTCCTTAAGATGACAGTTTCCCTCATATTTCTTAAATGTACCCACTAGTCTATTATCTTTCATTAGAATACATCCAGGTTCACTAATGATGAAAGTTTTACCTATTACTCTGCTACCTTGTGCTAAGGTATGTCTATCCTATATTTATCAGCAATGAGAAGGTCCCCACTGATAGTCAGGTGGCCAATGATTCAAGTCAAAATCTCATATTAGCTTCAACTTTCTTGAATCATCCCTAACATAAACTATCTTAGATTGGTTTCTCTGGAAGCATACTCCGAGTCAGGGATAATTATAGAGAGTACATGGGGGAATGTTTTAGGAACAGCAACTGAGGAATGGATGGCAGCAGGACTGGACAGAGGAAAGAGTTGGCCTATACCAGAGTCTCAGTGAAGACCTCAACGTTGAATCTGGGATGTCCCTTCAGACTTGAGGCAAGTGGGCTCAGCCTTTATATGCCTGTGACTGTCATTAGATACAAGCTGGCAAGGAAAACGAGTATAACCCTGGGCTAGACTACTACTGAAGAGGGCCAACAGCTCAAATTTGTTAGCTTACTGAACTCCCGGCAGCTCAGGAAATAAGTCCTTCGTTTCTGAAGAGAAATATGGGTGGTGCCTCCCAGTATTCACTACAAAAAGTGATGTTGGCAAAATAAAGAAATACTCAGACAAAGACAAAGAATCTTTACCATTTGAAGACCCTCATGGAAAGAATTCCAAAGAGTCTACTTCGGGAAGATAAAAATGGAATTCAGAAAGGAGGGGGAGGCAAAAAGCAATAGTGTGTAATCAATTCATTTAACATACAGGGTAAATCTAAAACATCTGTACAGGGCGCCTGGGTGGCTCAGTCGTTAAGCGTCTGCCTTCGGCTCAGGTCATGATCCCAGGGTCCTGGGATCGAGTCCCACATCGGGCTCCCTGCTCGGCGGGAAGCCTGCTTCTCCCTCTCCCACTCCCCCTGCTTATGTTCCTGCTCTCGCTATCTCTCTCTCTGTCAAATAAATAAATAAAATCTTTAAAAAAAAACATCTGTACAAAACAACAGAACTGTAATAAACAATTTTGGATATGAAAACTACAAGGAACTGAAACTGTCTCTAAATTCAATGCAATTCAGAGCTTGGGTGGCTCAGTCGGTTAAGCATCCCACTCTTGATTTTGGCTCAGGTCATGATCTCAGGGTCCTGATATGGAGCCCCGAGTTGGGCTTCCTGCTCATCGGGAAGTCTGCTTGAGGATTCTCTCTCTCCTCTCTGTCTGCCCCTCCGCCTGCTCACAAGCATTCTCTCTCTCTCTCTCTAAAATAAATAAATCTAGGGGCACCTGGGTGGCTCAGTCCATTGGGCATCTGCCTTGGGCTCAGGTCATGATCCCAGGGTCCTGGGATCGAGCCCCACATCGGGCTCCCTGCTCAGCTGAGAGCCTGCTTCTCCCTTTCCCTCAGCTGCTCCCCCTGCTTGTGCTCTCTCTCTGTCTCTCTCCCTGTCAAATAAATAAATAAAAATAAAATAAATAAATTAAATAAATAAATCTAAAAAAGTAAAAAATAAAAATAAATTCAATGCAATTCAAATCAAATCCTGACAGGGACTTTTTCATGGAATTTGATTAATTGATCCTAAAATTCATATGGATGGGTAAAGAACCATGAACATCCCAGACCATTTCAAACACCAGCAAAAGAAGGATACCTTTATTATTATAAAGCTCTAGTCATTAAAACAGTGTTGTATAGAGTCAGATGTTGAAAACTAGACAAATGTTACTGAACAGAAATCCCAGATAGAGACTCACATATATTTGGATACTTGATAAATGGTATAGTTTCATTAGTATCAGTGAGAAGTGTATTATTCAATAAATGGGGTGGAGACTATTGGCTATCCATATGGAGGAAGCCAAATTAGATCCCTATTTAACAGTGTACATACAAATAAATTCCAGGTGGATTAAAGACCTACATATACAAAGCAAAAAATGTAAAACTCTTATAAGTGTAGGAGAAAGCCTTTATGATATTGAGGTATATATGATTTCTTAAATAAGATGCAAAAAAGCCAAAAATTAAAGAAAATAAATAATGGATGTAACTAAATTAAAGATTAAAACTTCAGCATGAATAAAGTCACCAAAATGAAAAGGCAAACCAAAAATTAAAGAAATAAGTTTGGCACCCATGTAACTAACAAAAGATTTGTATGTGGAATAAATTAAGAACCACCATTCAGTGAAAAAAAACAAGAAAAAAATACCACAAACAACCCAAAAGAATTATAGGCAAAAGATATAAACAGGAGATTTTATAGAAGAGGAGATCTAAATAGCATTGCAAATATCTAAATCAATACCACAATGGAATACCATTTCACACCCATCAGATGGGCCAAAATTAAAGATCCTGGCAATTCTAAAAATTGAAGAGAGGTGGAGAAGCAGATTTCAAGCAATTCTGGTGGTAGCATAAATTGTTAAACCTGTAGCAGGTTTTAATAACAATTTTAATAGCAAAAAAATTTAAACTACCTATCTTATATTAGGGAAAGCAATAAATTATATGCTGTTTATATAGTAATTAAAATTCATGGAACTTAATCTATAAGCATCAACATGGGTCATCCCAAAACATTATGTTAAAGAGAAATTTAATTGAAATATTAATAAAATTGAAAAAAACAAAAAAACCAATTGTATACATTATTTATGGAGGAATATATACCTAGTAAAAGTATCAAAACATACACAGAAATGATAGTAACTTCAGATCCTGATTATCTCTGGTGAGAAAAAGGGAACAGATGGATATGAGGCATTAGCAATCCTTTCGTCAGAACAATACTAATAATCAAAAAACGTAAGTAATACTGTAAGCAGAAACAGTTAGGGGTCCCTGGAAAAAGAAAGATGAGACATAGGAAAAGTCATTTTAGGCCCCTGACTGGCACTACCTGCCCAAAGCACATGTCTTGCAGAACTTCCTGCGAAATGTTGAAGTTGCAGAAGGAAAGTCCGCAGTAGGTAATAACTTTAAAGGAACAAGAGAATGTAAGAGCCAACAGCCAGCATCAGGTCCGGAGATAGCCTAATCACACCAAGGACAATAAGTCAGTGGTAAGGGCAATGGTCAGTCCCATTCCCCGGCCTTGGTTCTTGAGTTCGGCCAAGAAAGAATTCAGGGCCAAACTCTTAAGCAAGTGAGAGGTTTTGTTTTGTTTTGTTTTTTATTATTATGTTATGTTAGTCACCATACATTACATCATTAGTTTTTGATGTAGTGTTTCATGATTCATTGCTTGCGTATAACACCCAGTGCTCCATGCAGTATGTGCCCTCTTTAATATCCATCACCAGGTTAACCCATCCTCCCACCCGCTCCCCTCTAGAACCCTCAGTTTGTTTTTCAGAGTCCATCATCTCTCATGGTTCATCTCCCCCTCCAATTTCCCCCCTTCATTCTTCCCCTCCTGCTATCTTCTTCTTTTTTTTTTTTAACATATCATGTATTATTTGTTTCAGAGGTACAGGTCTGTGATTCAACAGACAGCAAGCAAGAGTTTAATAGCAGTTTGAACCAAAGTACACTCCTGAGATGGGAGAGCGGGCAGGCCAGAGGTGGCAACTGAACCAGGTGTCAGTCTTCTTTCTCTGTTTGGATAGGTCATAGCTAGGGCAGTGTCTAAGGTTGCGGCCAATCATCTAAAGGACTCCCCCTACCGGTTGTGGTGGGGAGTTTTTGGCCTTATATGTCCCTTGTCAGAAACTGTTATGGCAGACATTCCCTGGGGGAGGGGAGGCATATAAATAGATAATAAAGCTGTAGGTTACTGTAGGGCAGTGGTCATAGGGGAGAATACATACGCATCCCCTGGGGTCTGTCCAGGCTGTTTGGAACTTGGCCTCAGCCCTTTTTTTATTTAATTTTATTTTTAAGTAATCTCTACACCCAACGTGGGGCTCAAACCTACTGCCCCAGGATCAAGAGTCACATGCTCTACCCACTAAGCCAGCCAGGCACCCTGGGCCTCAGGCCTTTTATCCATTGGAAAGCGCTTGTTTCCTGCTCATATCTGCTACCTGCCTACTCTTATCAGTACAACTCCCAGTGCTGCTTCAAAAGTAAAGATTGACCTGATGCACATTCTTGAGTTGTCTTTCCAGGATCTAAAGCCCTTTGAGCACTCAGGTTCCGGACCAACTAAAGCCAGAAAATTAATGCTGACCCTTGCCGACTAGGCTGTTGTGACTTCGACCTGGATTCTGTCACCTTAAGATTACTTTTACCCCAATTTCATGCTGAATTCCTCACTGGGCAAGCCCCTTCGTGAATACATATGTACCGTTAGTTTAAAACTTCCCCAATTTTGTTGTTCGAGGAGACACAACTTTGAGAAATATTCCTATTGTTCTCCTTTACTAGTTGCAAATAAAACCCTTCCTTTTCCTATTCTTTGGCTTGGTTGTGTCTTTTGGCTCAACACCCACCAAGAGGAAAGACCAGTTTCTGGTAACAATACCACATTTACCAGAATGACTAAAATTAAAAAGACTGACAACACCAAGTGCAGATAAAAATGTGGAGCAACAGGAGGAGCCTGGATGGTTCAGTCGGTTAAGTGTATGACTCTTGATCTCAGCTCAGGTCTTGATCTCAGAGTCATGAGTTCAAGCTCCATGTTGGGCTCCACACGGGGCATAGGGCCTAGTTTAAAAAGGAAAAAAGAAAATTCTAAAAAAAAAAAAAATTGTGGAGCAACCAGAACTCTCATTCAGTTTGGGAGAGTATGAATTTAGACTACCTCTTTGTAAATTATTTAACATCATATATTAAGTGCATACCTGTATTTATTAAATACTAAAATAAGGATGTTTATTGCAGCACTATTTGTAATTAACCCTAAAACTAGAAAAAAACCCAGTTGTCTTTCAACAGCATAATGGATAAATGAATCATGACTTATTCATACAACAAAATACTGTACACTAACAAGAATGGATGAACTAGGGGCACCTGGGTGGCTCAGTCAGTTAAGCATCTGCCTTGGGTTCAGGTCCTGATCTTAGGGTCCTCGGATCGAGCCCCCATGGGGCTCCCTGCTCAGCAGGGAGTCTGCTTCTCCCTCTCCCACTCCCCCTGCTTGTGTTCCTGCTCTCACTATGTCTCTCTCTGTCAAATAAATAAATAAAATCTTTAAAAAAAAAAAAAAAAGAATTACACTATAATTCTGTTTATATAAAGAATAGTCTAAACTCGTATGGTTAGAAGTCTGTATAGTGGTTACCTTTTTCACAGAACAAAAATTCAACTGAGTAAATATAGAGATCAGATCAGCTTTATTCAGTGATTCATGAATACGGCAGCTTCCAGCTAACAAACAGGAGGGTGCTCCGAGGAGTCATACAAAATGGGAGGCTTTTATAGGCAGAAATGGCTGAACAAGGAAGTTATTAGCAAAAGAAGAGAGGATTGTTTCAGGCAAGGTCACCTTGGGGGCAGGGGGGAATCTTCCAGACTGAATGATTTAAAACTCCACTCCTGGCAGTGGCTGAAACTACAGTTAGGTTAGGTTATTAAGTCATCGTGGGACATAACATAAGTGACTTCGTTCGGGTCTTGTTTCTTTTTAACGCCTTCAGGAAAAGGTAGTGACTGGAAAGGGTCATAAATGGGAGTACTGGAAATATTCTATTTACAACTACGTTCCAACTGTGAATAGTCATCAAACCGTAAATTTATGATTCATGCCGTATACATGCAATGTTTTGTCACAAGGGTTTTAAAGGAATACCAGTTAAAAATAGCGGCAGAAAATCTGGATGAAAATTTTAAAAGAAGCCATCTACAGCAGTTCTTCCCAAACATTTCCTTGCTGTGGCATAAATAGAAAGTAACACTTAAGGGCACACAAGGGCAAACAGGACAGGTCTATTTGTTGCCAGAGGTAACTCCTGTAGGGGCTAAGGGCAGGCAGCCCCAAAATAGGCTACTTCGGCATATTGATGATTTTAAATAAAAGTTACTTAAGAGACTGCCTATGCAGGGACACCCAGACCCTCCTCTGTCTCACTGAAAGCAGGAGGAAAAAACTCCCTCGTAAAAGGTAACCTCCCTGTACTAGGGGGTAAAGAGACATCCTTACGACCACAGATGGGAAATTTAGCGCAGAGAAGGCTTTATAAACAACCCTTGTTACTTTTTACTAATTTACTAATTTCTAATTTACTATCCCAGCCCAAATTCTGTTTAGAATTCCTTACTAATCAAAGCTCCCAAAGTTACGTTTTCTCTGCTGTGTCAATTCCTTGAAGATCTAGTGTGTCTTGTCTAAAAAATGTAAGTGCCTTGGTTATTTCTTTAAGTCTCAATTTCATAATTGGGCATCCATGGACACGTAATAAAGCTTTGGCTTTCTCTCCTATTAATCTGTCTTATGTAAATTTAATTCTTAGTCAAGCTGGAAGACCCTGATGGGTAGAGAAGACTTTTTCCTTCCCTTCACTTTTTGTGTGTGTGTGTGACTTTACCTCCCCCCACCTCTTTTTAGTGCAAAGGTAAAATCTCTATTCGTTTATCTTCCTGAAAGAAATATTCTTTGCATTTTCATAATGATACCTCTTATACTCATTGTTTCTAGAAGTAGAAGGACTTTTTTTGTTTCTGGCCCCAACTCAAGGGCCCAGGTTAAGGCACACTTACAACTCATTTGCAGCCTACAAGTGTGCTGGGGTAGATAGTTTGGGGACCTCTGAACCACAAGAGTTCTTACCCTACCCATTGAAGGGTTTTTCAGTTTTGCTTCCTTTAATTTTAATTCTGCAAACAAAAATACATTTTCTAGCTCAGAAAATCACTTTCCAAATCCAGACAACTAATGTCGTCCGTCTTTTGTGTATTTCACTATAATTAAGAATCAGAAGGCAAATAATGGTGGTTCGCAAAATAATTGCCTGACCAATTCCCTCTCAGTTCTTTATCACATTCTTTAGTTAGGCTAATAAATGATCCTTAACAAATGGTTTGTGTGTTTTGGAGAAGACTTATAGTGTTCCGAATGAGTTAGCAACTCATTTCTCCTTTTTTCACCGGTTATCACACCCTATTATCCACTGGCCCAATTTTTTTTTTTATAAGGGAGGCTCTAAGTATCTCCTTTATCTGACCAGTTAGCTTTGTGGAGAGAGGCAGGGTTTCTAAGTATCTGATGCCCGTATAGCCCTTCACAGTTTATTAAGATTTTCACATTCATTATTATATTTAATACCCATAAAAACTCTGTCGTAAGGCAGGTATTATCTCCACTTTATAAATAAGAAAGCTGTAAATTAGTTGTGTCAGTCGTGATAAATGATACCTGTTCAAAATTGAATTCACCATCTTTCCACAAAAACTGATACCTCCTTCTTAGAGTCCTAACTCAGTGAACACAGGACACTAATCCAACTGTTTAAGCCCGAAATCTGAGAGTCAACCCAAACACTCTCATCTCTCCTAACCATCACTCTTATAATTAAGCCTGAGTAGTGTGACCTCCAAATTATCTGTCAAGCTCATTCTCTCAATAAGGTCAAGATATCTATTTCTGGCAAGATGTCTGGAGAAACTCTAAGAACAGAGCACACAAAATTCTGAATAAAACAAAACAAAAGCAAACAAACAAACAAAAACCACTTTTTCCAGGGTGTGGCTAAACTGACAGTAAAGTAGTAGAAGTTCATGGGAACTCAGAGGAGCAAGAAAGTGGGAATCCAAACAGTATGCAAGCTTCTGAGTTGACATTTGGCTGAGACCATCTGAAAACCCAGTGACCTAGAACTTGGATGCTAGTGAGTACCATGTGCACTGAGACAAGCCCTGTGGCCTGAAAGAGTAGGATGTTATATAAAGACTCTGACATAAAGCTGGGACCTACAAATGACAACACCGAGTGCAAAAACAAGGTTAAAAAAAAAAACAAAAAAAACCTCTTGTCACATAGAAGAAGGTGATGGGGGTAATTCCCTGTGTCACCTTTGTCTCTTAGTAGAGTGGGAAAAAAATAAAAATAAAAAGCACCACAAGAGAATTCCTTATGACAAGCCCACTTTCAAGCATTTGTTAGTTTGATTTTAAGACTTTTTCCACTATATTCTATAGTGAAATAAAGATAGCAAACACAAGGAAGTTAGAGGCTCCAGAACATTCACAAGTTATGACATCCCTGGTCTGCAGTAACAAAGCCCCTTCCACACAGGCAAACTGGAAGGGAGTAAGTGCATGCTCGGTGTGAAACTCATATCGCAGTGACTGGCACATGAGAAATAGTATGAAGTTCCTTCTTCCTTGGGGACCTGGCTCTAATGAGCCCCTGCTCATTATTTAGCCCCAGCTCATCTATTAGTCCTGTCCCATGCTGTTTTAGACAACAGGCCTCCAGTGGTCCTTACAGGGTCATCCAGAGTATTCAGTAAAATATTGTCTTTGTAGCAGTTGGGACTCTGGGAGCACTGACGTGAAACATTTAAGTCAGACAGGGTAGTCCGAAGAATATGCAAACACTAATCCAAAAAGATATATGCACCCCTATGTCTATTGCAGCTTTATTTACAATAGCTAAAACATGGAAGCAGCCCTGCGTCCATTGTTAGATGACTGGATAAAGAAGAGGTGGTACACACACACACACACACACACACAGAGAGGAATATTACTAAGCCATAAAAAAGAATGAAATCTTGCCATTTGCAACATGGATGTATCTACAGAGTATAATGCTAAGTGCAGTAAGTCAGTTCAGAAAAAGACAAATACTGTATGATTTCACTCATATATGGAATTTAAGAAACAAAACAAATGAACAAGGAGAAAGAGATTAAAAAAACAGACCCTTAACTATAGAGAACAAACTGGTGGTTATCAAAGGAGAGGTGGGTGGGGGGATGGGTGAAACAGGTGAAGGGGATTAAGAATACATTTATCATGATGAGCACTGAGTAATGCATAGAATTGTCAAATCACTATACTGTACAACTAAAACTAGTATTAGTATAATACTGTACATTAATTGCACAAGAATTAAATAAATAAACAAATAAAGGGGAAAGAAAACAACAAAAAAATCTGACAAGGTAGTCAAAGGTTATAATATAAAGACTCAACTCAAAATGGGCAAAGCATTCACTTTTTTGTCCTAGTTTCCTACTAATTTCTTCCCTTCACTTTAAGAATGATCATGATTATGACTCTGCCTGAGTGGGGAGCTTCAGATGGAATAAACTTTTAAAAATTGATCAAAATATTGGCAATAAAGATTATACAGCAAAGTGAAACTCCTATCTTCCAAATCAGAGAAGTCAATTACTATTAATTTTGAACATAGATGTGATTTTTATCCAGTACAGTCATCTGAATGACAATAGTTACCACATGTCCAAAAAAAAAATTGATACATTAAAATAAATGAAAATAGCTAAAAGGATACTTGATTCTATTACTTCTCTACTTGGGAATTAGTGAAAGAACAATGTATAGATAACCTTCAAGGCCTTTAAAACAGACTCCATATGATCAAAGTTGAAGTACAGTAAGTTAAGTACCTGGAGGAAATAGCAAGACATTATAATAACGGAATCAGATGATTTCCCAACTAAGAGTGGACAGCATGTTAATCATGATAGATATCTAACATCAGATAGTATTGACTTAAATTATAGTTTCATTTTTCTTTGACTAAGATCAAATTATAACTTCAATAAGGATTTCTTAAAATAACAAGCATAGATACATCTACTCTCCAGCTGCCTCCATAATTAAGCATGATAAAGCAAAACACTTTAAATTACCAAACATCTATAAAAAATGTGATTTGTTACTGTGATTTTTTTGAAAAGTCTGCTATTTAAAGATGTTAAGACAACAATTAAAAATTACATCAAAATTAGATATGAAATACATCATTTGGGAACTGTATTCAGCTGCATGTAACTGAAAACTCAAATAATAGTAAATTCAACACGGTAGGTATTTTTTTTTCTCTCCTGTTACAGGAAGTCCAGAACTGATACAGTGTCTGAAGAACTTTACTGCCAAAGTCTTTGGGATTCTTTCGGCCAAGTTCTCAAGGGTAATCACCATCAAGGAACGGGTTAGGCAGAAAAATTGAAGACGGGGAAAAAGACAAAAGGACCCATAACAGCTGAGCCAACCCCTGTCAGTGGCTTTCCTGAAAGCCCAACCAAATGACTCTGGATTTGGATAATTGACCAGAAGTGAATCACACGAACATGCCTAGCTGCCAGAAAGCCCAGCAGTTTTTTCATCTGGACACATCGCAACCTGAAATAAAATTGAGGTTCTGTTATTAAGAGGAAAAACAGATAACAGATATTAAGTAGGAAACTAGCAGTTTTAGCCACAACTTGATATTTGATATTCCACAAGATAGGAAATTTGAAAACTATAAGGACGGATTGGGAAAAAAAAAAGTGGGATGGAATGGTTTCAACATGGAAAACAATGTTATTTAAAAATCCCTTTCAATACAAAACAACTAGATCCCTCATGCAGCATAATTCTGAATGTATTTTTGAGCTCATGGGAAGTAAGGGAAGTCTCCAACACAAACAGCACAGTTTCCCCACAAAACAAAAGCTGGAACTGCAGCCAGGGTGTTAAATAGTAAACTAATATGGAAGGGGTATTCGTCTCAGGGCCAAAACCAGCATCAGCACAGCACACGTGAAACTCAGCCTCTTGCCAGCAACAAGTTCAAGGAGCTCAGATCCCAGTCTCAGGTTCTGTCCTGGGTTCTTGAAGGCAGCTGAAATGGTCAGTGGTGTCCCCATCTTCAACAAGAAGCAAACATAAAATACTAGCTGTAGGAAAGAATTGCCAATTTAGGCCTCCAGGTTGTCCACAGATTAAAATCAACCAAGCATGAGATCACAACAGAAGACAAACAAATACACACAGAAGTGGCCTAATGGCCACACACACACACACACAAAATCTACAAATGATTCATCCCATTAACCACTTAAAGACAAAAAAGTACATTGTCATCTCATTATTTGTAGAAAAACATTTCACTCCTTATTCATTTGTGATTCTAAACATACCCATACAACCTATAAATTCTCTGGCCATGTCCAATAACTTTTCTGTGAATAATTTTGGCTTTTATAAGAAAATTACATAACCTATGAGCAGTGACCTTTTTCTTTCTACCATTCCAGCACCTTATATCTTTTATTTCCTTTTCTTGCCTTAGTGAGCTGGGGAGAACGTCCAATACGATGTTAAATGGAAGCCATGACAGAAGCTTCTTACCTGGTTTCTGATTTTAAAGAGAATGCTTTTATCATATTGCCATTAAAATGATGTTTGAAATTATAGCTTTTAATAGATAATCTTTAAAAAAAAATCTGGCAGCAGGGGGCAGAGTAAGAATGTTCCTTTCTATTGCTAAGAGATTTTGTAGTAACCGTGGACCAGGGATGAAATCGTGAACTCTTAAAAATAAATTTAAAAAGACAAGCGACCCAATAGAAAAGTGGGTAAAAGATATGAACTGGGAATTCACAGACAGGAAAACACAAACTGTGAATAAATGTATGCAGTTATTTCTAGCCTCATTAATAATCAGGTAATTTCACATCTAATCAAATACTCTAAAGAAACTTCTGCACCTATGTACCAGGAAATGTATGCAAAAATATTAATTGTGGCATAATAGCAAAATATTGCAGATCAGCTCAAATGTTTATCAACAGGAGAACAGATCTGTAAATTGTTACATATTCACTCAATGCAATGTTTTATGGTAGTGAAAATGAACAAATTATAATAATATACAGAATCACGGATAATTTCAGAAATAGTGCTTACATATATATATACATATTTTTTGCATGTTGCAAATATAATGTATTTTAAATCATAAGTGTGAATAATTGCTTATGTATCCTCTCAGTACTTCCTACTGAGTGGAGAGGAGGCAGTGGACCCTCAGCTGTGCATTTTTTTCTGGTGTGCCAAGAATGCAAGGCCCTTTAGCAGGGCCATTTCTCGGAGTTAATGTTTGCAATGAGCAACCTTGAGGATTGAAGTAACATGTTTCACTGGACAATGAGCAGACTTGCTTCCACATGCTAAAGAAGGCATTAAATTCCTCAAGCCCGGTGTTCTTTGGCTATGATGCAAAACTGCTATGTGCATAGCATCCATGTGGCCCCTCAGCATCACTTTTATGAGATTTGAGAGTCAAGAGGAATCAATATGATGACCATGCTTACACTCTGACCCCTGCGGTGCCATGAATACTAAAGTCTTTGGTCTCTGACCCGAGAGTCTTAAGTCTTCTGACAATATCCACAGTAACACACTCTCCTATTAGTCTGTAAGTTGGGTAAAATCCCAGACACTTCATGGACCATGACATAAGTTGAGAGACTAGAAAGACTTCAAAAGACCCTGACCCTGTTTAGTCTTTAACTAGCTCTCTTGACATGGACTTTTCAGCAACCTCTACAGCCTTCTTGTTCCTCTTATGTAAAAAGAGAAAATTGAAGTAAATGATCTCTAATAGCCCATGATTCTATGTTGTGTGAGTACAGGAAAAATACCCTGAGGTCTGGAGGGGAAGGCATTCGTCCAGATAAAATGAAGCTTGCAAGGAAGACTAGAGGCTCTTTTACTGTTTCACTTTGTAAGCATCTGAATCTTATATCATTAAGTGCTTTGGTGGACGGTGCTCCTTTCCTCTTCCTGCCCTCCTTTCTTTTCCTACAGGTGGTATTGATACAATGGAAACAATGAAATACGGCAATGTGCCCGCCATTCAGAGTCATTTTCATTTTGTGCTCTTCTCTGGATTGCCTGAGTAGAAGCCTGGCTTCTGAGTAGATTCCACCAGCGAGAGGCAGTCACGTGAGGTTTGAAAGCAGAAGAGAGGCAAAAGCCATTATTATTCCTCCAGCGGAGCAAGGCACAGAGCTGTAGCAAACAATAGAAATGAAGTCTTGCCAACCTCTTTCAGTCATTCTTCTGAGAAGTACTCACAGATAAATGAGATCGTCAGCGGCAGGTTCTTGTGGTTCCTTCAAATTTCCATATTTCATGAGACATGGTTTTCCTCACTTTCGCTCCCTCGACCATGTTTTTGTTTTTTGGTTTTTGCTTTTAAAATGCTTAATAGCCTTCCTGCTGGAAATACCTGCAGTGGTTTCCCTTGTCCTGACTGAACCCTGCCCGATAAAAGAAGGTACATTTTGGGAAAAGCTATTCTAAATCGGTTTTAGTACCCCCCCTTCATTGTCAAAACTTTAACAGTAATAATAGAACTAAAGATTCTATTAAAATCTACATCCCTGTATGTTAGTTACTTGCTGCCATAACAAATTACCACAACTTAGTTACTTAAAACAACACATTTTTTAAAAATCTTACAGCTTCTGTAGGTCCGAAGTCTAGATGGGGTTAAGTGGGCACTGTGCTTAGTGTTTCACCAGGCCAAAATTAGAATGTCAGCAGGGTTGTGTTTCTTGGTAGAGGCTGTGGGGAAGAAACTTTCTCAAGTGTATTCGGCTTGTTGGCTTGCTTCAGTTCCTTGTGGCTGTAGGACTAAGGTCCTCCGGTCCATGGTGGCCATCATGATGGGGTGGGGGGGGGCTGGTGTCTACACCTTGAGACTGCCCATGTTCACCCTCATGCGTTCCACGTGACCTTCTCTAATGACAGACTTAAGGAGTTGTCTTTCCCACGTTTCTCATCTTCCTAACTTCTCTATCTCTCTGATTCCAATCAGAGAAAATTCTCTGCTACACCCACCCAGATCATCCAGGATAAACTCCTTAGCTCAATTTATCTTTAATTAGACCTGCAAAGCCCCCTTCACCAGGTCACATCACATATTCACAGGTTCCCGGGATTAGGGTATGATCACCTCTTGGGGTAGGGAGGGGTATTCTGTCTGCCTGCCTCACCATCTAATAATTTGAATGTTCTTTGTTATAGCTGCTCCTCTCGACATTATCACATGAAACTTTATGATCTGCCTTGATGGCAGCAATCTCCTTTAGCTGGTATTTTGGTTTCGAGACACTCCTTTAGGTAGGAGTAAGACAGGGAGAGATGGAAAGGAACTACCGACGTAGGAGAGTAACAATAACAAAGCAGACCCCAGGGGACTTTTGAGAGCAAGAACTCCAAGAGTGATTATGAATGGACCTGGAAAAAAGAGTGCATCCACTTATAAAGGTATCACTTTAATGATTTCATTTTTAAAAATTAAGATTCAAGACCCGCTTCTTCCTTTCTCCAGCAATTACACATTAATTCTTTTTAACTGAGCAGCCTCCCTTCGAGCACACACACGCCCTGAAAGTAGCCAAAATTGGAAAACACAGTAATTTCGTAAAATCAGTTTTTGTCAAAAGCCTGATCTGAGCTAATGGGGAATTTGGAGTTGCTCCTTGAGGCCGAGAAATTAAGAGGTCAATCTGTGGGATGTGAGGACATCACCAATTTTCTTGTCCAATAAACCAAATATGTGTCTAGCTTTACCATGATATGAAATATATTCCCTGCTATTTGGCTCCCAAGAAGAAATATTTCTCATCATAAGGATACCCCCTCACACATAAACCCTGAAACATATTTGTGCTTTGATGTGGAACAAAAATATTCATTAGAAGAATGACTGAATCTTTTGTCCTCCCTTTATAAATTCATCATCTTTCTCAAGAATAGAAACTATTTCTCCTCTCTAATTTTGTCCTCCCAGGCCCAATTCTCATTGTTTTTGTTTCCTTTATTACCTATGAAGCATAGTCCAGAAAGGAAAAAAAATGAAATATGCAGAGATAAATAAGAACTTGAAAGAAATTTCTGTTTTATCATCTCAGATCTTTTGGTCTCAGAGCATTATAAGAAAACATGGGATATGAAAAACATTTTATAAGCATTATAAGTGAATAGCCTGTATACCTTTATTAGTCACCTAGGGTATGGCAGGGACTACAGAAAAGTCAAAATGATTTCTTAATACTTGAAATTTATATTATACAATAAATGCAGTGAATTTTAATTCCACTTACTGTTAAAGAAAAAATACATAAAATTTAGCCTCTGGTTAATATTCTCGTCCTGTGTCAAGTGACCTTAAAAACATGTCAATATTTATTTGATGTAAGATCATTATAAGAATGTTTATCCCAAATGGGTTAACTATGTTCGGAAAAGACCTCACGGCATTCATTTATAGGAATATATCAGAAAGGGCGCCTGGGTGGCTCAGTCGGCTAAGCGACTGCCTTCGGCTCAGGTCATGATCCCGGGGTCCTGGGATCGAGTCCCGTGTCGGGCTCCCCGCTCTGCAGGGAGCCTGCTTCTCCCTCTCCCACTCTCCCTGCTTGTGTTCCCTCTCTCGCTGTGTCTCTCTGTCAAATAAAAAAAAAAAAAAAAGGAATATATCAGATGGCCTTGCCAGAATTCTACACTCAAAAATACCCCTGGGTTTTGCTTATCTGAAAAAGGTCCTTTAATATAATAAATGGTCTTAGCTTGTGGTTACACTGAGATTAGAACATTCATATCTCTGACCCTAAAAACATGTATTAATATTCTACCAAAGACTGAGGACCTCAGCAAGTATACAATGTGCAAAAAGAACATAATCATAATCTTTATATTTCTATTACAATTTAAAGTTTATTGAGAATTCCACCTCAGTTATCTTATTTGGACAAGATGAGTGTCAAGTTTGTCACTGTGAGTCCCAAGAAAGATTTCAGTAACCTCAGTTTATTTCCCTTAAAATCTCTCTCTACCTTCAGGGGGGAATATAGATCAATTTAAATGGCACGTATTCATAGAACAGGGAGGAGACAGGATGGAGAATATTTGTATTTATTAAGTGTCTACCATATATTAAGTACTAAAGATGCAAAAGTGAATAGATAAGGAATTTTGTCTTTTTGTCTAAAAACAGGAAGCTAATGAAGACATTTTAAACAAGATGAATAGCTGATCATAATTACTTTTACCAGAGCTCATTCTGGGTTCTGCAGGAAGGTCACCCCCCTTTCAGCCCTCACATCCAATAAATCATAAGTTGTCAGTAATAGCTCCTACGTGTCACCTCCCTTTTCCCCTCCTCACCGCTCCTGCATATACACCCGGGGCTTTCACCTGCTCTCACCCAGGAGATTCCTGGTGGATGGAGTCCCTGCTTCCAATCCCATCTGCCTGCATCCGGCCTCTAGAGGCAGCAAGACCCAGGCTTCCGAACTGCACCCTGCTCAGATGACTTCTCTATTTCAAATGGACCTCAAGGGTTACAGAGCGAAGTCCAAATTCGTTCACAAACTGTGTTCAGTTCCCGAATGTTTATGTTTTCCATGGTATCACCTTGGCTTGGAGTTCTCTCCCCACTCTCCCCTGCCTCCTACCAAGCCCCACTCCTCCTTCCAAAATTCTTAACAGAAATGTTACCCCTCTGAGAATGGCTAGAGAAGAGCTCTTTTTTTCTTCACCGTGTTTGGGGAGAGCATGTGTCTGTTACTGTCGTGATTAGACTCCAGGAAGACCTGTGCAGACTTGTGGCCATGTGGTCATGTGACCGTGTGGCAGTTGACCGGCTCAAAGCCACAGATGTCCTTTCAATCAGCCTTTTCTCTGTCCACCTCAGACCCCAGCAGCACTGTTGGCAAAAGCAAAAACAAAACATACAAAACAAAATCTCCCCTGAAGGTGCTCCCGAGCTAACTTGCAAAGGTACAAGGAAAAGACCTTGAAAGCTTCAGGAGGGCTGAGAATAACCTTTCCAGACCTGGTGCCTTTGGGTCTGAAGTAAATTAGACAGAAGGGATCCTTGTTGATCCAAGGGCTGGCGTCAGGGGAAACGGTGACTAGGACATAATTAGTTCTCAATCACACAGAATGATCAGAGTCCACACTTTTCATTATAATCACATATTTTTGTTGGCATAAATGTGCCATGATCCTTTTTAATAAAACAAACAAACAAACAAAAACTGCTGAAGACACATTCAGCTGAGTGGTCATACAGTCAAAATGTATATTATGAAACAAAATTGGAAATAAATCCTTTGGCTTTTCCAAAGAAAACATGAACTCTATTTTTAAATGTATGCCAAACAGCATACTCTTGTTTTAAGGATTTATTGCCACTATATTCTCTACAGCCATTCCACTTTATGGAATAGTTTACAGTTGGCAGAGTGAAATATTATTGTTTGTTAATTTGGAAGTGGTCTGACCCCTAAGGACTTATGAAAATATTTTTCTGTCCACTTAATAACTTCCAGAGTTTTCCCTAAGACAAACACTAATGATAAAACATTTCACTGCAGACAATAAAATTTAATATGTTGTTATAAAGTAATGAGAATAATTTTCTGTGTACGTCATAAACTGATTTTGAAATCATTTTCATAAAAAATTCCAAATATCTGGGGCACCTGGGTGGTTCGGTCGGTTGGGTGTCCAACTCTCGATTTTGGCTGAACTCTTGATTTCAGCTCAGGTCGTGATCTCAGGGTAGTGGGATTGAGCCCCAGTTGGGCTCTGCGCTCAGCAGGGAGTCTGCTTGAGATTCTCTTTCTCCCTCTCCTTCTGCCCCAACCCCCGCTACACTCTCTTTCCTTCTAGAATAAACGGATAAATCTTTTTTAAAAATTCCAAAAATTGGGGCGCCTGGTGGCTCAGTTGGTTAAGCGGCTGCCTTCAGCTCAGGTCATGATCCCAGAGTCCTGGGATCGAGCCCCGCATCGGGCTCCCTGCTCGGCGGGGAGCCTGCTTCTCCCTCTCCCTCTGCCTGCCTCTCTGCCTACTTGTTCTCTCTCTCTATCTCTCTGTCAAAAAAATAAATAAATAAAATCTTAAAAAAAAAAAAATTCCAAAAATCTTTTACATATTTACAGGATGTTTTAAATAACCCCCAAAAAAACTAATTTGAAAAATAATCATTTGATATGAATTTCTGTGATATTTTAAACAAAAGTTTTACTTTATTTTTTAAGGGTTTTTTTAAGATTTATTTATTTATTTGAGAGAGAGTGCAAGAGGGGGGAGGAGCGGAGGGACAGAATTTCAGGCAGACTCCCTGCTGAGCATGGAGCTGAATGTGGGGCTTGATCCCATGACCCATGAGATCGTGACCTGAAATCACAAGTTGGATGCTTAACTGACTAAGCCACCCAGGCACAGCTAAACAAAAGTTTTACTTTAAAAGCACACCTAATAAACATGGACAAAAATATCTTGAAGAGCATATTTATTATTAAAATACTATGATTCTGACTAAACTCTGGTTCTGTTTAAGACAAAAACGATTCAGACAATTTAGTGGGCTATTATTTTTATCTACTCAGGAAATTTTCTCATATCTCTTTGTAAATAACAGGACGCGCTCCCCTGATTCCACTTGATCCAGGACTTAAATTCCCTAACAGTGAGATGCCCAAACAGGGACCATCAAGGTTTTCCCTGGGATACTGAGTGAAACAAACAATCAAAATAACTCTTTCTACTGGGGTCTCTAACATCTTTGTTAGAGATGGCGGCCATCTTCCAGATGATAAGGAGAGAATCTATCTGCAGAATGAGCCAAGCAAAGACTGAGGAAGACAGCAAATGAGGAAGAGAAAAAGAAAAAACTCTTGATGAGGTTGAGTCCCTAACTTATGAAGTGTTCAAGGTTTTGGTTTCAAGAAGAAAATAAGAGCAGGGCTGTACCCATCCTCTCGCTTTCAGGCGGGCATTGAGGCAGTGGCATCTCCAGAGAAGAAATGAGAAAGGCGATCTGGTCAAAGGTCCTGGTAAACACCTGAATGACTGACCTTCTGGAAAACACTCCAGTAATATTTACAAGGAGGAGACTCTTCATCTACGTAATGTCTTGAGAAGGATGTTCCCGGTCTGTGTGGAATCACTTATAGTAAGCAAATCTGGAATCCATAAGTTTATGGGGCATGACTCCCCAGAAAATCTCATGCAAGCTATGTAACTATTTGGGTACAAAACATTCCTAAATCAAACAACATTCTTTTGTGTGAGTTATATTGCCCCATGCATTAGGACTCATATGTAATCTGGGCCAGAGTGCATCCAGATGTGATAACAAAAGATGTGTAACCCTGCACTGGGAGGGGGGCGGTGGGGGAGGGGGTCCCAAACATTTCCCCGCTTCATCTGTGCATCACAATTATTTGTATCTTTGAAATTACTAGTAAAGCTTCATAGAGTGTCAAATTCATGTGAGTTTGGTGTGATAATCTGTCCCTTTTGTGGTATTCTCATTTTGTATGCCTTTTTCTTTCATCTCCTGGGTTCTGTGGGCCAGTAAGCTATCCTTCTATTTAATGCAGTTGCGGATAGGTCTCTGTCGTTTGCCACCTGTTGAGTCCTGACTAGCAGAGCCACTAAAATACTTGATAGATCTGATCTGTTGAGAGTTCCCAATGGACACAGTACAAGAACTTTTAGGTCCCTCTTCTTCTTCAACAATTTCACGGGCAGGGGTAAGCCAGAACTAAAAACAAAAGTGCTCCCGTAAAACCAAATGCCAAGATTTGCTCTCTCACTGTTCATGGATATTTCTTGATGGTGCCCTTGTACCTTTACACAGGTTACCCTTACTCTATTTTTCTGGATTTTACATGACAGCCTTATCAGAAATTCATGGTTTTTAAATTAATTTTCTCTGTGCATCCTTTTATACTTGAAATAGTTGATACACATCTATAGATTTAGCACTTTGAGTATCAAGATCTATGTGTACACCTATATAACTGAATAGTCTATACTCTGAATAGACTGAATAGAACTGAAGGCATTATACTAAAAGTTGAATTTATTTTTATCTCCTTATTTATAGTTTTGAGCAAGAGACTAGGAAGTAAAAACCCTGCTTTTTTCATTTTTTAAAATTTATATATAGTAAAATTCATTCTTTGTGGTGTACAGTTTATGGCTTTGACAAAAACATAATCGTATTTACCACCACAATCATGGAATAGAACCATTCCATCATCCTGAAAATTCCGTTCATGCTTTTCTTTTGTAGTCAACTATCCACCAATCCCAACCCCTGGCAACCGTTGATTTATTACTCTCTGTCCCAAAAGTTTTGTCTTTCTAGAATGTCATATAAATGAAAGTATACATTTTGTGTCCTTTTGGGGCTGACTGCTTTCGATTAGTAAAGTGCACTTGTGATTCATCCACATTATTGAGTATATTAGTAGTGTGTTTCCATTGCTGAGTAGTGACCCATTATATGAAGGTATCACAGTTGGTTTATGCATTCATGGGTAGAAGGACATTTGAATAGTCTCCAGTTTTTGGCAATTAATAATCAATTCTATAAACTTTCATGTAAAAGCTTTTATGTAAATGTAAGTTCTCATTCTTTTGGCTAAAAAGTAGATTGCTGGGTCGTATGTTAAGTATGTTTGACTGCATGAGAAACTGACAAACTGTTTTCCAGAGTGGTTATAAAATGTTGTAATCCCACCAGCAGTGTATAAAAGTTCTAACTGCTCTGTATCCTCACAAGCACTTGGTGTTGTTGGCAGGGTGAAGGTGGGTGGTATTAGCCATCCTAATGGTTATATCATTAGTGGTATATCATTGAGTTTTAATTTGCATTTCTCTAAATAAATAATGATGTTGAATATCTTTTCATGCGTTTATTTGCCATCCATACTTCTTCTTTGGTGAAGTATCTGCTCAAATCCTTTGCCCATATTTTTTTTTATTGGGATGTTTTGTTTCTTTTCTTTTCATCTCTCTTCTTTTCCTTTTTATTTGAAGTAGGTTCCAATCCAGCGCTGGAGCACAATGTAGGGCTTGAACTCATGACCCTTTCCTAACCCCAGATGCCTTACAGATGTACATTTCCATTTGTTCAAGACCCTCTGAATATACCACTGACCACACTAACCACATTTTGCTCTTATTATCTCTTTTTTTTTTTAAAGATTTTATTTATTTATTTGTGAGAGAGAGAATGAGAGAGAGCACATGAGAGGGGGGAGGGTCAGAGGGAGAAGCAGGCTCCCTGCCGAGCAGGGAGCCCGATGCGGGACTCCATCCAGGGACTCCGGGACCATGACCTGAGCCGAAGGCAGTCGCTTAACCAACTGAGCCACCCAGGCGCCCTGCTCTTATTATCTCTTTACTCTTTCCTTCAAACTCCTGGAAGTAAGGGATGATGCACTGAATTTCTGTGTAAGCCTGAAGCCCAACACATTATTGATGCTCAACAAAACTTTATGTAATGAATGGGTCTCACCTCATGTGAACACTTCAGGTGAGCAGAGAGCATTTCTGTATGAACACGGTGGAAACAGACATAACTGATAAACCTATGAGTTAATCCCTCATGATATGTGAAAAGGGACAGATGAAGAAGTGTAGTTTAATACCCTGTAAGATAGTTTGTAATGAATAAAAAAAATCAAATCAAATTGTCTTGTTCACTTATTCAATAAATATTTAATTAAGCATTTACTGTGTGTTGGGCACTCTGCTTGTTTTGACTATTTCTTAATATTTGATCACTTAACTTATGCAAATTCAAATACAAATACAAATTCAAAAAGATTTGATAAAGGTATATTTAGAGAGAAAAATACAAGAAATTTTAGATTAACTTTATTATTCTGAAAATGGGTTGTACTACAATATAAGTTGCTAATACAAAATTTAAAAAAATTTTTAATTAGTACATTGAGTATATTTTATTCTTTGTCTTTTCTTAAATTATGTATTAAAATGTTAAGATGATAAAATTGCAGAAAAGGAGAGAAATGGAAACACTCAAAAATCAAGAAAATATATATCTAACATACAAAATTAAATTTATTATTGATAAATGCTTCAAACCAACACTGATATGTATTCAAATTAAATTTTGGCAAAAAACAAATGACATCCAAAATTGGATTGCAATTGTGAATTCACTAATATTTTGAGATGAATAATTTTTCATAAAATAAAAATTTTAGCATGGCATTTGTATGGTAAACAAAAGTTGCAACTCAGATAAAAGGAAATGACACAAAAGGGTAAAAGAAAAATTATTAAAACACTTTGTCTTTGGAACAAAACTTAATCCAGCTCTTGATTCAGCCACCGATCAGAGCAAGATAGGTTCATGCTAATGTTTTGAAAACTGGATATTAATGAAACAAAATTCATTTGGGGACATAGTGAAGATGAGGGATCATCTTTTAATTGATCAGGAGATTTTAGAGGAGCCAGCCCCCTCCCTGGTCCTCCTCCCTGTGAAGCAGATTCTGGGAGAAGGGGAGTGTAAGGACTCCATCACTTGGGCTGACAAAAAATGCCAATTCTTTCTAACCTTTCTGATAAACCAATCATTTCTACCCAAAATCCTTCCAGCTGATGAGGAATGTTGTGGAAGTGTAGGAAACAGTTCTCGGAATCAAGGCAGATGTGAAGAGCAGGTCCTGCAGAGGGCAGAAGCTGGGCAGCTGTGGATGTGCAGAGCAGGAACCGATTACTGCTAAATGGGACCGGTCTGATCCAACAGTGCTTTGGTGCTTGGATCACTCCTCCTACGAAGCAAAGTCCTAAAAGAGGGGAGTCTGACAGATCTAATTTGGGTCTGTGCCCTCCCCTCTCTGCTATAGGAAGACTTGACCAACAGGTACACCGCATCTCCCCAAATGGGGGGATGTAAATGCCCTCCAGTGGGGTCAAGGTTCTGTTAGCAGAAGAAAGAGAAGGATTGCTACAAGATAAAAAAAAACGCCTGCCCAAACCATTGCACTTCTTTATTTTGTATTCATCAAAATAATTTCTGTTTTGAGGCCCACTCATCCAGACAGGAAACTGCACCTGTCATTTCTTGGGGTTTCTCTACCCATAGGCATTTTGCTACTGTTCCAGAGCTTTCTCCATCACCAAGACATAGGGAAGGGGCACTCTGAATTTTGGTCTACTGTCCACATAGACTACTTAGAGAATCCCATAATCTTTGTCCTCATGTCTTCTGACTGCCAGCTCTTTATCACTTCCAATCTGAGCTTTGCATGTGGAAATCTTTAACGAGGTGTCTGTGGTCCCAGCTTCCCCGTGTACTGTGCAGCCAATCCTGGAGTCACATCACAGGTTTGAAATTTTGGCAGGGAATAATGTTCAGATCTCTTTTACTGGTAAAAGTCAGATTGCAAACCCTATCACAATCCAATAGAACCTCAAAAAATTGCAGGAAATCATTCTCCCCTTATGTTTCTTCTAGACATTTCTACCCCCACAAATTCACTTAACCTTTCTACCAACTTTAGGGACCCTCTAGTTATCAGATGTGCTTAGATTTTGCAAAGAAAGTCAGGACGCTTTGCAGACTACTAGTGCTTTTGATCCTAACCACATCGCCTAACTTCGCCCCCACCTCCACCAGTTACTGAAGCAAGCGGAGCCGAGTCAAAGGTCAGCTTGAATGGGGGCAGAGGAGAAAGAGAGAGCAAAGTTGTCAGGGGCATTGTAAAGGAAAAGATGCAGGAAGAAAACCACAAAAATTAATATCTGAAAAGATTATCTAATCATGCCAAGATCAAGGATTAGCACTACTGGCAGATGGAAAATGACTTGGAATTTATCCAGGGATAGAGCTTAGAGGCCTTGCAGGGGGACCTTTTACAGAATCTCAGCTCAGGTTTAGAAGGGCAGGCTGGGTTCATTTAAAGGGGCAGATGCTACATCCGGATCCCTGCTCCCCTCCAAATTAGTGTTCCTGATAGCCTGTGAAGGAATATCTTTTCTTATTTTCATGAGGGGGTTTATGTGTCTGCCAATGTGCATGTGTCCAGAAAGGTCCGGAAAGGAGACTTGCAGAAGGGAAGGGTAGAAAAACACTTATTAATGCTCTATTTTATATTTTATTTTTGAGTATGTGTGCTTATCTTACCTACTAGTAGCTAATAGTATTGCCTTTCCCACGTGCCAGGCATCATTCTAAATGCCTTCACATGTTTTAACTAACTCATGCAATCCTCACCACCACCCTGTGAGGGAGTTACTACTGTTATCCTCATTTTATAAAGCACGGCCCTGAGGCACAGGGTCAAGCAGCAGACTTGGGATTTGAACCCAGGCAGTCTTGCTCCAAAGTCCATGCTTCTTGCTACCTTCCATGTGAATTGTGTTTCTCAAAGCCAACCGGTTTATATGCCATCTCTTTGATCAGTTCAACCCATACTGAATACCTCCTGCATGTGGGGCTCTCCTTGGTGTTCTAGAACCATCTGAGAATAAAGAAGCATGAATAGGATTCTGTCCCTACCTGAAGGGGCTCACGATTATAATACTGTGATAGGTAGTGTGGTAGCAGTCTTTTGTAAAAACAGGCCTAAAAATGGTCTGTGAATCTCTATTTATAATTATACAAAAATTCGATGATATTATTTAAAAAAAACACCTGGCATTCATGAGATAAGAATCTTATGTGGTCCAACCTAAAATGTGAAAATGATATTAGCTATTAAGATTCATTTTTGTATGAAAACACTGTACATTCATTAGAATGTAATGTCTAAATAACTAAATACCATATATATGTTTCTCAGCCTTTTTTATCAGCTGTAATATGCCAATAAAAATTGATTCTCCCCAGGAAACTTTAAGCTATTTTTTAATATTTTGAACGTGTATAATACTCTATTTCCAATTTCTTTCATTGTAATTATTGCAATACATTAAAACCCCCTTTACAAAGGCATTAGTGGCAGCCATGGGGACCTGTCAGATTTTCCGGTTAACTTTCTATAGGCATTTGCCACATTGGCAGTGTGCAGTCTGGAGTGTACAATATGTGTGTTTCAAATGGCATGTCCAAATGTGAGAAATTAACTTTTGTAAAACCATGCGCTTGTGGGAATCGGAATGACAACGCTCCATTGCTTTTTACGGCCTACACAGATGTAGCCATTCTTCCCGAGTGGCCATTCTAATTTATCAAAGAACAAATTTAGAATAAAAGGATCTTCCTTGTCATGTGATGAGGAAGTTTAACAGTCGTGGGCCATTGGATGGCCAATTTGTATTTACCCACAACGAGGGACTCGACTTCACCGCTGCCTCCCAGCTGGATAATTCCTGGCAAGTGCAAAGGTCCTGAGGTAGTAACCAAGGGGTTACTTCCCCAGGCATCTCTGCATCCCTCTGCAAGATTTGCATCAGACAGGCCCATCTCTCATTTCTTGCTCCTACATCCTGCTCCATTCTGCCACATCTGGTGACTTGGGTAGTGGTCGCCTTGCCAGGCTACCCGCCGCTACTGCAGCTCTCTGGCAGGTGGAGGCAGAAGAGAGTCAGACGGATGCTTATGTCACAAGACAGAATCTCTGGGGGGAAATTTTTGCTGAAAATCTAAGCTCCACAGAGGCAGGGATATTGTTTTCCTGGTCACCACACCTCCAGTGCCCAGGACAGTGCCTGGTACATAGTAGGTGCTCCACAAATAGTCATTCAAGGTGTGAAGGAAGGAACACCAGCTAAAAATGCAGGTGTCAGGTTGTCAGGGAATCTAGATGTAGCAAAGAGACTGAGACGAGACAGACTTGGTTAAGAGGATCATAGAGGCTGCAGGGACTGAGGGCAGAGCAAACTCCATGAGGCAGGGAAGAAAACAAACCAAAAGTGCATCGAAAATGAACAGGTGTGTCAACCACCTGTTTATTCATTCAACAAACATTTATTGGATGCTTACTATGTGCCAGGCACTATTCTAATTGCTAAGATACAATAGCGAATAAAACTGACAAAAATCCCTACCCTCACAGCTTACGTTACATTACATGGGGGAAAGACAATCGATAAGACAGATGGATAAAACATATGGTTCATTAGATAATGAGAAGAAAAATAAAAGCAGGAAAGAGTGACATAAAATGTCAGAGCAGGAGGAACTGACATTTTTAGATAAGGTGACCAAGGCAAGTGTTATGGACAGGTTGCCTTTTGAGTAAAAGCTGGGAGAACATGAGAAGTGATCCCTGCCACTGCCCGGCAGAAGAGCCTTCAGCTAGAGAAAATGGCAAGTGCAAAGGTCCTGAGGTAGGAACTTGCCTGGTGTGCTTGATGTACAGCAAGGGGGTAAGTGTGGCTATTCCAGAAGGAATGAAGAGGAAAGGAGGGGTAGATGAGGTCAGAGAGATAAGGGGAGACCATAGCATTGGTTTAGATAATGGGGTAATTTATACATGGCAGAGTGTTGTAGGTGATAGGAGGACTTTGGCTTCTGCGCTGAGGGAGATGGGAAGGAAGCAATTGCTGGCTTTCTCTCATGCCTCTCCCCTTAGAGCCATCCCTCATGTTGCTCCCTCCACCTGGAGCGCTTTCCCCTCTGCACTGTACCTGACCAACATCTACTCAGCCTCAGGTCTCTGTTGCTTTTCTATAGGGCCTTCCCTGATGCCCCCTTCTAACCTATGCCTCTTACCACTGTCAACCCCAGGCATTTTCTCTCCTACCAGTTGTTTTCCTTCAAACCACTGCCCACAAACTAGCATTATATGCTTATTTGTATAATATCTGTCTCTCTCACCAGGCTATAGCTCCAAGAAGCAGAGATTGTTCCATTTAATTCACTGTGTTCACTTGGTGCACTTAAGTAATAACCTTACGAATATTAGCCTGTTTTCCTCTCCCGCATTTCTGTGTACACAGCTGTCTCCCCAGCCCTCTAGCTGGCCAGAGGTGCACAGCTGCTTGCTGCAAGTGGAGAGAAGACATCAAGGTTATTACATTAGGAATAGAGAGAATTAAAGAATTAATTTCATTTTCATTTTCCAATATTCAAAATAGGGTTTTTGCAGTAAGGCAATGGACTTGAAGGGAGTTAGTATTTTCTAAATCCTTTAGCAAACCAAGCCCTGAGCATTTAGGATTCAGATCGCAGCTGCGGTGGGACAGGAAGCAGTGGTGATTCTGAGGAAATCTGGACTAAAAAAAGAAGAAACAGCCCAATTCAGGCTCCATCTGGTTAATGGGGATCTGGGAATAGGGAGTGGGAGGCCATGGAAGCAGGATTGTCTACAAAGCCAGGGAGAACCAAAGTGGGGCCAAAGCCTCAGGAAAGATGGCTAGGCCTGACCAAGGCTAAGAAAACAGGCCAGGACATATTGGCCTTCGGCCTCTGGAGCGCACACTGGAGAGCACCCAGAGATGGCACCATTGGCCCTCAGTGGGCCCAAGGCCATGGAACAGCCCTTGCTAAGATGCTCTTTAAGAGCTTTATAAACAAAGAAGACATCCAAATGGCCAACAGACACATGAAAAAGTGCTCAACATCGCTCAGCATCAGGGAAATCCAAATCAAAACCTCAATGAGATACCACCTCACACCAGTCAGAATGGCTAAAATTAACAAGTCAGGAAACGACAGATGTTGGCGGGGATGCGGAGAAAGGGGAACCCTCCTACACTGTTGGTGGGAATGCAAGCTGGTGCAGCCACTCTGGAAAAC
>NC_138370.1:72439379-72497849 GCF_054177405.1 Leptonychotes weddellii
GGGGGTGGGAGGATGGGTTGGCCTGGTGGTGGGTATTGAGGAGGGCACGTTCTGCATAGAGCACTGGGTGTTATGCACAAACAATGAATCATGGAACACTTCATCTAGAACTAATGATGTAATATATGGGGATTAACATAAGAATAAAAAAAAAAAGAGCTTTATAAACAGCATAAAGAATTGTATGTGTGGGCGGGGGTATGGACAGAGAGAGAGAGAGATTGTGTATCAGTATATTATATAAAGTGTTATATATGTGTGTATTATAAGTATTGTGTTTCTTTTTATAAAGCACCATACGGATCCAAGCATGCTGTCTCCCCTCCATCATCGAGCTATACCACCCCTCCAGTCACACAGATGCTCTCTTGGACAGGAGCTATGTGGAAATAGGAAGAAATGTGCATTTTTACAGAAAGATATGGAGTATTATCTAAAAGGGCTGTTTGAATGATTGCATAGCACAAAATTCAGGCTTATGAGTGGAAGCAGACCACTTACCAACAAATTAAAAAGCTACATTTTCTTTCCACATCAAAGGAAACAAATCTGCAAGTTTGCTGCACAAAGAAGCCCATTTGGGATCGTTAAGAACCTGTGAGAAGTACAATATCTTTGCTGCTGACAGGTAACAAACACCCAGATGAGAATTTGAGAGTTGAATAATCTTGATGCCAAGGCAATGAATAAAAATTATTTATAGAGGCAACTATAGACAATTAGCAGATTAAAGAAAGGAAGGGGTGGGGAAAAGGAAAATAAGACTATTTCTCTTTGAAATGACTGAGCCCCATTCAGCAGGGTGAAGCCTTCCTTATGCCAACAACTCAGGCCCAGGACATATTTCAAAAATTATGCCTTGGGGAAAGAGATCAGACTCCAGATGTATATTTAGGCCAGAAAGCATCACCATAGCTGATAGACACGAAGCAAAGTTTGACATGAGAAATTCACAAACATAGAAAGCGAAGGCATTCTGGTCTTAAGACATGACCTCTGCTATCATCTTTTTTCCCTTCTGGGTCACAGAGCCACGGCCAAAGAGAACATGGAGGTGAATTTGGGTTTGGAGGTGGCATCTCCTATAGCCTGCTATCTTTAAGTAGAGGAAACAACTCATCCCTAGCTAATCGAGATCCCCTGAGACTTACCTTTGCTCAAGGGAGGCTCCACCTGCACACCTGGCCTGGGTCTCTGAATGGCCAGTATTGGAAATCTCTAGCTTTCTTGGATCTAAAATGTGTCGCCAAACACAGGAGCAGACCAGTCTCCAGGTTTACCCAGCCATCCTCAGAGGACCTGGGGGCTAAGGTGAGTCAGAAAGTAAATTCAAGGCAGAAATTTAGCTCTTGCCCTTTGGGAAAAGGAAGAAGTGACCCCTTAAATAGGAGTAAATATCTCCTGAGATTGGGGAATTTTTACCTCACAGGCATTGTAATTGGGTGTACTATTTTTAAAATACCCTCCAGTTTAGACTTATTGGCCAACCTGTCTTTGTCTACCACTTCCCATCCTCCATTATGGCTGAGGAATTAGGGAGCACAAAGCCCTCCCTTCCTGGCCCAAATGTACTCAGGGTGTTCCTGGAAGAATAGGAAGGATAAGTAAAAATAAGCTTCTTCTACCAACAAGGGATTGTAATAAAGAAGGAATCTGAGGGAGGAGAAGCAGGGATGAGATATGTGTGTCTAAATCTGTCTCTTCAGGCTCTTTCTAAGTTGGCAGAAATGTGATAAATAAGTCTATGGAAACACTGATGGAAGGGAGCATTGCTCTTCTTCACGTCTAGGATTTTGGAAGAAGAGGGCCTTGCAGCTTTTCAGCAATGTAGACATACCAAAAGAAATTCACTAGCATCTTGTGATCTAGCAAAGGTCTCAGGGAGGATGAGACCCAGAAGTTTCCACATGCCTTTTGGAGATAGGGGAAGACGTGGTTAAATGTTGAGTTAGAACCAGAGGTTCTGCTATTGGACCTACAAGGGCAAAGGGTTGAGATGGAACATCCAAACCAGAGACAAATGGAAGGGGTTCAGAGGGAGTCAGTGGGGCTGTGTCAGCCAGGGCGTACCTGAGGCTCAGAACAAGTAAGAGAGATACAAGCCTGTGCCACACACCTGCAGCAAACAGCAGCAGAATGGTCAGTGATGGAGCCAGTCCCAGCTCAGCGGTCACTACCCAGAGAGGAGCCCAGGCCAACCCTTTCACAGCCACGACCAGTAAGGGACCAAAGGTCACTGCACGGATCTCCCTTCTACCACCATGAGAATGCAGAAAGGCAGTAAGTTCTCAGTGGAACCAAGATGCCAACATGGGAAGTAGGGGAACAGGGATGGGATGTTGAAATGTTTCTGGTGGAGCTAGACTTCAGATTGACTAAATATGTACATGAAACGAGAATGTTGAAAATTAGAAGGAACTGCAATCACTTTAATCGGCAAGTTTAAGTTTAGAATTTTGCCTACCATACCAGAAAAATGAGTAATTAGGAGATCTACCACCATGATTACCTGGCTTGTGAAGTGTTTTCCACACCCCAACTGGTTATACATGGGCCTTTCAAGGTAAGGACGCAAACTGTATCTTCTCCACCCATGAGCACAGAGGGCCATTGCCCAAGGGTTCTTATGCCCAGATAATGATATGTGGAAAACACTTCCTTTCCTACTTGTTTTATTGAGAGTTGTTGGATATTTTAGTCCTTTAATCGGTTTCTTTTCTTTCCAAAATAATCCCCATGGGATATCCACATTTACATGCTTAAGAAGCCCTGGTGTAAATTGACATGCTAGTCCATCTAAATCCTGGGAAAACCAATATAGGAGAGACCCTGAGTTGCTAGGTACCTTTCCTTAGTGTCTGATAGAACTGGGAGAAAACAGAGGCCTCTGGGTGGCTCAGTCAGTTAAGCATCCCTTGATTTATGCTCAGATCATGATCTCAAGATCATGAGATTGAGCCTCATGTTGGTCTCCACACTGGACGTGAAGCCTGCTTAAGATTTTCTCTCTCTCTCTCTCTCTCTCCCTCTGCCCATCCCCCAACCCAATCATGCGCTCTCTCTATAAAAAAAAGAACTGGGCGAAAACAGGTAAACATTCAGTCTTCATATGGTTATTTCATAGGGGAGAAACTTCCCACAAACTACATTTCCATTCTCACTGCCCCCACTTTCATATTCTTCCCACTACAGATTATAAAAACGCTGAGTCTGTCTGTATAAATATATTCTCCATTGCTATGACATGAGTAGCTTACCATTTATGCCAAATTACCATGCAGCACAATAACAATTATACACATCATTAAATATGTGTCAGATTAATTCTCTATATATTTTATTTAAACACTGAACTCTGATGAGCACAGTCTTCATATTTGTATATCATGTCGCATGAATATTTGATGACAGCAAAAAAAAAAAATTAGAGAGAACATTTGTATGCAAAAGATAAAGTGTCATTGAGTGAGTCAGTAAGAATTCTATGCACGAGTGATTGCCCATGCCCAGTCAAAGAGGCAAACAAAAAGCAGAGCTGCAGGGTATTTTCAAAGAGGTCAAATCAAGACTATCAAATAAATGATTTTCAAAAAAAAAAAATTGTTCAGCTTGCAGAATTCATTTATTATTAATTACACACAGATGAAAAAAACTGAATAGTTCAGGTCAATCAATTTTTGTAAGTAATCACAATTATAGGAAGATTATACAGATTCTATTTTTTTTTTCTTTCAGGTAAAAAGGTAGCACATTAGGTAACTATAGCATTACATGCCGGACTATCAACAATTAGCAAGAACATTTGTCCATTTTTTCTTTCCATTCTTGGTGAAATGAAATGTGAATCCATTTGCCCCCAGGGACACCCAGTGACTTAAGATACCACAGGTAGAAGAAATTCAGCAAGAGATTTTGTGCTAATAATTTTGTGATGATTAAACCCAAGAGGCTGCAGTTGAGTGGTGATACCAGTATGTGATAACATCTCTAGCATGGACAGATTTTGATTAAACTGTGTACTTTAGAAAGGCTGGGGGTGAGGAGAGCATCTATCTCACATTACTTTTTCAAAAAATAATAAATTAGTGAAGTTCAGGGTAATGCTTCTGTGCATGATGCATCCCAAATGAGGAAATTACTGATCTCACTTCATTTGTATACCAAACTAAAAAAATAAACTGGAATCTGGTGTCAACGCCTACATTTTTTACTCTAGGAATTGCAATGACCTGAGAAAAGCCCATAGAAAGAGGAAAACAATACCCTAGTGGGGGGCAGGGGAGAAAAACATTTTTTAAAAAATTTCTAAATAGTACACGTTCCGCTGATACGCTTAATCTACCATATAAATGTGTGATTTGCTGATTCAGTGCCAAATATTTTTTAAGGAAAGGTCAGATGGGAGGTGTGGCACCAAACAGAGAAGAAGGAACATCTTAAGGTATAAGAATGTCACCACCAAGAACGCAGATTTGGTCCTATAATAAATGAGATTGCAAAGGGCTGAGCAGGGTCCCAGGTTAGGACCCCCTACAGACTCTTCTTCTCTATTCAAAAACCATTTCCAAGCCCCTTCTCCATTTTCCATTACCTACAATAAGGGTTGGACAACTCGTTACTCATTTTTTTCCAGCTGGAGCGGCCATGTAACCTAGTTCTGGACCATAAAGTGTAAGGGGGAGGGGGGAGAAAGGAAGCTGGGAAGCTTCTGAGGAAGGTTTCTATCTCCTGGCGAAGAGAGATGGGAGTGAGCAGTAAACCTTTGCCACTAGCTGCCTCTGCTACCTGCCCGTGAACCTGGATGTGTGAGCAGAGGCTGCTGGGAGCTGCGTCCTTCCTCTGACAGACATAAGAATCAGAGACACTAACCCAGAGTCCTGACTTTGTGAGCCACTGAGCAAACACCAGCAAGCACCAACATCCGGATCTCCTGTTAGGGGACAAATACCTCCTCCTGTTTAAACAACCGTCGCTCAGATAGCGTGTTCTTTAGAGCACAAGGCATTCTAAATGGATACTGAATTCCTGAGATCCTTATGAATAAGAGGGGAAAGACAAATTGGATGGTCACCAGAGGTGACAGCAGAGCCGGTCAGGGTATGTTGCTTTGTCTATTCAGCTGTGTGTGGTTTCCCAGGAAAGAGTGTCGGTGCGTGCATCTGGATGGTGGAGCCCCACCTTTCTGACCGGTTGAGCAAACTGTGTGGTGGATTTTATTCTATTTTGTCGTATTAAGAGGAGATCTTCAGGCTCAAGGGCAATTAACACTCATTAATCGGCCTCATCTTTCCCCTGCGGCTCTGTGTGGCATGGGGACTGAGAAGCAGTCCCCGGGCTCCGGCCCGACAGCAATCGTGCATTTAGAGGTTATGAGGACACAGTCAGTGCCTGTGGCCACCCACAAGCAAAAAAGAAACGAATCTTCCCAAATCCTGTTCAACTGTGCTGTGGGGGCGGTGGGAGGTGAAAGTGTCCTTTCCTGAAACATGAGTGGGGTTTCGGCACTTACGGAAGGACACTGCCTTCGCAGGGAAACCCTGTAAACAAGGGAGTATTTGTGAGAAAATAAACACAACCTTTAAGAGAATATGGAATATATTTTTTTTTAAAGATTTTTGTTTATTTTTTGACAGAGAGAGAGAGAGAGACAGCGAGAGAGGGAACACAAGCAGGGGGAGTGGGAGAGGGAGAAGCAGGCTTCCCTGCCGAGCAAGGAACCCGATGCGGGGCTCGATCCCAGGACCCTGGGATCGTGACCTGAGCCGAAGGCAGATGCTAAACAGCTGAGCCACCCAGGCGCCCCAAGAGTATGGAATATTTATACAGTCAAATAACTTCTTTCTTTACAAAACAAATCGTTGTTGAACTCCTTTCAGTATTAAATCCCCTTGGCAACGAAGGAAGAACCACACAACTCTTAACCTGAACTGGTAAGGAATAATGCCAACTGAAGATTACTTAATAAAGACAGACTCAAACTCCACTCTGAAAAGGTGAGGCAATACCTACTGATTCACTCAGGAAATCCCGCTTAGCTGTTAACTGTCTGGTGCTGGACTGCCCAGATAGGATTCCCGTCCTGTTAGAGCATACAGTCAAATGCTAGCAAGTAAGAAATCTTAATAAATAATTACAAATTATCTTCCTGTACATGTATTTCTATACATATATTACTCTAAAGGAAAGGAACAGGGTACTGAGAGAGAAAAATAAAACAGGATCCTTCTTTTTTATTTAAATTCAATTGGCCAACATATAGCACATCATTAGTTTCAGACGTAGTAGTGTTCAATGATTCATCAGTTGCGTATAACACCCAGTGCTCATCACATCACGTGCCCTCCTTAATGCCCATCGCCCAGTTACCCCATCCCTCCACCCACCTCCCCTCCAGCAACCCTCCATTTGCTTCCTATAGTTAAGAGTCTCTTATGGTTTTTCTCCCTCTCTGATAACTTCCCATTCATTCCCATTCCCATTCAGGGAATACTTAGCAAAAATACATAATTGAATCTGAAAAATATTAAGGCGCATTGGCATTAAGAAGCAGTTGAAGAACCTAAACTAGCATCCACAGGAATCAGACCTGTCCTGGCCCTCAAGAGCACAAGTTCAAGGCTTTGGCTATACCTCGGGTCTCTTGACATCGGCACCATCCTCCCCCTGTCGGCCCCATGGAACTCAACCTCTTTAAGCTAAAGACAGTAAGTGAATGACCAGGAGACCTCTCGGCTGATAACTTTGAGCAATTGAGAAGTGGCCTCCTCTTTGTAGCCCTAAAATTTCTCCAGAACTTGTTCTTTCTGACACACCTCTCATGTGGAAAAAATAGAGAATGTAAGAGAAAATTAACTTCTTAAAATCTGAAGCACAAAGATTATTCTTTCACTACTCATTTAGAAAATTATCATTTTTAACCTTGATACGGGTTTGGACCTCAAATTAGTTAGAAAGCCTCCAATAAGCTAGCACTGCTAATTCAGCTCTTGAGAAAACAGTGTGTACATGCATGTGCTTATTCTCTCTCTCTCTCTCTCTCTCTCTCTCACACTCACACACACATACAGGTTGCAACAGACATTGAGAAAATACCCTCTCTAAGGTTCAGCCCTAATCCTCCTCCCCAAATAAAGAAATCCTATTTCAGACACCTCTGAAAAGAGAATTTCTTTAACCTTCCTAAGTACTTCTTTTCAGTGTTATAAATATTCTAGAAATTTTAAAAACCTAGTTACTCACTTTTAACTAAATGACCAGGTTTGTCAGTTCTATAGATAATTTGGGGACAAAATACTGCAGTTTAATTTGAAAAGGGTAAAACTGTCATGTCTCCCCAAAACTTTAATTATCATATTTCCTATTGTATTTATTATTTATACAGCAATGTAACAGTATGCTATGGTAAATAGGACATAAAAGTAAACAAAAACAAACAAATAAAAAGCCATTTGTTCTAACACTTTTTTTTTTAAGATTTTATTTATTTTTTGACAGAGAGAGACACAGCGAGAGAGGGAACACAAGCAGGGGGAGTGGGAGAGGGAGAAGCAGGCTCTCCGCTGAGCAGGGAGCCCGATGCGGGGCTCGATCCCAGGACGCTGGGATCACGACCTGAGCTGAAGGCAGACGCTTAACGACTGAGCCACCCAGGCACCCCAAAAAGCCCTTTGTTCTAAAGGAGTCATCAGCGAGCACCTCCTGATCTCCCCAAAGTATCAATTAGATTTGCTGAACAGTTAAGATGATAAAGCACCAAGGCTCCTAATTTATTCTGTTCCATTAATTTTCTTCTATAATGTCAGAGAAAAAAAGAACAAGAACTGAGCGTGAGAAATAACACACCCAGGAAAGAGAATGTCAGTGCATGCATCGAATTGTGGAAATTCTCTTAAAGAAAAATCGGCTTCCTAGGAAAGTTTGGCATTCCTGGACAATGAAATGCCCTGTGCCATGGTTTCTGTCCTGATGTTAACGTACATTCAAGGCTGTATCACGAGAGAGAAAAGGAACAGAGGAGATCAAGATGACATTTCCACACCACTGGACCTCATCTATAATGCTGGCAGGCTGTCAGACCCTATGATCCTCAGTAGGAACATGGACTGGGTTTTAGGATGTATCAGAATGGAGCAGCAAAGAGCCAAGACTAGAATTTTCCATCCCTATAGTGGGCTCATTGGAGGGAATTAGAAACATTTCAAAGTCATCTTCCTTTTCATAAAATTATACACAACCTAAGTCCAGGATGCTAACCCTTCTGCTAGATTCCCAGCTCCGTATGTAGCTATAGATTGTTATTGATGACACTGGAGAATTAAACTTTTTATACCTTGTACTTTTTATAATTCCTTGACTTATAAAACCAGTAGATATGAACATGTTTAGTAGAGAACACTTGAGAGACTTAAAAGCTCTGTGCTAGTGAGGGGTGCCTGGGTTCCTCAGTTGGTTAAGCGCCTGCTTTCAGCTCAGGACTTGATCCCAGGGTCCTGGGATGAAGCCCCGAATCTCCACATTGGGCTTCCTGCTCAGCGGGGAGTCTGCTTCTCTCTCTCTCTCTCTCCTTCTGCCCCTCCCCACTGCTTGTTCTCTCTCTTTCTCTCTCAAATAAATAAAATTCTTTTAAAAAAAGTTAGTATTTAAAATTTTAAAAAACGCTTTGTGCTAGTGACATAAAATGCTGGGCATGCAAGGCACTGAATGGGCTATTTTGCTTGTTATCAAGATAAAAAACAAGGAAATATTGATAAATTATATTCCTTGAAGATACTAAAAGTATAATCTATTGTCTTGTATGGTGAAGGTTCTTTTTCATCAGATTTTTACCTACTTGGGGCTTTATTGTTAAATTGAGTAAACTGTCATTTCTTTGTAAGTTTCCCATCCCAATGGCTGCATAGGAAAGTTAGTCTAATTCTGAGGTTCCATATTCCAAAGTCTGTTTTTGTCACAGACCAAGCCATGGACTCGAATTTAGCTTTTCTTGGTAATAGGTCTGTCCTCTGAGTGGGATCACCCTGACTCCTTTGCTTTATCTCTCATGCGGTTCTGAGTTCAAATGGGAAACAGAGTTGTAATGCATATATTAGGTCCCCTTAAACCCCTGCAGTGAGTAACGCAGGATTTTAGAAATAACGTAGAATCTGAACTTTACCTGGGATGTGATAGGCACTGGTAATACTCTCTCTGTCAGCCTCGTCAGCTTCTTACCACTTTCCACTCCCTGCAATTACCGTGTTAATTTATTTGTTAACTGGATAACTCTCTCTCTGCTCTCACTAGAACTCAAGACCCACAACAATCATGTTGTCCACAGCCCACGAAGGTGCCTGGCAAAATAAGAGGAGCTCAATCAGTTTGTGTTGAGTGAAGAGATGAAGCAGTTTTCCAAGGTTGCATAGCTGAGAGGCTTAATCCCAGCACTCTGGCTCCAGACTGACCTAGAATGCCTAAGACGACTGCTTTGGTTCCTACCTTCAGTATGCTGCCCGTTCCCTTTTCTCAGTTTGATTTTGGCCACCTTGAGGCCTTCTGACAGTCACCTTCTGAAACAATCGATTTGGAAAATAATCAGCTTAACCTGGATCTTTTGCGCCCCACCCCACCCCCCACTCCACCCCACCCCCCACCCCCGCCCCTGGAGGCTGGCTTCCATCAGAAAACTCTTAGCAGAGCTAGATTGAGAGGACTTGGGGCTTTTACCTCCTGCTGTGGCTGCTATTCCAGAGTCATTGCTTAGAACTTCTCCATGTGGGTGTACAACATTGTTCTCCTTTCGTAGACGGTCCCAGGTAGCCAATGAGACAACTTAGATTGCAGATTCCAGGCAGAAATGCTTAGTGGAGCTGTGTTCTCTTCCAGCTTCCCTGCTGGATCTCTCTGACCTGGGCTCATCTCTCTCGAGTGGGACTCGCTGCACGCAGAAGGCAGAAAGGCAAGCCATCAACATTCTCCAGTTTCTCTTCCTTTCCCCTAACCCTACAGCCTCTGTCAGCTTATGGTCTGCCTTTCAAGACACAATAGGGACCATTGGACTAAATAAGGATCATGAACTTCCTAGCCAATAATATTTGATTCCTTGGCATCCACCACCTAATCACTTCCACCAAGGTACATGCTCTGGTTCAGCCGCTCGCTACAACTCACTTACAATTCTAGGATTGAGACCAGGTGCAAATAACGGAAGACCTCAAAATACCAATGGCTTTAACAAAATAGAGATATATTTCTGTTTTAAGCAAAGAGAGGAGGATCAGAACTGGTATGGCGCTCCATGGGGTTGACACACGGACTTCTGTATTTTATTGCTCTGTTGTGCTTGGTCCCAACACTGTGGTTCAGGATGGTGTCATTGTATTGCCGACAGCAGGATGGAAAAAGGGACAGAGAAGGAGGGGCCCAAACAGCACATGGAAATTTGGCTCTTAAAGAAGAGAACTAGGAGTTGTCTCAACACTCCCGTATACACCCTGGTGCCCACAAGTTAGTCAGGTGGCCACACCTAGCTGCCAGGATGGGTAGAAAATGCCACTTTATTCTGGGCAGCATATGCCCAGGTAATAATCCTTCTATTATTGAAGAATGGGGAAATGGATATTAGAGTCAACTAGCACTCTGCCACACACACATCTCTAAAACTGAATGTTAGGTAAGAAATGTGCATTGTAGAAGACTAGGTAGAATATGACTCTTTTCTGTAAAGTACACACACACACACACCCATACACATGTAGAGACACACCCACAAAACATAAAATAATAAGAAAAGGCCAGGGAAAACTCACACCAAAGTGATAACAGTAGCTGTCTCCGAGGAGGGAAATGGAATGAGATTTGAGGATTTTGACAGTGAACTTTCACTTTTCACTCTAAATATTTCCACATTGTTTACATGTTTATACTGAGACTGCATTTATTATTTGTATTAACTGAAGGTTTCAAGAAATAAAACAAAGACAGCACGGAGCTCCAAGTAGAAGGATTGTATGCAGGGTGTGAGTGTTATATAACGTGGGGTGATGGTGAGGAACTGCCTACAGAGTCGAAAGATCTGGACAGCCACTTACCAGCCTTGTCAGCCAAGGCAAATTCCTTGATCTCACTGCTCCTCAGTTTTCTCTTCTGTCAAATGGGCCAAACAAGAACCATCTTGCACAGTTGTGAAGAATATTTGAAATGGTATTTATAAAGCACTCGGCATGTGACTCTCTTTGCTTATTTACGTATTTAATTTTTTTACAATAAACATATGGTGTATTTGTAATGAAAATAAATAAACACATAATCAAACATGTATAAAAGGCACCCAGTCTAGGGGCGCCTGGGTGGCTCAGTTGGTTAAGCGACTGCCTTCGGCTCAGGTCGTGATCCTGGAGTCCCGGGATCGAGTCCCGCGTCGGGCTCCCTGCTCGGCGGGGAGTCTGCTTCTCCCTCCGACCCTCCTCCCTCTCATGCTCTCTGTCTCTCATTCTCTCTGTCTCAAAATAAATAAATCAAAATCAAAATAAAAAAAAAAAGGCACCCAGTCTAAAACCAATGTGTAAGCTATCACTGAAAGTAACAGGCAATAACGGATCAAAGCATCAAGGATTGGCGATAAGATAAGGGAAAGCCTTATAAAGGACGTAGGGCCGTTATGGACAAAACAACTAATACGTGGTACAGAGAGAGTAGTCATTGATTGTCTCAAGGCAATGAGTTGGTAGAGGGAACTTTTTCTTGGAAACCATGCCCTGGGTAACATTTTACTTTAAAATAAAATAAATGTCCTGATTTTCTTAAATCCAGCTTTGACCACAGTACAATTCATGCCCAAATGAGTGTGATGATCCTGGACATAGAGGAAGGTAGCTCCAACCCTGGCAGTGCACCTAAGTGACTTGGCCTCATGGGCACATGACTCACCAGCTAGTGGGGGTACAGTTGGGTCACATCTCACACAGGTATGGGTTTTAAGGTCAATTGGGGAATACATGATCTCTTTCAAATACTTTTGATCACTCAAGGAGCAGAGCAGACATTGCATGGGTTGGGGGTGACTTAGTAGATTCAATTTTTGGCCCCAATTTTCCCCCTCTATCCCCATCCACACTCCTGCCACAGTCTCGATATGGAGAGAGTATATTTATTTGCCCTTTCACTTTTGTGACTTGCTTTGGCTAATGAAATATAGACAGAAGGGACTGTGCCAGTTCCAAGTCTGGGTCTCAAGAGATCCCATAAGTTTTCACACGCCCTTTCACACCTCTGCCTGCATCACGAGAAGTACATGCTATAGCACAGCTTGCTCATGGGCCCGGGAGAGAGATGAGAGAAGTGTGTTGAACAGAGCGCATGGGCAAACTCACGAGAAAAGAATGAAAGCCTATTGTTGGATACCACGGAGATTTTGTGGTTCTTGGCTAGAGAACATTATTGTGGCAATGGCTAATTAAAGCATTGATCGTATATATAGCTATAAAATAATGTATACATTATTATACAATGTATACTAAAGAGCATATAATGAAAATATAATTTAAGTATTTTAGCTCATTCTAAGCAGGGCTAGATGATCACAGGAAAAGAGGTACCTTGGTATGGCAGGCACAGTAACTACCAGCAACGAGCTTCCCCAGGGGCATGGGGATCCCTCTGAGACCTGAAGAGAATTATTCCAAAATATGGGGCAAAACTTAACAGTGTTTCATTAAATATCTACAAAATAAAACTTGATGTCAACTAGTCAACTGCAATTCAGTCCAGTTGCTTCATGGTTATATGTAAATTGTACTTAATGTGGGATATAGATACATTTTAATAAGTTTGATTTAAGGAGGGGCACCTGGGTGGCTTAGTCAGTTGAGCATCTGACTCTTGGTTTCAGCTCAGGTCATGATCTCAGGGTTGTGAGATCAAGCCCCGCATCAGGCTCCACACTCAGTGGGGAGCCTGCTTGAGATTCTCTCTCTCTGCTCCTCCCCTCCCCCCACGCTCTCTGTGTCTCTCTCCCTCTCTGTCTAAAATAAATAAATAAATCTTTAAAAAAAAAAGTTTAAGGTGGAGTAGAACCTCAAAGTCAGCATCCATCCCTGTGCTCAGAGAAGGTCTTACAGCAGCCCTGACAGGCGCATGGAAAGAGAAGAATTGAGAGAAGAGCAGATTCAATTCTCCCATTCCCTGCTTAGTCACAGGCAAGCAGTGAGAATCCCCACTTCCGTCACCAAAAATGTTTTCCTGAATTCACCAAGAAGGAGAATCCACTGTATGTGTCAATCCCCATGTAGACCACCATAAAGAATAATACTGTCTCCCAAGAAGCATCTTTGTTAGCACAAAGAGCACTGGGAAGCACAAGAAGATCCAGGACTGAGTCCTGGTTCTGCTACACAGTCCTAGCACCATGCTGAATGGGCTGCAGGGAAGGGGTCTTCCTCCTGTAAGCCTCCCCCCTGCAAGCCAGTCATTCTCGCCTTGTATTGAAAGCTTGCTCCTTGCTTCCTAAACAAACTGTTTATGTACTTGCCCTAACATTTACACGACTGTATCAGAATTACAGTTGTGCATTTTGGCCTCCTCCACAAAACTGTTGCTTTCTTCAAGAAGGATCAGATCTTATTCTCCTTCGTATTCTCAGCTTCTAACACAGTGCTTGGTACATCATATACATTAATTAATAAGTGCTATGTTCTAAAAATCGGCCTTGATGCTTCATATCTTGGACACAAACTTATCCAACTGGGGGAGGGAGTCAGAATGGAAACACCACTGTCCTTGTGACACCCTACTCACAATGGTCAGGTGCTAACAAGAGTGACTATTTTCTGGAACACTCGGAAGCCAGTTGACATAATGAGGTGATTCTTGTGGCCATTTCCAAAATGAGATTATTTATTGATTGTTTTAGTATCCCTGTATGGAAGCCTACCCAAGACTTCCACTCTAATGGATTTTGAAAATCCAAATAAAAGTTATGACCTTATCTTAGGAAAAGTAATCAGAGTCATTTTTGACTGCTTTGATAATAGACTCTTCTTTGCAGAGACAGGGAAAAAAATCTTTATAGATTTCACTTTTTTTTTTTAAAGATTTTATTTATTTATTTTGAGAGAGAGAGAATGAGAGACAGAGAGTATGAGAGGGAGGAGGGTCAGAGGGAGAAGCAGACTCCCTGCCGAGCAGGGAGCCCGATGCAGGACTCGATCCCGGGACTCCAGGATCATGACCTGAGCCGAAGGCAGTCGCTTAACCAACTGAGCCACCCAGGCACCCGATTTCACTTTTTTAAGCAGAGGAGTTATATCACAATAATGGAAATAATAAGTGTGAATTAAAGGAGTTACTTTTTATTATTTTTTCAATCTGTTGTGTAAAAATGGATTTTGACAGCTCTGATAATCTAGAGGTAACCTTCAGCCATCCAAGCATTATATGGTTATTCATGTCACAATAAAAAATCATGACACATGCCACAGGACATGGAGTAAATGTCATCTATATGATAAAGTTCCTCAAAATAACTGTGAAATTACAGGCTACTTGGTCTAAAGTGTGTTTATCAGTGTATTGTATATCATCTGATTTATAACTGTTACAAATATTTATAATAATGGAACATATTGTTTAACACGATGAAGCCTGAAAAGGCTCATTAACTCTAGATTTGATTTAGTATCTCCATTTCTTTTCATTTGCAGACTCATGATTCCACAGTTCTGTAACATTAGTCTAATTATATGAGCAGTGAACCATCCCTAAATCTAGATTCATGTTTAGTTTAGTGCAAAATAAATATTAATGTTGGGATTCTTACTTCTGAAATGCTTCTCTTAACAAGTTCATTCATCTCCTTTTTTTTTCTTCTTGGGATTTAAGAACTATAACACAAATTGGAAATTGTAGAATCATGCAGTTTTAGGAAGTGAGGACCCTGGAGGTCACAGAGATTAGGAAAACATGTTAAATGACTCATATGATAAGCTAAACAGTTCTTGTAGAAGTATAGAACTATAATTACCTTTCTACATGTCAAAAGGAAATAAATGGCAAATACTGCAACAAAACAAAGGCTAGACCTGAAAGGTGAAAATGAGTAGAATACCAAACAGAGAGTTAAATATAATAACTTAAAGTTGATCTGAATGTGAATAGATCACTCAAAGGAAGACAAGAATATTGCTGAGTGTGGGGGGAAATTTACTCCAAAAGGTCTTCGTGCTCACTCTAGCCCTGTCATGAATCCCATGTCAGACTCGCTCCTTTAAAATGTGGACTCTAAAAAGCACGAAACAAATGAACATACAACACAAAACAGAAAGAGACACAGATGCAGGAAACAAACTGTCGGTTTCCAGAGAGGAGGCATTGGGGGCTGGGCAAAACAGGGGACGGGGATCAAGAGGCACAGACTTCCAGTTAGAAAATAAGTCACGGGGATACAATGTACAGCTTAGGGAATGTAGTCAGTAATCTTGCAATAACCATGGAAGGTGACAGATGGTAACTAGACATATTGTGGGGGTCATCTCATAATGTATAAGAATATAGAATCACTATGATGTACACCGAAACTAATAGGATATCCTATGTCAATTATACTTCAATACAAAAATAAATAAACAAAATAAAATCAGAAGACCTGAGAAAAGAGAAAACAGCCTGTTGAAGACCTTGAAATGCAGACAGGAAAAAAAAATGTGTTTAAACATTAATACCTTTTTATTGTGATTCTTGGATCTTTTCCTGCTACTCATCCTGGGAGTGTTTTGTTTCTCCTTCCTAAATGAATTACTCTGATTCTTTACCAAATTATAACCATTAAAAAATTGCCGAAGAAATATGTGTTGAAAAGTTAATTAATTTTATTCTTTTATGTTGTTTCAGGAGGTGATACATTTTTAGACTATTCGTGAAGTTTTACAATTATTCTTATTTTTCTTTGCAAAGATATCTTACACAAAGTTATATACTTTTGGATTTATACAATCATATGACACTTGGGATAAGATCCATCAGGATACCACCAGCATCTCCCCTAATATGCAGATTTCTAATTCCTCGTCATTTCTTCCCAGCAGGCTTCCTTTCGATTCCTATTCTTTAACTGTTGTTTTTGCCTTAGCCAAATAATCCGTGATAGCTTTCAGCCTCTCTTTTCCCTATCTTCTAGTATGTTCTGTCTAGTGGCTGTCAAACAGTGGCTTTTTTCAAAGCTTAGCCTATGTCAGGATAACCTGGAGGGTTTATGAAAACCCAGATCGCTGGACCAGCACCCCAGGTCTAGGGAAGACCTGACAATTTGCATGGTCACCAACAAGGGGCCAGATGATGCTAATGCTGCTGATCTGGAACCCAGCTTCCAGAATCATAGCTAAAGAACATTTGGAAACAAGGAAGCTACTTATCCAAGGATTGTTGCAAAATTTTATCCAGTGCTGCAGATTGTAACAGATGAAAGTAGTTTGGGAGTTAAAAACCAACCCTTGGTGTTTGTGTCTGAAATGTCCAGTAAATGAATCAGAAATAAGAAAGAGTTGGAATAATTTTCAAAGGCTAAAGACTCAAAAATCTTGAGAGGCCTTGGGATCCCTGGCACTACCAACAAAGCCACCCCCACAATGTCTGCCACCTTGATGCCCCCCAAAGATAGCATATCTGCTTTTTCCTACTCACTTTTTAAAGTTATCTTGATCTGCTTTGACCAGACATTTCTATAAATGCCTTCTAGAAGGTCATGTTCTTTTACTACACTTGTTTTTCTGTTAATTTCCAAGGCAAAGTTCAAAAAACTAAAACTGTTCCTGGGATTAATGTTATTTTCCCCACTGTGTTACAGCTTTACTGGAGTGATTTGTGATCAAATCCTTTTCTGTCTTTCTGCCCTTACATTTATCTTCCCTACTGAAAGCTTCTGGAATAGATAAATGACTAGAAGGATGGAGTCTGGATAATTTTGTCTTTCCTACTCTCCTTTCGTGCCAATGCCCAGATCACTATTAATTACTTTCTTAGCAGAGGGCAGAATGTCATCTGTCCAGAAATAGAGGCAAAATCATAGCTTTTCTTGAATTGCATATAGGTACCTCAATTGTCCCCATATATGTCCTGGGTCATTTCTTTAAGGAAGCAATATATCTAAAAAGAGATCCAGGAATGTAACTCATGGATTACAACACTGTTTACAACATTAAAGATTGAAAACAAGCAGGGGCGCCTGGGTGGCTCAGTCGGTTAAGCATCTGCGTTCCGCTCAGGTCGTGATCTCAGGGTCCTGGGATCGAGCCCCACATTGGGCTCCCTGCTCAGGGCGCCTGCTTCTCTCTCGCCCTCTGCCCCTCCCCCAACTTGTGCTCTCTCTCTCTCTCTCTCTCTATCTCTCATTCACTCACTCTCTCTCAAATAAATAAATAAAATCTTTTAAAAATATATCTCAAGTAAGCAAGCAGGCTGGTAGACTAAAAAAACAAATGCACAAGAGTTAGACACCACTCTTTCCCAAATTGTATCCTTACAGCCCCTTCAGTCTTAATAAATGCCACACGAAAACTGAAAAAGTAAGGAGAGAAGGCTTGTGGTCTAAAGCAAGGGTCAGCAAACTCGGCTGTCGGCCAAGTCTGGCGCACATCACAGAGTCCGTACAAAACGCACATAGCTGCAAGTTTTTAGATTTTTAAATGGTGGGGGAGAAAAATCAATGTGTCAGTAATATTTCATGACATGTGGAAATTACATGATCTAATGTCGGGATCTATAAAGAAAGTTGTACGGGAGCAGAGCCACCGTCGTTCATCTATCTGCACGCTGCCCTGGCCTCTGCCGCCACCATGGCGGATTTGAGAAGTTCCAGCAGAGACCCTGGATGACACACAAAGGCTAAAACATTTCCTTATCTGGTCCTTTACAGAAGTTTGCTGACCTCTGCTCAAAAAAAAATTGGAAACATTGTTAAAGCAATACCATCTATTTCTTTGCAGCTGAATTTCTCATTTAACTTGCAAATGAGGTTCTGCAGCTGCAAACGGGACTCTCTTTTGCAGCATTTCCCCATCTGACTTGACTGAAGAATCCTCCTTTTTGTGGCATGTTGCATGCCTTACAAATTCTGAAGAACTCCGATTTTGGAAATGCCGTTCTGGAACACAGGCCCTCAAAGCAGGAATGCAAACTTAGGAAGAAGGAATGAAGAGCTAATGATGAAGCCAGATATCTGTGAATGAATTGCAAGGATGGCCCAAGTGAAAAGAGGATTTGAGTTCTAACTGTTCAAATTATACCCACGGGAAATATAGATGGCTCTTCCTCGGGAATAGAACAAGGAGGGAAAACCAACTTTAAGGAAAGAAAATTTTCTATGAACAGAATAACCCCACCATTTTTACCTTGTAGAAAAAGAAATGGTAATTATAAATTAGGGAAAATGCCACAGAAAAAAATTAGCTATGGCAGTCAGCAGAATGTTTGGTAAATGTTAACACTGAATACACCAAGCATGAGCTTTCTATTCCAAAAGCCTTGGGAAGTCAGACATTATGTAACAACCACCATTATCCATTTCACTTGGCATTTTAAAATGAGCAGGCTGGGGCGCCTGGGTGGCTCAGTCCGCTAAGCGGCTGCTTTCGGCTCAGGTCATGATCCCAGAATCCTGGGATCGAGCCCCTCATCGGGCTCCCCGCTCAGCGGGAAGCCTGCTTCTCCCTCTCCCTCTGCCTGCCACTCTACCTACTTGTGCTGTCTCTCTATCTCTCTGTCAAATAAATAAGTAAAATCTTTAAAAAAAATAAAATGAGCAGGCTGTTCCTGACAGAGAACAAATTCTCCTTTTGTGAAATAATAGCGACCTCCAGTGGCAGTCTTGTTATATGCTTTATATTGTCTCAAACTCTCCAAAAACAAATTACTTAAATGACATGCACACTTTTCCAGATTTTTTAAAAGTAGGTTCCATGCCCTGTGTGGAGCCCAATGCAGGGTTTGAACTCACAACCCTGAGATCAAGACCTGAACTGAGATCAAGAGTTGGGGCTTAACTGACTAAGCCGCCCAGGCATCTCAACACTTTTGCAAATTTTGAATGTGAATCCATTTATTCAACAAATATGTGCTGAATGCTTATTCTATTGTCACACTGTTCTCTGCACTGGAGGGAGGCACTGGGGAAGGAGTCAGAAGACCTGAGCCAGAGAGCAAATGCAACAAACTAAAAACTGTTTTAACTCTGGACAAGACACCTGTGACTTACCTGAGCCTTGGTCTTTTTGCAGCTCTGTTGTGAATAACTGTGAGACTACAGGTAGGAGCCCTCTTTGGACTACAATGTGCACTGCAAATAGGAGGTGGCCATATGTTATTACAATGCATGGCTCCTTCCTTAGAGTTTTTTAAACATGCCAATAAAATTGAGATACATGGGATCAATATAGGAATGGGCAGCAGAGCAGTTCAGGCCCAGGAATAGAAATGGATTACCTTCTGAAGGCTAAAATATGAAGTCAACTCCAAATGGACTGGAAAAAAGAAACATGAAGTCCTGCTAGACTGTGGTGAATTCAGAGGTTGACATCATTCGTTGCCATTTCCTTGCCTAGTCTCCCTTCCTGACAGAGCTCTAGTTTTGTTCTGGGGCTCACCCTCCTCTGAGCTATGAATCCCTAGGGGCTAAGCCAGTCATGTTTCTACTCTCTTTCTCAGTGACTGCATTTTGCCATTGGTTATATGACCCAACCCAAGTCTTCTTGGGGGCAACGGCATGCGTGGCCATGCAAGGAAAGATTTTTCTTGCTATTTATCAGAAGTACCCAGCCCCATTTTTGAGGGGATGTTGTGTCTGCGTGTGACACCTGAAATTTCTGCAGCTGTCTGTGACTATGAGCAGAGACATGAGCTGGGTTTCTTTTTCTTTCTTTTTCTTTCTCTCTCTCTTTTTTTTTTTTTAATTTTATTTATTCATTTGAGAGAAAGAGAGAGAAAGCACGTGCGCGTGCATGAGCAGGGGAGAGGGGCAAAGGGAGAGAGACAAGCTGGCTCCCACTGAGCAGGAGCCCGACATGGGACTCGATCCCAGGACCCTGGGATCATGACCTGAGCCAAAGGCAGATGCTTAACCAACTGAGCCACCCAGGTGCCCTAGGTTCCTTTCTTTTAATCACCCATAGAGTATGCTCAGAGTTACAAGTGCGTATACTGTACACCATAACTCTGGTATTAGTGGAACAATAGGAGTTCAGACAAGACAAAAAACCTTTATGAAGGAGGTTGGTCACATATCTGAGTAGGACAAAGGATGCCATCCCTCAGCATTTATTTTTGTGAACAGGCATGTAGTTCTTATCTCCTGTCACCATGTGCCAGGCATGGAGGTAGCTCTACCCTCCTCTAGGCTTACTGAGAGGATCCAATGAGATATTGCTTCTGAAACATAGGTTCTCATTTAATAATGTTTTTTTTCTATTCCTTGTCTTTACCAATTTATATTCTTTCACCCATCAAACCTTACCAAGAGCTCACTTTCTAAAACAAGCTTTCCCCAAATTAAATTCATCTGTTAATTTATGTCCCCTTTGAACTCAAGTCTGCAGTCTGCATTTTAAGTACCACTGCTTGAGTTTTCTGCTGCACGTGGGCATAGTCAGTCTCTCTAGATATATACCAGGATTGCAAGGAGGTCAAGCAAGGCAGAGATTTTGGCCTTTACTTATCTGTAAGTATGTGTGTTCTCTGACTCCTCTCAACCCCTCCCCAGTCCCCCTAGTATTTAGCCTTCTGATCTGAACAGTCATTGCCAATAAGTGGCGAGAACTGCTTGCCTTAGCAACCCTACTAACAGGACAGTGCTCAGCTAAAGGCAGGCTGAGGAAGGGCAGAATGACCTTGCTCTTTATTATGCAGCCTGCAAAGTTCCTTTTTAGCTTTCTAAAAGCCAGTTCTTCTCCCAGAGTGGGGAGGGTTTGGCTGCTTACTGGGAAGGATGAAAGTTGGAGTTTGACCAAAGAACTGAGAGCAGGATCCCCAGACCCAGAATCCTGCTATACGTCAACCAGGAAGACGGAACTGGCCCTGTCACACATTCTCTAGACGTACTTGCAGTGACTAATTTAATGGCAGAGAGAGACTTCCCGGGTGCCTTTTCTGTGCCCAGAACCATTCTAGGTGTTTTCATATGTGCGTGCTCATTTACTACAGCAAACTGATGAGGCGGGTATAATGACAATCTCTGTTTTACTCACAAGGAAACAGAGGCATAGAGAGAGAAAGAAACTTGCCCAAGAGCAGATGACTGATAAGTGGCAGATCTGAGATTCAACCTCAGGCAGTCTCGCTCCAGAGGCTGCTCTCTTAACCCTACAGTACCCCACACCCACACACACGGGGTGTCATTGCCACATACCTCCCCCAGCTAACTATTGATCTATTCATGAGGGATGTAGGAGCACCCCCTGTTGTGCAGAGGGCAAAGGCAAATTAGACAACGTCTCTGCTCCAAGCAGCACCACAATCCAGTTGGGAAATAAATAGAAAAATAGGTAATGGAGATCCAACATCCCTCTGGACTGTTCTTAATCTACTATCCCACTATCTTCTTTTTACTTGGATAGGTGAATGCTCAACTGAAGATATTTTACCTTTATTACTTTATTATGCATTACTTGGTGAAAGCTGCCAGAACAAAGTACCAGAGACTGGGAGGCTTTCAACAATGGAAGTTCTTGTCTCACAGCTCTGGGGTCTAGAAGTCCAAGATCAAGGTGTCAGCAGCGGTGGTTTCCTCTGAGGACTCCTTGGCTTATGGATGATCATCTTCTTCCTGTGTCTTTACATGGTCTTCCCTCTGTACCTGTCTGTGCCCAAATTTCCTCTTCTTATGAGGACACCAGTCAGTTGGATTAGGGCCCTCCCTAATGACTCATTTTAACTGAATTACCTCTTTCAAAAGAGGCGCCTGAGTAGCTCAGTCAGTTAAGCATCTGACTCTTGATTTCAGCCCAGGTCATGATCTCAGGGTAGTGAGATGGAGCCCCATGATGGGCTCTGCACTCAGTGTGGAGCCTGCTTAAGATTCTCTCTCTCTCTGCCCCTTCTGTGCCACCCCCATTCCCCCCAACTCTCTAAAGGAAAAAAAAGAAAAAGAAAAAAGACCCTTTCTCTAAACACAGTCACATTCTTAGGTACCAGAAGTTAAAGCTCCAATATATGAATTGGGGTGGGGGTGGGGCAACACAACTGAGCATTGACTCCCCGTCCCCACCAACTTCTCCAGACAGTGCTCTGACATTTTTAATAATAGGACACCCCAGCACTTGTAAGAATTAAAAACCTTTCTCAGCTTAAGGCATGGAAAAAAAGACTATAATTATGTATATTGTAAGCAGAGTGTATAATTAAGATGTGAATGATTCCTGGGGACATGCTTTTGGTTCTTCAAAAACACAGCCTAGAATTGTTTTCACAGGTTAATTTGAAGTGTTCCTCATCACAAGATATTACATATACGGACAGCATGAAGTGAAGTTTATCCTAACAACAAAAATATTGGTTGAACTTCCCTCTTTTATCCCCCAGAAGTGGTTAGTGTGTCTCAAACATCTTGCGGGGCAGGATAAAATTGAGAGTTGGTCCTAAAAATGAGGATAAAACAAATAGAAAGGTTGGGAAGACCTTATTATGCAATTCAGAGTGAGATCCATTATCTACTTCAGCAAAACAGAGGGCAATGCCTGTGAATAAATTTAACCTTCTTTTTATACATATAAATAACAAAATAAATAGTAAAAAAAAACCAAACAAATGGATGGCACTCTGTGATTGGCAATGTTTTATTTATTTATTTATTTATTTTAAAGATTTTATTTATTTATTTGAGAGAGAGAGAAAGAGCACAAGAGGGGGGAGCGGGAGAGGGAGAAGCAGACTCCCCGCCGAGCAGGCAGCCCGATGCGGGACTCGATCCCGGGACTCCAGGATCATGACCTGAGCCGAAGGCAGTCGCTTAACCGACTTGAGCCACCCAGGCGCCCCGGCAATGTTTTATATTAAATTAACAAAGTCATGTCACAGACTGAAATAATATTCAGATATTCCATATTCGTTTTTTCAAGAGGGCAGACAATTCCCTCATAGATGAACTATTTAGCTCTGTTCATCTTAAAACTTACTAACTTTGGAAAAGAATTCTCATGTTTTCTTTTCATAGAACTAGACAAAATTTCACAGTGTGGGTGTTTAATCCACCCTCCAGTGACATAGGCAATAGAACTGAATTCCTAAGTGAATTTCATCCTGGCATTGTGTTACCCACTGAAGAGTCCCTGGGGCATAACAGAATTCTCTAATAAAATTTCACAGTTCAAACCTTCATGTGTTTCTAATGATTCATAGCAACACTTCCCAAATTGCTTGAGAGGGATTAATAGATGGCATAAAAGCCATTGTTAAAATTGAGTAAATGACAATTTTATCACTGTTACTAAACTACATATTTCTTTGGACATAAATGAAAGATTTGTAAAAGAGCACATGGCAGACTGACATCATGCTTTTTTCCAAGAATTTTTCCCGACAATATCTATCTGTTAAATCCATTAGAACAGCTTTTCATTTCTGAATGAAATGTGAAGCTGGTATAATAAGGAAATTTTCGTGAAGAATTTTATTTTATCACAGCAACACATTGGCTTCCTCAGGGAATTTCAAATTATTTGTAAATACAAATGTGATGAAGATTAAAAAAATCATTTCCCTGCCCATAAAATCCTGAAAACTTGGCAGACAAGGAGCCACAGAAAAATTTAAAACAAACAAAACCGCTCCCATAATGCTGGAATTGTTCTATTTTTAGGTAAAACGTTAGATTAGATATTACTTAAGTTTCCTCCCAAATCAAATATTACTGCAACTCTCTGATTCTTCCAGATTATTATCAACCTAGTTGGAATAGTGTATTTCAAAGAGTTAAGTGTTGACTAAATTACTTTTATAATAACATTGCTTAAATAAGTTAAAATGTAAAGCTGGGTTTATTCTGAGTTATTCTTACAATTCTTTAACAACTGTAAAAAACAAATTGTGGCACCTGGGTGGCTCAGTCTGTTAACCATCTGCCTTCAGCTACGTCATGATCCCAGGGTCCTAGGATCGAGTCCCGAGTCCAGCTCCCTGCTCAGTGGGGAGCCTGCTTCTCTCTCTTCTTCCCATTCCTGTGCTCTCTCCCTATCTCTGTCTCTCTCAAATAAATAAAATCTTTTTTAAAAATGAAAAAATAAAATAAAATAAAAAACAACAAATTAACTTAATATACCTAATTCATTCACTCATTCCAGAATTGTTTAGTCAGTGTGTACTACATCTCAAGAACTAATCCTGGTCCTAGAGTTACAGCAGTAAAGAATGTAGATGAAAATCCCTGCCTTCTTATAATTTAAATTCCATTGGAGTGAGGGGGAAAAGAAAGAGAGGAAAAAGACCCTAAACAAAATGAACTGTTTACTATGTGGGGGTGGGGGGAGAGCAGGAAAGGAAGTGGGTCCATTTATAACGAAGTGATCAGCCAAGCAAAGATTTGAACAAGTTTGGAGAAGGTAAAGCGGTGAGCCACATGGATACCTTTGGAGAACAGCTTTCCAGAGGGAACAGCCAGTGAGGAGACCCTGAGGTGAGAGGCATCCACAAGGAACAGCAAGGAGACCAGAGTGGCTGCAGCAGAGTGAGCCAAGAGGATGTTAAGGTACAGTGGGGACTGGGATATAGGGATGTTGACTGGGGCAGCCAGTTCCTGGAGGGCCACATAAGCCATTCTAAAAACCTTCTTTTCCACCACCCGCCCCCCCCACCCCAACCGGAGTGGGATGGACTACCACTGGAGGCTTTTGAGCAAAGGACTGACACCACATGTCTTCTGTTTTACTCACGCAGCTTGTCAGGGAGGCCAGGGTAGAATAGAATAAAGACTATTTCCAAGGGGCATCATTTTCCTGGACCAGCATTCCAGGATTCTCTCTTCCCCCTTTCTCTGACCAATGAGATGAGAAGAAAAAATGAGTATTGTTCAATCCACCCTTTCCTGCCCACTCTCTGGAATCTGCCTACAGAGAGGGTGTGCTCTGAGCCTCTCTGGCAGCCATGCTATGAGCCCCAGCGAGGCAGGGGCTGCCCTGCAGGGACGAGTCTCCTTAATTCCGGGAGGAAATCTTAGCAGGCCCACTTGCTTGAGATCTCATTATGTTGGCCAAGACTGCTGTTTTCACCAAAATCCATTTCCTCTACCTTTTGGACGTAGACTAAATTCCCAATGTTCCCGGTCCTCCTCAGTGTTAGGTCAGGCCACATGACTAAGGCAACCCAATGTGAGCTGAACTGATGTGTGCCCCTTCCGCTACTGGCTCATAAAAACCTCCTGTGTAATCTTTCACACTCTCTTCCCAGTCTATTGGCTAGATATAGAGTCTTCAGAAAAACACTCCAAGTCCCTAGGGGATGCTGGACCCACATGACAGAAGATCGCTGAATGACCATATGGAAGGGCACCTACCAAACAGGAACATCCTTATTGGATTTCACATGAGCAAGAAACAAACTTCTGTTGTATTAAGCTATTAAGATTTTAAGGTTGGTTTGTTGACAAAACAGCATTACTTATAACAAATACAGTCACATTCTCTAAAGAGATTTTACCAGTAATAAAGCTAATATATTGCCTCCGCCTGTCTGAATCCTAATCTACCTCTCAATTTGTTCTAATCTTGGGAGTAGAAAGTGGGTGTTATTTATAGATTCCTTAAACCTCCAACAGATTGTATAGTTCTCTTGATGCAGATAAGAAACTTGCCTTGTGTGAGATACAGGACCTATAGGATGGATGCCAACAGGGCTATTTGGTAAGTTTCATATCTAAGAATGCTCCAAGTTTTGCAACTTTGTGGGGATCTGTGTGCAGTCTCATCCCAAATGTTGATATTTTTACCCTTGAATTACATCCTCAACAAGTTTTTCTGTGAACCAGATCACTGGTAATTACAGTTGTTATATATCATTCCTAGGGACTCCCAGCAGGCAGTTCCTCATTCAGAAATGAGAAGATAGCCTAACCTATACTTTAAGGATGTTGATTCATATTATGTGATCATACTCACGTGCTGACCCCTTTTCCTAAACAACAAAATTAAAATTCTCTGAATGACATGGTGAACATTTTTTAATTAGGCAAACAATTATTCTTTCATGATCATATAATAATGGAGGTGAGAATAAAAAGTGTTGAAGAAGGTTTCAATCTCTACAAGGAATGTTTCACCTGCAGATGTTTTTCCTCCCCAGGAAAATAGGGTCAAAGGCTCTATTATTGAGATTCACGGTGTGACGTGAATTGAAAATTGCTTTGACTCCATCAAGTGGACCAACCCTGTTTGTGACTCATTAAATGTGTATCCCTAAGTAATACAGTAAATCCAATTCTTGGTTAGAACATGTCCTCTTCCTGAATCCTAGGAAGATTTAACCAGTAAAGTTAAGTTCTTCTTTCTGATGTATCAGGAAAAGGGACCAGAAAGAGGCTGGTTATGTCCCAATGAGCAGTAGGTGGGAGGCAGCTGGACAATGAAAATGTCTGAACTCCAGGCAGCTGATGGTGGCTGCTACATCTGTCCTGACACAATGACACCCTGGGACACAACTTGATTCCTCAAAATCTCCACAAGATATGAAAATTGGGAACTTGATCCATGGTAGAACCTGAGCTTTGAATCTCCCATAATATACAGTCATCCAAATAGGCCTTGACCCACGAGAGACTTTATTTTGGGTGAAGAGATGATATGATTTCTGTCTTTCCCTTTTTGTCTATATACCAGATAATGAGGTTTTCTTTTTCTTTTCGTAATACCCGGTTTTAAAGATTATTCATTAGTGTAACCATGCCAAATATAGCAAGAGTTGAAATAGGTTGTAAATCATTGGCCAGCTCACAGAAGTTATTCTGTGATAAATGGTCAACTATACTATTCACAAGAACACACACACAGACACACACACTCGTATTAATGGGAAATGATCCATGTATATTTTAGCCATATAGTCTGTTGATTTCCTTTATTTTAAAATTGTCTTTGTAGGGTACCTGGGTGGCTCAGTTGGTTAAGCGACTGTCTTCAGCTCAGATCATGATCCTGGAGTCCCAGGACTGAGTCCCGCATCGGGCTCCCTGCTCAGCGGGGAGTCTGCTTCTCCCTCTGACCCTCCTTCCTCTCATGCTCTCTATCTCTCATTCTTTCTCTCTCAAATAAATAAATAAAATCTTGAAACAAATTTTAAAAAATAAAAAAAATAAAATTGTCTTTGTAATAGCTTTATGTTTCTCTATTGCCTGCCTCATATTAAGCTAGACTTCAGAATATTATATACTTTGCATATTTTTATTAGTTTCACCTTATTCATTTTAAATGAAAATATTTCTAACTCAATTTGTATTTATTGCTTCATAGGCCAGTGTTTATTTTCTTTTTGTCACCTTAATAGTATTTTGTAAACTATTTAAATTCTATAGTTTTATTTGTCATTTAAAAACTGATATAACACACCTAATTTAGGTAAAGTTTAGGAAATTATTTAGCTAATTATGAACACTGACCAGTGTGGGAGTTGAGGTGTAACAGTTATTACCCATTATTATTTTTTTAAATCCACACTTTTCTTTTCTTTTTTTTTTAATTATCCAAATTATCCGTGGTTCTCAGCCTGGGTTGCTTTTAAAATTACCATCGTCAGAGCCCCACCTCAGGTCAACTAAATCCAAATCTCTGTAGCTATTATACAAAAACAAAAACAAAACAAAAAACCTTCCTAGGTGATTCCAGTGTGTAGCCAGGGTTGAGAATATTAATTTACTCCAGAGGTTGAGATCTGGACCTAAATGAGGTGATTTGAATGTCCTCTTTCCTGCAGCTATCATCACCAATAAATCTGAGGATGTGAACTGAGAATTAAAAATTAAGGGTAAAGTCAGTAAAAATCTGAAAATTTTACACTCTTACTAGGTATGATCAAATTTCTATATGTGAATTTAAATTTTTAAAAATCACCAAGATCACTCCTACAGTTGGTGAGAAAGTTAGATATGCACCAAAAAAACACACATATATGTATGTGTATGAATGTATATTTTTATTTTCCATCTAGTAGTGAGTCCTTGCCAACTATTTGCTTTAATAGCACAGGAATAGTTCCCACTATAGTTCATTACACCCTTAGGATCCTCATTTAATGCCTCATAAGCAGAAGTAATAGCAGAGGTAATAGTAAGTTATAGCAGTTAACAGTTAATATTTACTTTGTGTCTAAGGACAAATTGTCTTTATTTTTTTTTATTAAACAAACAAAAAAACTTCTTAATCCAATGTTTCCTTTTATGCCCTATTAGGAAATTTTGACTCAACTCAGCACTCAAGAGCAGTAATTAAGCCAGTGCCTAGTCCAGAAAAACAATGGGTATAGATTTATGAAATCAAATATAATAGAAAGTAGACCAATTAAAAGAGAAAACTAACACAATTAAAAGGAGTAGAAAGAAAAGTATAACCAGCACAAGAATATTTTAATTCCTGCTCTTGGGTGCTAAGTTTAGTGAGATTTGCGATGATAAAGGATAATAATAGATATGAGTGGGAATTCTCCTTAACTCCCGTCACCCCAGTGCTCTCCATGGTGTAACGGGATGAACTGGCTGGGCATGGTAGTGTCGCCTTTCTCAAAGTTTCATTCCCATCCTACTCAAGGAGGAAGGCATGTCCAAAGACAGGAGGTCTGTTCTTCTGTCAAGAGTATTGAGTAGCTAGAAATTCCAAGTTCGTTCTTGGGATCCATTGGGAGACATTAACAGAGCCAGGCCTAAGAGCAACAATAATAGGAAAGGAAATACACGGTTGTATGTGACCTGATTGAGAGAATCATGAAATTCACAGTGAGTGAGAGTTGGAGGGGTCTGTAGAAATCATCAGTTCTGACACCCTCATTTTACAGAAGACCAAAGAGACTCGGGAGGGGTGGTCTCGGCTCCCACGTTAGTCACTGGCAGCATTGTAGCAAGAATTCAGCCTGGATAACTTAGATGACAACCAGCAGAGAGCCTGGCTGATGGGGCGAAACACACAAATGTTATTTTCTATCCCTCGTTCCTACTCAGTGACCTTACCATGTGGTGAGAGAATCAGTCAGTGGAAATATGTTAATGCTGTGGTCTTGGGATGGGTCCGTGTGACCACAGCTCAATGGATGTTTAGGAATTAGTGTCAAAAGGAAAGTATGCCCAAATGAGTGGTTAGTCGTCCTGCAGTCTTGACCTACATAGCAAATTAGGCACGAAGCTGGGATTAAGACGCTGACACCTGTGTCCTTCAGGCCTGAGGCCTTCTCCCTCAATTGTGCTGATAGCTATTCACCTGCCCCATGGCAATGGGCTTCATCCTAAAAGGGAAACTATAAACGCATCCTCCCAAATGGCGGCCAAATGGCAAGGGCAGGAAAGGGCCTGGATTCTCTCCCCTCCGAGAATTCTAACCAAGTATAGTTGAAAGCTGCTGCTGTCTAACAGCTGTTATGGTCAGTCAGCATGCAATCCTCTGAGTGTCTTGGCCTGTAGATACATCCTCTCCCATCCCAGCTTTCTGGTGAAAGAGGATAAAATGATCTTTAAAAGCATGGAGAACAAAAAGAAGCCAGTTTTTAAAAATGTCCCCAATGAAACATAATCACTTAGAAAAAAAACAACAACAACGAATAACCATATGAAAAAATAATATGAAAAAGTAAAAAGAAACAGATGTATTGTGGTGAGAAAGTTCTCTGTTGGTTTTGGCTGAAGTCCCAAGTGAATTTTTCTAGGCTGACTTTCCATTTCTAGTCACTCAAAACATTTCATGCCATAAAATTGTTTGGAAAGGTTCTGGTTAATGAGAAGGATAAAGAAGCCCAAATTAAAAGTCAAAATTGTATCAAAGACTGAACTAAGAGGAGCTCATTTGATAATTCAAAGGAACAAAAAAGAAAAAAAGGTTATTTTTAGCAAAGTATGCAATTGTTCTGAAATTTGAGAAATTGGTAAGGGAACGAAGAGCCAAGAAAGGAATATTGTTACTTTTCTGCACACTCTCCAAGGAAACTTTCTACAACCTTCCATTTCCATCTGTAGCTAGCACTTGCAGCAGAAGTTGGGGCGGGGGTGGGATGGGGTGGGTGGGGGTGGGGCGCTTGGGTGGCTCAGTCAGTTGAGCCTCCGACTCTTGGTTTGGCTCAGGTGGTAATCTCCGGGTCCTTCAATGGAGCCCCCAGTCTGGCTTGTGCTCAGTGCAGAGTCTGCTTGTCCATCTCCCTCTGCTCCTCCCCACGCTAGCATGCTCAATCTGTCTCTCACTCTAAGATAAATAAATAAATAAATAAGTAAGTAAGTAAGTAAGTAAGTAAATTACGGGGATTGTTGGATGCCGCAAGTTCTCCCGCTCTGCCTGTGTAGCTAGTACTTGGGTCACAGAGAAGCAGGACAGCCCCCCACCAGTAACGTGGTAAATTGCCTATGGATGGAGGTAAAAGTGAACACAGCCTGACTGCAGTGAACAAAGAAATTGACCAGAGGCAAAAGAAGTGGAATTATAAGATGGGGTCAAGTTAATGAACAAGATGGTGAATAGCTAAAGCAAAGAGAATACCAATGTGGTAGTATAGCTCTTAAGCCCAGAGCCTGGAGACAGACTTCTGGTAATCAAATCCCCACTCCTGCAGTTCCTAGTTGCATGTCCTCAGGCAGGTTACTCTGCTTCTTTGAGTTTCTGTTTCCTCATTTATGTAATGGGACCAATGATACCTACCTCATAAAGTCATCCCAAGAATTAAATAAGACCATCTATGTAAAGTGCTTAGAAGAAATAGTGCCTGCATATATATTAAGTGCTCAAAAGTTGCAACTCTTGGGGCGCCTGGGTGGCTCAGTCAGTTAAGCATCTGACTCTTGATTTCGACTGAGGTCATGATCTCAGGGTTGTGAGATAGAGCCCCGGGGTTGGGCTCTGCTGGTTGTGGAGCCTGCTTAAGGTTCTCTCTCTCCCTCTCCCTCTGCCCTTCCCCACCGTCTAAAAAAAAAAGTTGAAACTCTTCATTACTATTTATTATTCAACACATGTGTTGATGCTTACTGTATCATCAGACATTTTAGCAGATGCTTGGAATATAAGCAGGAATAGTCCCAGTCCTCAGTAAAGTTATCTCTGTTAAATGTGATACAGAATCAACCTGGTTCAATCTTCCCTGCATTTTGTCATTTCCATGTAGAATTCTTTTTGTTCTCACTGAATTCTTCTTATATATCTGGTTAAAAGCTACCGCATTCTACTTTCACAGTCCCCTTGGACGATAATGTCTGTCCCAAAAACCAGATTCTGAATTCCTTGAAAGAGGTCCTCTACCTCTTAGCATCCAGCACAGGAACTAACACAAGTTAGGTGACTGCATACACATAAATGAATAAATTGACTTTCTTTAAATGTTTCTGGACACTAAATTTTCTAGATTCTGTTCACTCCTATTCCTCTTGTCCTGACCTGTCCTTGGAGTCTCTCTCACTTTTCTATGTGCCCAACATTCGCTGCCCTTGAGAATCTTCCAACAGTCCTGGGAGGCGGTGTAATCACTCCAGGTTTAAAGAGAAAATTGTGTCTCAGCAAGGTGAAATCGCCCCCGGGAACAGGACTGAGGCTCTAACCCTGGTTCGCCTGGCATTAAAGCCCTCATTCCTCCATTCCAGCGCATTGTACTTCCCCTCCAAACAAATATGGAAGATGGGGAAAAGGAAAATATCTTTAGGACAGACCATATGAAACTAAATACCATAGGCTGTTTCTCCATAGGAAATCAATTTAAAAAATAATGCTAGTCCTTACACATACGGACCTGTGAATCCCTTATTATATTTTGAAGATTCTTCCCCCTTCACAGTCATGTTCTGAAGGGTTTCCCTTCCTGTCAGTCATGGGGATAGTTATTTAGGAACTCACTGTGAAAAAAGGACCTATGCTGAAAAATTAAATGGGCATCGATTTTTAAAAATTACAATCAATGTAAAATGAAAAATACAATATAGATCAAACCCTGTATATTGAAACTTCTCCACATTAAACTCTATTAGATCATTAAAATATGCACATGTAGGAGGAAATGTATTTTAAAATGTTTACATTAATTTTTTAAAAGTCTGCAGGAAAGGGGCACCGGGCTGGCTCAGTTGTTAGAGCATGTGACTCTTAATCTCGGGGTTGTGAGTTTGAGTCCTGCATTGGGTGTAGAGATTACTTAAAACAAGTTTTTTTTTTTTTCGAAGTCTATGGTGGAATTTCTTTTGAAGAAGCAGTGCCATTAATGGCAAGATGCAAAGGCAGTGTCAAGGCGGAGAGCTCCATAAGGAAAGTCCTATTGGCTGACATTTCGAGAAACGGGGCTCTGGCATTCTCTGCTGGGGTTGCTCTTTGTTTCTGACTCAGACACATGCACATTTCATGCATTTAAGTCAGATCTACCTCTACCCTTTATCAAAACAAGACTATCTTCCTCCCTAAAGAGCCCTGGAGAAACTGATAAATTCTATTTGGCCTGGGCTGCTTGGCTGGTGGAGAGAGTCCCCCTTCCAGTTGGGACTCACCACTAAGCTGTCTTCTGGTGATATTTCAAAACTTAGGGAGCTCACTTTACTCCAGGACATGGGATATCAAGTGAGGCCAACCTTTAGAAAAGCAGTTTAGCCATCCTGCATGTGTCAATAACCTGAAAACTGTTCATGTGCTTTGATCCAGCCATCTTCCTTCTGGGAGTCTATGCTGAAGCGAATTATATGAAATTGCCATTCGGATATCTCTAGGCACCTCGAACCTCCTATTCAAAACTCTTGATTCTGACCTCAACCAGCTCCTCTGACAACTTTTCTCATCTCAGAAAATGACAACTCCATTGTGCCAGTTGCTTTGGCTCCAAACTGTAGAGTCCTTCTGAAATCCTCTCTTTTTTTCACACTGTATTTTGTTTTTATTTTTTTAAGATTTATTTATTTGAGAGAAGGGGGGCAGGTGCAGAGGGAGAGAGAGAGAGAGAGAATCCCAAGCAGACTCCCCGCTGAATGTGGAGCCCAATGCGGGGCTCCATCCCATGACCCCAAGATCATGACCTGAGCAGAAATCAAGAATCAGGCACTTAACCGACTCAGCCACCTAGACGTCCCATCATCCTACATTTTAAATGCACTAGAGAATACTGTTTATTCCATCTTCAAAATATGCTAATGATCTAATTGCTTTTCCCCTTGTTCACTGCCACCTTTCTAGCACAGGTCACAATCCGCTGCTTCCTGAATTATTATTATTAACGCCTGCTTGTTCTCTTTGCTCCCATTCTTGTGCCAATACAGCCAGAATAAACCTCTTAAAATATGTCAGACTATGTCATTTCCCTGCTCAAAACTCTCCAAAGGCTTTTCCTCCCACTCAGAATAAAATCCAAGGTGTTCTTACCTTGGACCCCAAGACTGTATGATGGGCCACCCGGCTCTCTGGCCTTTTTCTCTTTCTCTCACTCCTCTCCAACCTTAGTGGTCTCCTTGCTCTTCTTCGAGCACAGCAAATACAGTCTCACCTCAGAGCTGTTGTATTCATGCTTCCCTCTTCCAGGTACAACCAGTCCCCCAAATATACACAGAGATCCCATACTTTGAGGATTCTGTTCAAAGGTCATGGAATCAGAGCCACTGACCTTGATGTAAAATAGCACCTTATATGAAATAGGTCACCCTTTCTCACTCTGCCATTTTCTTCACTAGCACTTGTTATTACTTGGTATAATCTAAAACATAAAAGAATGTGTTTCTTCCAGCCCCGAATGTAAACTCCACAAGAGCAAAAACCTTACCTGTCCTATTCCCTAGTGTACCCTAGTGTACATCCAGCTCAGTGGGTCAAGTAATGCTCCTGGAAAGGAAGAGAATCATTAGCACAAAACTGGAAACAGATTTATTCACCACTCCCCCCTCCAAAGTAGACTTTTGACTTTTTATTTTATCATGAATTGGGTTCCAGCTTCTCTGCAATAGTGGCTACTGGAAACCAAGATCTTATAGACAGATTATCATTTTTTTTTTTTTGAACCACCTAAGAGCAAGTTGCAGACAGAATGCCTCATCACTATTTGATACTTCAGAGCATATCCTCCCACAAGAACCTTTTTCTCATAGCTACAATATACACATCCAAATCAGGTAACCAGCACTGGGAAGACATCCACAGATTGCATTCAGTTTTGGCCAACTGTTATATTTTTCCTTTCTGGTCCAGGAGCCAAACTAGGATCATTTGTTGCATTGAGTTATCATGGCTCTTGAGTCTCCTTCGATTTGGATTGATTAGTTCTTCTGTCTGTCTCTCACGAGCTTAAGAGTTTTAAAGAATACAAACCTTTCATTTTATAGGCTACCTCTCACCTTGGGTCTACCCAATGTTTCCCCATGTCCAGATTCAGGCCAGGCGTTCTTGGCGAGAAATGTCACAGAGATGATGCTGTGTTCTTGTCAGCACATCACATGAGGCACGTGATGTGACTCACTCTACTACCGGCGGTGCTCCTCTTGTTCCCCTGGTCAATTTGGTGTCTTCCAGGGTTCTCGTCAATACATCCACTATTTCCCCCCTTGTAATCAATAAGCATTTTCAGGAGGTACTTCAAGACCAGGCTAACTGTACATCCTGCTGTACATCAAACATCCACCCACCAGCCTTAGCATCCACTGACTCCTGACTGAATTAATCAACACTGCTGAATAGTGACTTTCTATTTTCATCAATCTTATTAGTTCAAATTCTGCCATCAGGAAGAGCTGTCCCTTCTCTATTTATTCTATCACTATTTACTATTTATTTATTCATTTATATTAGCACAGACTCATGGATTCCGGTTTTATCCAACAGGTTGTAATCAGTTACTATCATTATTTATTTTTACACTCGAATTGTTCCAATTTGGTCAGTGGGAGCTCCATCCAGCTGGCTCATGTGTCCTTTTGGCATGTTGGCCATAATGCTTTGAGCACTGCGCTATAAGAGATTCCAAGCTTGGGCACCTGGGTGGCTCAGTTGTCAAGCGTCTGCCTTTGGCTGGGGTCATGATCCCAGGGTCCTGGGATCGAGCCCCGCATCGGGCTCCCTCCTCAGCGGGAAGCCTGCTCTCCCTCTCCCACTCCCGCTGCTTGTGTTCCTGCTCTCGCTATCTCTGTCTCTGTCAAATAAATAAATAAAATCTTAAAAAAAAAAAGAGAGAGAGATTCCAAGCTTACTGGGGATTTTCCCTGGTTTCTTTTACTGGAGGATGGGACATAGAAACCAAGAACTTTTGGCCATTTGATGTATCCATTGTTTCCAGCCTCTGAATAAAAAGAGTATGGTATATATGTGTGTGTGTGATTTCACACCTATTTTTAAACTAATCCAACACTTCTGGAGTTCTTCAGAGCTTTCTTTCTTTCCATATTTGTAAATTTTTTCCAACACTAAGAAACCTAGTTCCCATTATATTCAATATTTTACTTATTTGCCCAATGTCCCTGTAATTAATCAACTCCCAGCCAGGATGCTGCCTCCTCGACCCTGTCATTTCTTTAACCTCTAACTTTTCTAAGAGAAAGAAAGGATAAGCAGTAGTCATGCATTATTTTATTTGTAAAAAAGATTTTATTTACTTATTTGAGAGAGATAGAGAGCACAAGCGGGGGTAGGGGCACAGGGAGAGGGACAAGCAGACTCCCTGCTGAGCACGGACCCCCCCCCCGACACAGGGCTCGACCCCAGGACCCCAGGATCATGACCTGAGCTGAAGGCAGATGCTTAACCAACTGAACCACCCAGGCACCCCGGTAATCATACATTCTTAATGACACAGATTCCCCAAGTGTTGTGGCTGGAGAAAAATTGCTAAGAGATAGAGAGGTTTAGGGAACCACCTTGGTTTGCTAAGGCATCTGCACAGAACCTAGCTAGGAGTTTTCAGCCAATGAACTCTTCCCTCGGATCTCTGGTGATTCAGGGACCAACAGCCAGGCAGTCTCCATGTCTGCCTCCTTGGCATTAGGTACTATAAAAAGCACTGTCCCAATTGCCTAGAAGCCTATTTTCTAAAATGAGTAAGTTAGGAAAACACACAAAACCAGCACATCAAATACCATAGAGACGAATTCTTCTAAGTAGTTCTTCTTGTGCCTGCTTCCAATTTGGGTATAGCTGGGGCTCCTTGCTCTCCCCCAAACAGCCACCAGCTGCTTGCACTGCTGCTGGAAAAAGAGAGGTTGTGCTGGGGGACTGTCATTAACAGAAAGCTGCAAACATATTAAGGTCTTAGGGAAAAGGCGGGCTTTTGTTCATCATTGAGTCCTGGGTTCTCTGAAAGAATGCCAGGTGGGAAGTTCAACGTGAGTGATTGAGAACCATCACTCGAATTATCTTAGAGATTTTATACGGCAGGTATCTCAAGCCAAGGAAACTGTGGGTGTAAAGTATAACGACCATCCAAACATTTAAATGGCAAGGGACTGTGCTGTGTCAGTTTGAAGAACACTACTTGAAGGGGCTGTACTCTCTGCTGACTAGTTGTGATCTCTATCTCTACCGGGAGAACACACTATAAACAATAACACAAAGAAACCTCCCTTGCCTGTTGACACTACCAGTCATGACAACCCAAATAAACACAGTGGAGAAACAGCTCACTCGGTTTCTTTTCTTATATAGAAACACCCATTTTGTAAGAAAACAAATGTCACATGTTTGCTTCCAGATGGGAGGAAAGAAACCCATACCTATACTCCCTCTAATAGAGTGGTCCCTAGGCCAGTAGCATGGGCATCACCTGGGACCTTGTTAGGTATGTCCTGGAGCCCTAACCCAGATGTAGTGAATCAGAAATTTTGTGGCAGGGCCCATCAGTCTGAGCTTTAACATCCCCCCTCCAGGTGATGCTTCTACACACTTAAATTTGATCGTCACTGCCCTAGATACTCCAGGTGTGGTGTTGGAAGGCCCTCGCTACCAATTTGCCTTAGCCTTTGGCCCTAGGGTGGGTAATTAGGGAGCTCGCTGCAGTTCTCCTGCACAGGATAAGGTTGTTTACGAGAGGCACGCTCGTTTCGCTATATTTAAGGCGCAGGAAGTTGTTCCTGCACGCATAGGTCTAGGGGTCGCTTCCCCTTTTGCCCCCACCTGGACCAAGTCCGAGACGGGGTTGAATTTGAGACCCGCCAGGGGTCGCTGCCGCCCATCAAGAAAGACCGAGAGAGCGTGGCAAGCGGACCCCAGAATCTTTGACATCACACTAAGCTCCTCCTTGCACGCACACATTATACACACACACAAACATATACGGACATACACAGACTTCGTACTCCCCTCCGGCCGCTCTCTCCCTCTGCCCCCGAGCCGTCCCTTCTCCAGCAAGTGTGTCCCTGGTGCGGCCACCCGGCGAAGAGAGGAGCGCAGCGTCCCCAGCGCTAGGGAGCCGGCGCGCCGCAGAAGCTGCCGCCGCGCCAGCAGCCGGATCCACTCCCCCGAGCGCTCGGCGGCGGCGGCGGTCGGGACGCCCTCGGCAGCACCTCGGGCTTCGAGCAGCCGCGCCCGCCCCCGCCGGGGCTGGAGCGCGCGGAGCCGCCACCCCGCAGCTCCTGGGGCCCCTGCCACCCCTATGAGAGAAGCAGAAGCCGCGCCAAGGAGCCGGACACTCGGCCGCTGGACCCCTCCGCAAGCCCAAGCGCCTCCTCCGCCCGCGCCCGTCCAGCGCCGCTGAAGCGAAATGCAACCGCCACGCTCCAGCTGAAAGGGGAAGGGGCCGGCGCCATCCCCTCACTCGGAATCCGGCCCCCGCGGCGGCTGCGCATCCCGGCCGCGGGCCCTCGGGTCCCCGGAGTGAACGGGAGGAGGAGGGGGAGGAGAAGCCGCCGGCCCGGGGTTGGCCGGGGCTGGGGAGGAGGGACGGGACGGGGCGGGGGGAGGGCGTGGGGGGCGGGAAGGGGGCCCCGGCGGATAAAGATGGCAAGGTCTCTCATCCAAGCGTGCCGTAGTCTGGCTCTCTCAACATGGCTGCTTTCCTTTTGTTTCGTGCATCTGCTCTGCCTGGACTTCACCGTGGCTGAGAAGGAGGAATGGTACACCGCCTTCGTGAACATCACCTACGCGGAGCCCGCGCCGGACCCCGGGCCCGGAGTGGCGGGCGGCGGCGGCACCGAGCTGCACACCGAGAAGACTGAGTGCGGGCGCTACGGGGAGCACTCGCCCAAGCAGGACGCCCGCGGGGAGGTGGTCATGGCCAGCTCGGCCCACGACCGCCTAGCCTGCGACCCCAACACCAAGTTCGCCGCCCCGGCCCACGGCAAGAACTGGATAGCCCTCATCCCCAAAGGCAACTGCACGTACAGGGATAAGATCCGGAACGCGTTCCTACAGAACGCCTCCGCGGTGGTCATCTTCAACGTGGGCTCCAACACCAACGAGACCATCACCATGTCCCATGCAGGTAAGCGCCCCGGGCGGGTGCGCAGCGGGCGCGGGGGAGGGGGAGCCCCAGGGGATGTAGGCGCCGAGAAGGATCCAGCGCCTGCCTCTTAGCTCCTTTCTGGGAAGTCTGCGCAGGAGACGCGTCTCTGTTCCCTGTGCCTATTAAGTTTTGCTTCGCGTTACTTCGGGGGGTTTACAGAGCAGGACTAATCGGATGGGGGAAAGGGGGGGGTACCAGAGAGTGTGTTCCGATTAGCATAGCGCCGCTGCGACGTGGGTTAGCCGAGGTGGGCTAACTTTTCCGAGGAGGATCTGGAAGGGGAAGTTTGGGAGCAGGGCTCGCATATTGCATATTTATTGACCGGCCCCGTACCTGTTTGGAACCGGTAGATCTGATAACTCAGCTCTGCACTAGTGTGTGCATCAGGTACACTCCTGATGCGGGCGTTTGTGTGTCAGGAGGCGGGTAGGGTTACTGGTGCTGGCAGCTCATCACCGCTAACTTGCTCCTTCAAGTCGGGTTTCAGCCCTTCGTGGGAGATTAAGAGCCCCCCCCCCCGCTGGGTTGACGCACATCGTAAATAATAATAAAAGTCCTGTGCTCTGTGTCATTCGGAGAAGCTGACGTGCAGGCACGATGGTAAATAATCCTCCACCAGCCAAGAAGAGCATGGTGGCCATAAAGTTATGCCTACTTTTCCAGTATTGCATTATCCTTTGCCTAATTGGGAGATTATGCTGAAGGCTTTCTTTTTGGCGAGAATGAGGCGACTTCAGGGTAGAAAGAATAAGCTTTTCTTAATGATTGAGGGGTGCCAGGGCCAGAAATACATTATTGCCCTGAAACTCGTATTTATTTATCCATAGGCCTGACATAACCACTGCTTCCGCGGTAGGAATAAAACAAAAAAACCTCTCCAGGCTTCTCCGCCATAACCAGCTACTTTTAGCAGACTGGCCTTCTTGAGTTGGGCCCTCCTTCCCTAGAGGGGTTCCTGGGTTGAGGCCGTAGCATCCATAAGGGGGCGGGGGGATAGAAATGACAGATGCATTTTCTGATTGGAGTTGCCTGATCAAAAATGTCATTTTCTTAGTAAACAGTGATGCTACTGAAATGAAATAACTAAGCTTTGGCTGTATTGTTGGGGGGGGTGCATTCTTGGGAACAAGTTTTCCTTCTGAGAGCTGTTATCACCTGTTAATGAGGTATAGCATTGGTCTGCCTCTGCTAATCAACACCAGCTGCCTTCAACAAGGAACCTGTCAAGCTTAACACAAACAGGTGAAATGGGGAAAGTTCAGTGCTTTTTAACACATAGGCCAGAAAAATGCAGCCCCTTAATTAATGAAGAGGAGAGGCAGTTCACTTAGAAACACTATGATACAGCATTTAGGAACACTTGATATATTTTCTTGGAGCTCAGCAGTTTTGTGGGGGAAAAGATTGTACCCCAACATTGAGTCCTAGGAGCACTACTTAAACTTTATGATATTCAAGGATTTGGAGGACCATGGAGGAGCACTTTAGGTCATGTAAAGTATCTTTAAACATTTAATATCTAAACTCTGACTTGAGGGGTTGTGAAGGTTTTTTTGGTTCTGTAAATTCCGAGAGGATTGTTAGCTAATTAGCAGGATTCCTTAAATGTTTCTCTGTGCGTATGCATGAGATGTTAAACTTGGCTTCTTTGAACAGAAAGAGGCATCATTTGTTCCTGTCTAAAAAGGTTCTCCAGAACTGCCAACACATTGGATCAATTAATGACTTGCCTGTTCTTAAAGAAAGCAGTAGGCTGATTTTTCCGTACAAATGATGCTTAAGACAGAGTGGGACTAAACAGTTTGGTAATAGTTTGAAAGTTAAAGGCTAAAAAATGTAAACGAAATTCTCTATTATTCTGTTTCCAAAAATATGTTAACGCGGTGTCAGCTAATGGCCATGAGACTTCCATATTGTCATTTGACATATTGCCACCTTAGGACTCTGTATTCACTTTAGTCAGAGATTGCATTGATTTCTGCTACAGGCTCATTATTAAGGAGATACATGACTGGGTGGCTTGGCAGACCCTTCACTTTTAAATATTTTTCCCAAATTTCAAACACTGAGATCCCAGCACTGATCTCGCTGTTCATGTCTTACCCTCAGCTCCAGAACTTGAAGGCTCTACTACTTCTAGTTAAGTCCAATTTCTAAATTCATCTTAGGAAATGGTGTATATTTTAGGCTCAAATCCATATTCTTATTTTGTGAACATGGGGTGCAACATGCCAGAGGATCCTTACATTTGTAAACTTTTAGAGTCTCCAAAAAGCTAACTAATGTCAGCCTTTGCCTGTTTTTCTTGTTTTTAAATCTCACCTCTCCTCTAAATCCTTTATTTTTGGAACTGATAGCTTTCAGATGAGCAGGTCAGAATTTAGTTATGCAATCCATCGTATAATATCTATGCATTTGGGGTGATATGACCCCAACACACCCACTACCTTGAAATTAAACAGAAATCAATTCCCCTTCCCCTTTCCATATAGACTTTCTGATTTTTTTTTTTTTTCCCTTGCTGAAATGATTTGGGTTTCTACAACTTCTGCAATATGGTCTCTCATTTACAAAGACACAGATTCTCCTGGAATACACAAGTAGTTTTACTTGGTAACCAGTTTTTAAAAGTCTTTTAAAAAATGACTGCTTTATGGAGAGAGAATTCGCATTTACAAGTCACACAAAGTATGCAATTTAACGGCTGTTACTATACTGAGAATTGTACAACCCTCACCACTAATTCCAAAAAGAAACCCTCTGTGCCTTAGCAGTTACTCCTCATTCCTCCGCAACCCCCTAGCCCTAGGCAATGACTAATCTACTTTCTGCATATTTGCCTCTTCTGGACACTTCATTTACAGATAGTTCCCCGAGTTAGAGTTACGATAGTTTGACTTTATGATGGTGTAAAAGTGATACAAATAAAGTAGAAACTGTACTTTGAATTTTGATTTTTAATCTTTTCCTGGGCTAGCAATATGCAGCTTGATCCTCTATAATGCCCGGCAGCGGCAGCCCCCAGAAGCTCCCAGCCACTCAGTCAGGAGGATAAACAACTGATACACTTAACAACCGTTCTGTACCCATATAACCATTCTGTTTTACTTTCAGTGCAGCATTCAATAAATTACATGAGATCTTTGGGGCGCCTGGGTGGCTCAGTCGTTAAGCGTCTCTCTTCAGCTCAGGTCATGATCCCAGGGTCCTGGGATTGAGCCCCGCATCGGGCTCCCTGTTCGACGGGAAGCCTGCTTCTCCCTCTTCCTTTCTCCCTGCTTGTGTTCCCTCTTTTCGCTCTCTGTCAAATAAATAAAAATCTTAAAAAAAAAAAAAAAAAATTAGATCTTCAACCCATTATAAAATAGGCTTTGGGTTAGATGATTTTGCCCAACTGTGGACCAATTGTTCTGAACATGTTTAAGGGAGGCTAGTCTGAGCTATGATCATAGGTTAGGTGTACTAAGTGCGTTTTCAACTTATAATGGGTTTATTGGGAGGTAATGCCATTGTAAGCTGAGGAAGATCTATAAATGGAACCATGTAATATGCGGTTTTATGTGACCTTGCTTCTTTCACTATCAATGCTATAGCATGTATGCATTCCTTTTTGTTGCAAATATTTTGTACGGATATACCACATTTCATTTATTCATCAATTAATGGGCATCTAGGTAGCTTCCGCTTTTTATGAATAATACTGCTACGAATGTTTGTGTCCAAGTTTGTGTGTGGACATGTCTCTTGGGTATATACATAGAAGTGGAATGTCTGGGTCCTTCACAACCTTTTGAGGAACTGCCTGATTGTTTCCCAAAGCAGCTGCATCATTTCACACTCCCACCAGCACTATATGGGGGTTCCATTTTCTCTATATCCTCATTAACACTTGTTACATTTTTTGCTTTGGCCAGACTGTTGAAGAGTGGTATCTTGATTGTGGTTTTAAGCTGCATTTCCTTGGGGACTAATAGTTTTAACATACTCTTGATTTTCTTTTTTTCCGCTTTTCATTTTGCTCCTTTTCTCCTTGCTAGCCATCACTTGTCTTTTCCTGGACTTTGAGCTCATACACTTTTTGTCTGACCAGAAGAGAGATTAATAGAGAAAAATCTACCTCTTCCAATTAAAGCCCACGGACCACAGATTTTACATGTCCCCTATAAAAGGATGTGGGGAAGTGCCTTCTTTGTGCTTTAGAGAGCCTCTAAGTTTTCCTTGAGTAAAAGCTATATGGGAATGTTGCTTCTGCCAGTGAGAGTGCCAGAAGTGAACTGTCAGGGGCAAGGTAAAGGCCCCGAGACCCCACTTACCTCCTTGGAGCTGGTCAGATGCCTGTGAACCTTCTTAGGCTACAGTCTGAGGAAATCTCAGAAATCTGTAGTTGCAGTTTTGGGAAGTGGTTAATCAGTGTAACCTCTAGAGCCAACCACTTGAGTTTGTGTCCTCACTCTCCTGCTTTCTTACTGTGTATCTTTTTTTTTTTTTTTTTTTAAAGATTTTATTCATTTGAGAGAGTGTGCGCACACGCACAAGCAGGGGGAGGGGGCAGAGGGAGAGGGAGAAACAGGCTCCCCACCGAGCAGGGAGCCCGCTGCGGGGCTTGATCCCGAGACCCTGGGACCATGACCTGAGCCCAAAGCAGACGCTTAAACCACTGAGCCACCCTGGTGCCCCTCTCACTGTACTTTCAGCAAGTGACTGCACACCTCAAGGGCTTCAGTTTCCCTGTTTGTGAGATGAGATAACAGTACCTACCTTGGTTCGTATGGTAATTAAATGAGTCAGTACCTGTACGGTGCTTACCTCTAGCCGGCACCTAGCAGTCAATAAATGTAACCCTTATAAGCATTGTACACGGTGATACACAGAGCCTTAAGCTGGATCATCAGACCCTTAGGGTGCACTGAGGCCCTGGGAAAGGTCGCTTTATTTACCCTCTCCTGCTTTGGAGACCAGAGCGGTAGTGCTAATTTCTGTTCGTGGCTTCTGTGATTTGAGACAGGGTATTGCAGCTCCCTCTGATGGTTGGTGAACATTTGAGGATTCTCCTGTTGCGTATGCGCTTTTGCTCTTGGCTTAAATTGAAATCTGCTAGCAGGGACCTGCATGATATACATGGTAGATCTGTGAGTGTGTGGAGACAGTTTGTGACTGGGTTGTGACATTTAAGGAAGGATACATTTTTAAAGAATGTATTTGCTCTCTTTGTCTATTGCTAGTGTATAGTGAAAGGGAAATGAGAAGACTAAATGTCTAGCTGAATGGAAGAACTTTTTTTTTCTTAACATATATTGCATTATTTGTTTCAGAGGTACACATCTGAGCTTCAACAGTCTTGCACAAAGAATGGAAGAACTTTTGAGGGACTTGGTCCCTAATAGTCCTTAGAGACAACAGAAGGGAAGAGATGGTTGAATTGTTTAGAGAATAAGCTCAGCTTGGTGAGGAGGAGCCCAGGATGGAGTATATCCTTTGTATATTAGGACTTGACCAGGGTTGGAGGAGAAAACAGGAAGCTTATTGACACTTTCTTGTTTTGGTGGGTGCTAAGAGTTTAATTTATGGGTTCATGCTACATTTGTGGCCGGTATTTTAATTTCTAAAGTCTACCTTTGCCTTAACCTCTATAAAGGAACTAGCTGCTATAATTTACTTTCTAGGACATGTGTGGTTTTGCTTTAATTAGTATGTTTGCATTAACTCTCTTCTTTAGCATATTGTAGTTCTCTCTCTGGGAAGTAATAATGTTGGCCATGGAGTGCTTACTCGGTCAGGCGTGTTGTAAGCACCTTATGCATATTAGCTCATTTAATTCTCCCAACAACACTCAGATGGATACTATTATCCCCGTTTCACAGACCAAGGAACTGAATGAAGCCTGGACAGGAGAGGTGCCCTGCGGGTGGCAAGTGGTGGAACCAGGCTTGCAAACCTGAGTAGTGTATCTCCTGAGCGTGTGCTTATAACTGCTCCTTCATATTCCCGCAACTTGAAAGGATGCTATAAAAACTAGACGTGGACTGTGATGACTTAATGGATAACAACAGGAAGTGAGCTAAAGCTGATTTCTTAGTTCAGAATACTTTAACAAGTCTATGGGCTGGATGCACTGTTGACTCACAGGCTGCATTTTTGTGCTGGAAGAGATGGGACCTTATGTTTAGGGCTCTCTGCCTTCAGGCATGCCTCTGATTAACCGGCTTGGGGTCAGTCGCTTTTTCTATTCTGGATCTCCGTTTTCTCTCCCTATAAAAGGTTTCGGTTAGTTGATCACTAAGAGTTGTTTGAACTCCATAATTCCTTATACATTCAAAAATCAGAATATTTCCACTAAAATTCAGATTTCTGGCTCTTCATCACAAGAAGTGACGACAGGGACTTGTGTCCCACATGGCAGCAGCCGGCTGGAGCAGAACAGTGGTTAGCCATTGATATGGGCAATGTGCTCTTCAGTTGGCCCTAGTCCCCATCACTTCTGGCCTGTGCCACTCCTTTATGCCCCTGCCTCAACCCCAAGGCCAGTGTATTTGGGGCCCCCGCTTTATTGAGTCAAACCAGGGTGAATGAAGAGAAGTTCTAGAAAGCAGACTTCTTTTAGTAAAGGGAAATGTTCACAGGGATAGAACTGTATGAGGGGGAGAGGCTTCCTGGGGTAGATGAAGCTTTCTCTTGTGTTCAGATTGAAATTGAACGGGGTTGTTGTGGAATTGCTAAATGTAGGAGTCGTGCACAGAGTTCCACTGGCTGATACCTTAAGGGTCTTCTGAAGCCTGAGCACCCATGATTTTCTATCATTTGGTTATTTAAGAAACACTGAAGAGCCTCAGTTTCCACTTCGCTTTTCTCTATGTGTCTTAAGAGGAAAATATCATTTACGCTTGTTCTTAACCTCCCAGGCCAAACAATTGCACCCTCCGCACTTAGTGTTTATGTACTTACTTTTGTGGCACGGAACTGCTTCTTCACCTGACTCTCTAATGGCAGACAGACCTCCAATAGCCAGGAATTCCAGACTCTGTTATTAAAAGCCATAATTCAGTGTCAGATAACATTCCTGGCAGTGTAATTTAATATGGCCTGGGCATTTCAAGAAACCATATGACTTGTTTACTCAGTTCGGGTCATAGAAATACATGTCTGGGGGATTTGGAAGAATCCTACCATCCACCTCTCAATCTTCAGTAAGCCTTCCATCCTCCTCTCTCCTGATGGCTCTGTTCTTAAAGATCCCCAGGCTTCTCAAAAAGGAAGGAATTTTATGACTAGGAAATCTGGAAAGATTTAGAAAGAACCTGGGACTTCAGAACTTCTAGTTTTTCAGAAAGGAGCAGTTGTGCTTCTTGATGCAACATTAATTTGTCTAGAAACCAGGCTCCGTTTTTGAAAAGGAACGTAACCATTATCGTTGCATTTCTGAACATAAAAGTTAGTATATAAAGAATTTAATATTTTAACAGCCCCTGAAAGTCTTCGGCTTATCCCTAGAGGAGATGCTCCATGTTGTAAACACTCTAGAGGCCATCTTCCCTTACTGCTGAGTGACTGAGGTGATGCCGGAATTCCCTGTATTTGATCATGTAAAGTGAGAGATGGTAAATTTGAGTTAAAATGGAACTCACATCCTATTCGGATTATCTCCACTTTTGAGGATTTTGTTGGTAATATAAAACCCCGAGAGAAAAAAAAGGCCGCCTTGTGCTGCATGATTGTTCTTTATGAAGCTGCAATTACAGTGGTTTTGTCCCATGGAAACCTTGTCTATAGGTATAATGTCATCTTTTATTTTAAACTCTAAAGGATTAATCCCTTGGCAGTTTAACTTAAGGTAAGAGAAGTGTGTTTTACAGATTGAAATAAAAATATTATGTTTCTAGTCCTTTTTTCTATATGAGAGGAAAGTTAAATTTCTTTTACTTCAAAAGCATTGGTAATTGATTTCTGTAAGTATCTTAAAAATTTTTGTCTTTTCCATAATAAGTGTAGAAACACTTTTTAGTAGAAATAATCATTTGTCATAAAATTAAAGCTTATGCATAGATTGTTAGCCTTTTTTGTATGAAATACAGGTTCATGCATTTAATAAAGGTTAAAGATTAGAAATAATTTTGTGTTAAATGTATGGCTCATTCATGTCCTTTCCAGGCAAAAATCTATAATTAGTACATATTTTAGGTAAGATCCAAGCAATGTTTTCTTTTTTAACCAATTCAACCTATCTCTCCATCATAGTTTTTTTTACATAGTTCACTAAAACACTATTGAAAAGGCAAAGATGGGACATTTTTCTAAGTGTTGACCTGCACAAATCCTTTTTTTTTTTTTTCTGAAATTTTTCTCTTTTCTGGTCCCCACTTTCCACAGAAGATATTTTTCAGGCTATTCTGTAGCTGTGAACTCAACTAAACCTCCATCAGGAATGTGATTTCAAATGTCCCAAAGAATAGTGGAACAGGAAAGATGTTTTCCCCTTTATTTACCAGAAATATGTGTGAACTGTGTAAAAAGCTGCTTGAAATGGTCTTCGTCCTGGATACCCACAGGACTGGCTGCCTCTGTCAGGTCCCTTCTCTAAAGTGAGTGACCTCACCACTAAGGCACTCTCCAGCTCCTCTATTTAAAATAGCAGCATCCCTCCCCCACTCACCATTCCCAGCACTCCCTACCCCTCCCCTGCTTCATTTTACTTCTCATTAACACGTTCCATTGTCTGTCTTCCCCCCGCCCCCACATAAGAGCCACAAGAAACAGGCTTTAATTTTTTGTTCATCGTAAAGTTCCCAAAGCCTAGGAGTCCCTGGTGCATGGAAAGTGCTCAGGAAATATTAAGATCTGTTAAATAACCTGGAGATTAGAAAGATAGACCATGAATATGTTTCTAATGTCATGAAAAAATATTCTGACACTAAAATTTTTCTTAGCTTTTGACTTACGTAAGTGAAGTCAGGGAGATTCTAATTAGAGTCTCCTGTTAAAATGTTTATTCCTCCTGTAGAATGTGGCAGGAAGTAAGTGCCTGGTTCATGTCCTTGGTCTGAAGGGAAAAAGACATGAGCAGAAGGGTATCAAAAACAAGTTGTAACCAAATACAGTTCTGGACATGTGTTTATTGTCCTGCTTTAGAAAATACATTTTTCTCGTTTTAAATGAGAGACACATGCTTTATAGAAAAACTTAAGGGGCGCCTGGGTGGCTCAGTTGTTGAGCGTCTGCCTTCAGCTCAGGTCGTGATCTCAGGGTCCTGGGATCGAGCCCCACATCAGGCTCCACGCTCAGCGGGGAGTCTGCTTCTCCCTCTCCCACTCCCCTTGCTTGTGCTCTCTCTCCCTTGCTGTCTCAAATAAACAAAATCTTTATTAAAAAAAAAAAAACTTGAAAATATGGAACATTTAAAAAGAGGGAAGATAATAAAAACCATCTATAACCCAACCACTCAAATCTTTTTTTTTTTCATAATGTGGATACATATTTACTTTTACCAAATTGGGAATATATTGCATGTTTTATAGTTTTCTTAAATTTAAGGGTACATTTTGAAATTTGTTTCCATGATATTTCTGTGATGATCCCACTTTCCCCCTACATAAACAGTGCTACTGTAAACATCCTTATTTACCTAAAAATGGGTGCATATCCATGATTACTTCAGTCAAGTTCCTCAATATGGGACTAGTTAGAGGTTTTTCATGGGTAGCGTCGAGCAGGGTTTTGGTAACCCACTTAGTGAAGTCTTCAGAGGTATGCTCACTCTCTAGGATGGCTCCACTGAAGGAGAAAGAATACGTCTGTCAGTTACAGGTGCTGCTGTGGGGGCCTAGCCTAGCTTTTCTGCATGACTTTGCTCCAAGCTAGACCAGTCTGGCAGCTGGGGCAAGATACAGAAGGGCGCCAATCAGAAGAAATGAAGCCTGGGTAATAAAATCATTAGGACTGCAATTGGTGGAACCCCCTCTGTTCCCTTACCTTTATCTAAGTCTTGGAGATGTTAAGTGCAGATTGTGTTAGGAAATGCAGGTTTCAGTTGTGGTTCTACCTCAAATTGGCTTTACCATTGGCAAGTGACTTCCCTGCTCTGGGTCTCCTTTTCTTCCATTTGAAAGTGATGAGCAGGAGGCTCCTGGAGGGGGTCATGGTTTAGAGCAGTGATTCTCCACTCTGGCTGCACATTAGAATCACCTGGAGAGTTTAAAAATTACAGATGCCCAGGTTCCACATGGAGAGATTCTGATGTAATTAGTCTGGTGGGCAGAGCACTCTCCAGATGATTCTAATGTGCAGCTGGGGTTGACAACCACCACACTGGGTGAATCCAAAGGCCTCCTTGAGTTCTTACATTCCATAGTTCTTAATAATTTAAAGAGCTACTGTTTTTTTCCTTCGATAGTATCTGAATTCTACATGGGAATTTTTTAAATTTCAGGATTATAATTAAAACTATGAGGGTGTATACAATAAGTATTATTTCAAGACATGAGGTAGTGATTGACTAATAATCAGATTTTGGAGACCAGCAAGAACACAAACAGATGGCAAACACAGCAAGTACAGGAAAGCACACAAACTTCTGTAATAGTCAAAAAGAGTACAATAATGAGTCAGAAAAGATTAGACATTTTAATTAAGTTGGGTGAAATTTCAGTGATGTGCTAAATGTTCGTTATCTTGATTGTAGGCTTCTGGCATAAGAGGTAGAGATTGCCATGGTACTTTTACTGAGTAGGAAATATCACATTTGGCACCTCATGGTTGTCATTACCCAGTTCGGGAGGCCTCATATGGTGGTGATGGTGGTAAAAAAAAAAAAAAATCTGGTACCCAGTTGGCCTGGGCCTGGACTCTGACAGAGTCACTTGCCTAGGGAGACCTAAAGCACCATAGGTATGGAGATAGAAACTTGAAGTTCTCTGGTTGGTGAGAGTGATGGGAGGACTCTAGGATTTGAGCATAGTGGAAAAGGAGCTGCCAAGAACAGAGAGTCTTGCCGGGCAGAGAGGACTGGAAGCTCAGGAAGCAAGTGATTAACCTAAGTCTTCACCTGTGAATGGGCCTCATGTGTTATCCATCAGAACTGTTGTGAACCTACGCTACGCAGGAAAGGGGCAACTGTGAGCATTTAATGTTAACTATGATTATTGTCAAAATAAATATATTCGGACTCAGACTACAATCTGACCAGCTGATTCCCAGCCATCATGATCTCTGCCTGGACCGCTGTCACTCCTGGCTGATGTCCAGCTTCCCCTCCTGCCCCCTGCAGTCTGGTCCCCATGCTGCAGACAGAATGAAGTTTCAAAAATCAAAGGACATCACTCCCTGGCTCAGATCTTCCAGGGTCTGCGTATCATACTTGGAACCAAGTCCAAGTTCTTGCTGCCACCCCCAGGGCCTGGCCCGGCTTGGCCCCTGCCTCCTGTCCAAGCCTCTTTTCCAGCCATGTTTCCCCTCCCTCTGTCTTTCCCAGCCCCTCTTGCTGGTCCTCAGATATGCCCAACTTACTGCCACCTCGGGGCCTTTGGAATGCTTTCCTCCAGCTTTTCTGATAGAATTATGTATTTATACAGCAAATCATCTCTTTATACTTCTGAAATGTGTGAGAATGACTCCCAAACAGGAATATCTGGTAGACATGTTATCTGTTTCCCCCTTATTTAACCAACTTTTTTTTTTTCTCAATTCCACTTGCTCTTATGTCGCCTGTACCCTGAGGGGAATATCTTTCAGTAAAGTACAGTATGGTGGCTCTGGAATCATGGGAGTTAAGCACTCAAGTGGGCAGGGAGAGTTACTAGTCACCACGCTCAATTTTTGCAGGTTTTCTCCAGAGTTTTGCATGGCTCCTTTGCTCTGGAGGTCTGCAAGGGGTCTTTTTTTTTTTTTTTTTTTTTAACGGATAATCTAATAGAAATGTCCTTTGGAGTCAGCTGTTATGAAATACAGCAAGAGATCTGAAAGAAGTAGCTGGGCATAGTGCTGCCTGGATGTTTTTACTCGGAGTTGGGCATCTGGTAGACGTCATACTTCAAGGGGACCCGAGTGTTACTGCAAGGTTATAGGTTGATGGTAAACCCTACCTGTATAGTTTATGAATCTGTCTCTCTGTGTACACACTACTTCATTCCAGAAGAATCTAAAGTTAATGGGGCAGGGAAGAGGATGTCAGGATTTCTCCAATGAAGGAAAATAGTAAATTACAAATGATCGGTGAGATACGCCAAATTGTGACCTTTTGGGCAATGAGAGAAATCTCAAGTTTTCTCTTAAATCTGAGTAAGGAATTTGTTAAAGCAACTGTTGGTTGCAGCATTGAAGTTTTCTCTAGAATGTATTTAATTTCTTACGTATTTGCATGCCTTTACTTTTTGGCTCTTAACTATATGCACAGAGTTTGAAGCAATTAAGTGATATTATCCCTATCAATTTAAGAGTTTATTTCTATAGAAAACACATACTGCATCATTACTTTGTTGTTCTTTCCTTTCATAAATGCATTGATTATATGAAACGGATTCTATTTTATTGAGATGAAATCTCCTGCTAGACTGTGAGCTTTCTGAGTGCAGGTGCTTTATGCCTCCTAGCCCCTTGCCCTGGTAACTGGCAATCATTCAAGAAACCCATGCTAATCTGCGGTAATATTAATCTGGTGAATCATGACTCATCTTGATGCCATTCACCTGGTGGGAGGTACCTGGCCTTCATACCAAGCATTTAAAGGAAATAATCAGCCTCTTATGAGGCTCACCTTGCACACACTAAGCCTGCACAGGAGAGGTTAAATGTCCCTCTCACGGGGCCATGCTCAGAAAAAAAAAAAATGCAGTGATGCTTTATTACATACAATCTAAGTTCTGTACATTAAAAAGTCTTTAGTATCTTTCATCCTGTTGACCTTTATGACTATCTTGAAAAACCATTTACCTAACTTGATTCTTTTAAACTAGAAAGTCATCTTCTCTTTGGTAAAATGAAATGACTCTTGTAATTTGGTTTACTGCTGTCTAATACTAACCAATTTACTCCCTTTTTTCGGGAGATACTATATTAAGTATATCTTAGCTTATTACTCAAGAAGACTTTGTGTTTTATTTAGTCCTCTTGTGAAAAATACATTGTAGGTAAAAGGAAAAAAAGCCATTTTCTTTAGTGAAGCTAAATAGAACCTTAGAAGCATTTTTGAACCGTAGCATAACCATGAGTCTGCTCATTATTTTTATATTTATTCTTTGAAAAGGTGGCACGTAATTACTACGGTACATTTTGTGCATTTCAGAGTAAGTGATATTGACATTAAAATGAAATTTGAGTAGGTTAGGATATTGGAACACAGTGCTTGCTGTCACTGTTCGGTTAAAACAATTGCAGTTCATTGACTCATGCAAATATATTCTGTTTCCTGTTTGCATTTCATCACTTTTACCATCAGAATAATTTGAATAAGAAAACAACAGCTCAAACTCTGGCCCTTGATTGATTTGCTTATTGAAATGGGGCATCATTTTTCAAAGGAAGAGTAACCCTGAAATAGGCCATTTCCTTGCTTGGCCTATCTGGTAACCACCATATTTCTAAAAAAAAGATGTCACACAGGGGGGCTGATTGGTGGGAGGTGGGGGAGTGTCACTGTCAGTATTCACTCCACTGTCATGTGCTTCTGGGTGAGTCTCAGCCCCAGATTCCATCCATCTTTTTCAAGGAATGGAAATTTCTGGCGAAGAAGACATGCTTCCTTTCTGTAGCTAAGAGGCAGTTTGAAGAAGCTACTACTTCAACCCCATGTGACAAGTGTTCTATAAGTGTACAGTGTTTGCTGTTATTGAACTATACTCCAGGTGAAGAAAAACCTGAGACTCAAGGAAACAGGATCATCCAAAACGGGTGGGTGTCCAGTTGCCAAGGTGACAGAGCAGCAGGGTTCAAAGGCAAGAAGGTATGACATAACCCTCTCTACCTTCCCGTGCCTTGCTGTCTAGCAACGCAGTGATGGACACAGTCGGACTGTGCCTTGCTGCTATTCATGAGTTTAGGGCCATTCAACAGGCCCAACACCAGTTCCCCAGGGATTAGGGCCCGCGGAACGGGAGCTCTGACAAAGCTTCAGGTGAGATGACCAGATGATAGTGGGGGAGCCGAGCCCATCAGCAGCCACTCTTGGGGGGGGGGCATGTATATAATAAATAATGTAAATGGGAATAATAAATAATAGCCACTGTGCTCTTTCCGCATGCCCCGTCTTCTCTTCCCATGGAAGACCACTGAGGGAAATTCTACTTTTATGAATAAGCCCAGACATTCTTTCAGCAAATCACCTCTTCTGGCTCCAGGCTTATATATTAAATCTGCCACCTTGTTTATTAGAACTCCACAAATCTTGGTTGGACTTAATAAATATTAGAAGGAAGAGAGTGGATGCTCGTGAACACATAAGGCTCTAGGCACTGTGTTAGGTGTCTTTCATACTTTACTCCTTTCACAGACCCTGTGAGTTGGAAACTTGCCCAAAGGCACAGATGGACAGAAGCAAAGCTGGTATTTTAATCCAGATCTATATAAATTTCAAGTATATTGTGAGGCGTGTAGGCTTTCTTTGACTTTCTACTAATTTTTGTTTCAGTGTACTTTTTTATGAAGGGAAAAATTTCTTTATAGATAATCTGTATAGAAACTTTGTTTCCCATAAGAATTGGGAAACTTAGTCTGCCATTGTTAAATTTATTGCATATCTGCAGCAATGTAATTCCTTGGTTGCACAAGAAATATTTTTTATTGAAGTATAAGGTATAAATTACTATGGATTTAATTGTTCCACAAGTCAAACCTTGTCCCCTGTGGATATGGTCATGTCTTTGGTATATTATAGTCCTTGTCTGTAAATTGTGGCGTAAAGAATAGTTCTAGTTCGAGTGATTTATTCCCATCAGTTAAAAACGATGGTGTTCTTAGAGAATTGCATCAGGCTTTTGTCTACTAATGCTATTAAAGTAAAAGGGTCTCTGCAAATTTCTACCACTGAATGTTATTTTTAGCTTTATAAGTAAATCATTCCCTTCAAATTTATCCTACTGTGATTTTCCTAAGTTTGTAATTACTCTTAACATTGCAAGCCACTGCCAAACCCCATTTACCAGAAAAATATTTCCAGGTCAAAATAAAAGAATGATACTGTTACTGTCATTATGGGAATTTAAAAATAGGTGTGTGTATACGTGTGTGTATATATAGTATATAGTTTAGAATTTTAATTGGACTTGGATGATGTCTGATTCATGTAATCCCAGAACAGTTTTGCTTGCTCATTAAATTGCTACACCCTTGATTTTAAATAAGATTTTCTTTAATTGGGTTTGTGGTTCTTCATGCTCAGTAATTCACTTGTCTATTTTTAGTGTTCTTCTGTTGCTTATTTTAACATTCCTAGTATATTCTACTTGTAAGATTCTTATTAGAGTACTCCTGAGAATTTTTTTTCTTTACATATGTACATTGTTTTATCTTGTTCACAAATCTCCCCGGGTGCAAGTAGGCCAAAAAGGCCCTTGTAGCGTGACCTTTTATCTGCCTGCCGGTCAGTGGATTTGTAATTTTTTTCGTCTATATTACCAGAATTACCCGGGTATTACTTATATTACTTATTCAACCACAAAATAGAAACAGACTTTTACTGAAAGATTTCAGAGATCATCAATTTTGATCACTTTATTTTATTGACAAAAAATACGAATTAATCATTTTATTTTTTAAAAAAGATTTTATTTACTTGACAGAGCATGCGTACACAAACAGGGGGAGTGGCAGAGGGAGAAGCAGGCTCCCCACTGAGCTAGGAGCCCGATCAAGACTTGATCCCAGGACCCTGAGATCATGACCTGAGCCGAAGGCAGATGCTTAACGGACTGAGCCACCCCTAAATGATTAGGGGCCCCTAATCATTTTATTTTATCAAGGAAAACCATGAAGCCCCAAGAGTTTGCCTTACTGGAGACTACCTAGCAGGGGAGAAGTGTAGTTGGGAGGGACACTCACTTGGGTGGTATCTGGGACAGGTTTAGGGACCACTTCCTCTGGATTAGAATTCTCTACCTTGGCACTATTGGCATTTTGGGCCTGATAACTTACGTACATCACAGGTTTTGTGATGAACACTGGTTAATTTCTGTCCTCCTCACTCCTTGGGCATGGCCCTTCAGGTTACTTAGCAGATAACTCCCCCCGCCCCCAACCTCGGTGCATCCAGAGGAGCAGATTTTGCCCTCTGCTACTGAGATTGCCAATATAGCTGATTGGCTCTGTAGCCTCTGAACAGTTGCTTTCTGAACGGTTTGAAAGCATCTTCCATTGATAATGCACAGCTCAGGTGTCATCAGAGGCCTAGGAGGAAGTTGTGTGCAGAATGTTCTCAGTACTCTTCGTTCCTTTTTATGTGGGTCCTTGGTCTTATGTGTCCTGGCAACTTAGGTAGCCTTGAACTCCTGTTTGTTTCACCCCCATTTGTAAGGTTGCAGTAAGCCCCAGGCTGCTGCTTTGTTTGGTCACTATGATTTGAGATCCCACTTCACAAATTCCCTGGGGGTTGGGGGCAGTTGGGGAGGCAGCAAATGTACGGCTCCCCTCAGTGTATTTTCCTTTTTTCTAGGCTCTTGGCCCCTCATGTCCTTGTTGCCTTGATTATTCTCATCTTAAATTGCTATTTGTTTTTTTTTAATCTTCTGTTAATTGTGAAGGTTATTCTGTTACAGTCTGTTCCATCATAGGTTAAAAAAAAAATTAGCCTATTTATTTTTGTTTATGCATTTCTGTTCCTAGGATCTGCTATCTATTCTCTTGCTCTCAAGGCCCGTCTTAAATGCTTCCTCTTTTCTGAGGCATTTCCTTATGCTCCCTTCTAGATGTGAACTCTTCCTTACATGTTCTCAGACTTTTTGTACTTGTTTTAAAGTATTTGGCATATTTTAACCATGAATCTTATGTTTGCGTATCCCCATCCTTAGATTTGGAGTGACCTGAGGGCAGAGTCATTCCTTCTATACCCTGAATTCCTTTGTACTACCTAGTACAGAGGACTGACCTTCTACAAAGCAGGATGTTGCTCAGGATGTTGTACAGAACTGAAATGACTGTAGAGTGCTAGCATGGGCAGTAGACGTCTTCAAGCTTAGAACTAGAATTTTTACCATACAAAAAAAAATTTTTTTTTTTTTTAATTTTATTTATTTGACAGAGAGAACGAGAGAACACAAGCAGGGGGAGTGGCAGGCAGAAGGAGAGGGAGAAGCAGGCTCAAAGCTAAGCAGAGAGCTGACATGGAACTTGATCCCAGGACCCTGAGGTCATGACCTAAGCTAAAGGCAGATGTTTAACCGACTGAGCCACCCGATGCCCACAAAATGTCTTGATACATGACAGGAACAAAGAGGCACAGTAATGGTATTATATTATTATTATTATTATTTTTAAAGATTTATTTATTCATTTGAGAGAGCGAGAATGAGAGAGAGTACATGAGAGGGGGGAGGGTCAGAGGGAGAAGCAGGCTCCTCGCCGAGCAGGGAGCCCGATGCGGGACTCGATCCCGGGACTCCAGGATCATGACCTGAGCCGAAGGCAGTTGCTTAACCAACTGAGCCACCCAGGCGCCCTGGTATTATATTATTTGTAATAAGATTGGGCTGGGGGTAAAGAGCAAAGCAGACCTAATTAATTCCCTTTTTTCCCTTATTTTATGAAAGTATCACTGCCATTCGTTGACCACTCTGTATCTCTCATTGTGCTATGAGCTTTTACATAGGTTATCTCACTTAATCCTCTCAGAAACCCTCTGGGGTTAGATTATTTTGACTACAGATGAGGTTATTAAGTTTAAGCAACATGCCCCAAATCACACTCATTTGGTGGCAGAATTGGAACTTGAGCACCAGTGAAACTCCAGAGCCTGAGCTGTGAGCACATATTATGGGATGTATTCCCTGTCTTTGGGCTGCAAGGAACTGTTAAAAAGAAGATAAATGAAAGTTCCTTCTATTGACATGCAAATATGTTTACTTAGCTTGCTATGTAAATGCAACGAATGTTGCATGTTGAATGATGTTGAGCCTCCCTGTGTTCAGCTTTAAAATGGCAATCAATATGGTACTTAGCAACATGTTGAGCCTCCCTGTGTTCAACTTTAAAATAGCAATCAATATGGTACTTAGCAAATTTTGTTGAATCTAAAATACCACTGATTTTAAGATGTAAGAATATCTTATTACACTGAGGAAAAAAAAAAAACAATATCACAACTTTGATATGGTATTGTTTATAAGAAGCATCCTGATTTCAGAGATGTTAAAATGTAAAAAAAAAAAATCTTCATAGAATTGAGCTACCATGTCATCAGTTGTGAGAATTTTATGAGCATGAGTGTATAGCACTTAGTGTAGAACCTTTTAAATGATTAAACATAGGACCATAAAATATTGATAATGAACCAGTACGTAATCTAAGAAAAGACATGGAATTTATTTAAAAAAAAAAAAAAAAAACAGCAGCGCCTGGGTGGTTCAGTCATTAAGCATCTGCCTTCGGCTCAGGTCATAATCCCAGGGTCCTGGGATCAAGCCCCACATCGGGCTCCCTGCTCTGCGGAAGCCTGCTTCTCCCTCTCCCACTCCCCCTGCTTTGTTCCAGCTCTCACTGTGGCTTTCTCTGTCAAATAACTAAATAAAATCTTTTTTTTTTTTTTTTTAAAGATTTTATTATTTGAGAGAGAGAATGAGAGAGAGCACGAGAGGGAAGAGGGTCAGAGGGAGAAGCAGACCCCCTGCTGAGCAGGACGCCCGATGCAGGACTCGATCTAGGGACTCCAGGATCATGACCTGAGCCGAAGGCAGTCGCTTAACCAACTGAGCCACCCAGGCGCCCCACTAAATAAAATCTTAAAAAAAAAAAAAAAAACTAGAAAAATATTCTCAAGACAAAAGCTTGCTGGTACCAACTAGAGTATGTAAGGATTATTAGCCTGGCCAGAAGAGCTCTGCAGACTGGTGTGCCCCAGTGCTTGTAATCAAGATGTGCTCCCCAGGTCTGAAGCAGGCATGGGCCCAGAGCACTGCAGAGATGCGTTCCTCCCAGCCTTCCTCCCTGAGTGGTATGCTCAAGAAGGAACTGGAACAACTTGGTGGGATGGGAGGGAGAATGGATACCAGTTAATACGGTGTGAACCGTCATGGTGCCTGTAATGGAAGGTGTAATTGATGTGTTGGGATGTGTCAAAAGACCCCCAGAATAGCTCAAAGAATAGAAGTGGTTGACCTCTCTCTCTTTGCCTTGGCCCAGGGTAATGACATTTTAATCATTCAACAAAAGAACAAAAGACATCCCTATTGGCATGGATGAAGTAAGAGCTAGTTAAAATGGTTTGAGCTTTTCTAGTCTTCTTGGAAATTCTATTCATGTAGTAAGGAGGGTAATACATGATACAGACAAGATCCCCTTTCCATGGAGCGCATATAGCATGGGAAGCTTATCAGATGATGTAGCAGGCAGGCCTCATGACCATTTGCACATGTCGCCATCACTTGAGCGCCATTATGTTCAGAAGGAAATGAACATTTTCAAGGGTTTACTGTCAGGCAGGCATTGTGCTGGCCTGTCACATCATTTTTTAGATAGGCTGCATGGCTTACTGGTTAGAGCCAGGCTAGACCCAGTCTGCGTAGGCACAGATCCCAGTTCTGCCTCATAATAGCTTTGCTACCTGATATGCGTTAACCTCCCTGGTTCAGTTTCCTTGTATATAAAATGGGAAAAATGGACCTATTTCACGAAGTTTTTATAAGAATTAAATGGGTTAATTTATTTTTTTAAATTTTTTTATTATGTTAATCCCCATACATTACATCATTAGTTTTAGATGTAGTGTTCCATGATTCA
>NC_138370.1:72498349-72532818 GCF_054177405.1 Leptonychotes weddellii
TTTTTTTTTTTTTTTTAAAGATTTTATTTATTTATTTGAGAGAGAGAGAATGAGAGACAGAGAGCATGAGAGGGAGGAGGGTCAGAGGGAGAAGCAGACTCCCTGCCGAGCAGGGAGCCCGATGCGGGACTCGATCCCGGGACTCCAGGATCACGACCTGAGCCGAAGGCAGTCACTTAACCAACTGAGCCACCCAGGCGCCCCGGGTATTCATCCTTTCTGATGGCTGAGTAATATTCCATTGTATATATGGACCACATCTTCTTTATCCATTCATCTGTTGAAGGGCATCTCGGCTCACGGAGCACTGGGTGTTATACGCAAACATTGAATCATGGAACACTACATCAAGAACTCATGATGTACTGTACGGTGACTAACATAACATAATAAAAAAAATCCATAAATGGGATAGTTGGGCATTTTCTGGTTAGGCTCTACATTCAGCTTGTAAGGCAAAACGAGCCTGGCAAACTCCTTGAATTACCCATAAAGTACAATATAAAGGGTTGGTTTGTGTAGACTGTACCACCTGCTTGGCAACTTCATCACTTTAACTCTAGACCCTTCATTATTCAGCTTACTTATCCACAAAACACTCTTTTCTCTTTGGTCACTGGAGATTTTTTTTGGCTTGTTGCTTTGTTTTCATTATGTCTTATTGGTCAGTGGCAAGACAAATTTCTTAAAATCTTTCATACATACATTTTGTAGGCTTCTCTGTGTTAAGCTTGACTGCTCCATTGCCTACGGGGTACACCCCCCCCCCAACTATTTGGTCAGTGGGAATATTTAAAGATATGTTTTTCTTCTTTCCCCTCCCCAAGCCCCCAGTAAGTAAGAGTTTCGTCTGGGTAAGCTATATGCACATGTGATGTAACTCCACGTTCTGAGGTAAAGCCATTGGCACAAGGGCATTAGGCTGAGGGCCAAATGGGGGCTGGGATCCAACATAATCTCTGCCATCTGAGCCTTGTGGCCATGGAGCGCCTGCTCAGGGAAGTTTTGGAATTCTCCCAGAGGTAACTTCCTCAATGCCCTGGTTCTAGAAAACACTCCTTCTTTGGTGTGTTTGTAATGCCACTTCCTCCTGCCTTAGGGACCAAGAGGTTTGCGGGCGTCTTCACCCCAATCCTTCTCAACAGCAGGAGCAGATGGCAAACCCTACGAGCCACGGCCAACCATACAATTCCCACCTACTCAGCTCAGCTGGACAATTGCAGTCAGGCTAAAGCTAGAGCGTGGGTCATTTTGTGATGTGGTTTCTTTTCAGAAGTTCCTCATGATCTCAGCTGTTTCATTTGATTAGATTATGGAGGAAGATCCAGGGAGGGCTGAGGAGGAGATTCTGGCTGAACTAGACCCTGCACATTGGCCATGAAAACAGACACACAGTGCAGTTCGGCTGCACCGAATGGATAAAACGCTTCCTCACCCTCGCAAGGTTGTCTGCGTGCTCCAGCAAAGCACCGCTATCTTGCTCACAAACACTCCCGACTGACATCAGAATCTAAGGGGTATAAAGGTAACGGAAGAAAAGAGACATAGATCACCAAACGTGGCCCTCCGCTTGGTTTTTTGGACTTTTACGTCCGGCTAACAACGGAGATAAATGGACAATTCCTTGCCCGTGAACTGGAACACTACACATATGGATGGACTCAGGAGGGCATCTGATAAAAGTTACAGATAATTCCACTTCAAAGACACCTGTGCTTTCCATTTTCTTTCTTTTTTTTTTTTTTAAAGATTTTATTTATTCATTTATTTGAGAGAGTGAGACAGAGAGAGCACACGAGAGGGGGGAGGGTCAGAGGGAGAAGCAGACTCCCTGCCAAGCAGGGAAACCGATGCGGGGCTGGATCCCAGGACCCTGGGATCATGACCTGAGCCAAAGGCAGACTGAGACACCCAGGCGTCCCAGGGCTCTACTTTTTTTTTTTTTTTAAGATTTTATTTATTTATTTGCGAGAGAGAGAATGAGAGAGAGAGAGAGAGCATGAGAGGGGGAGGGTCAGAGGGAGAAACAGACTCCCTGCTGAGCAGGGAGCCCGATGCGGAACTCGATCCCGGGACTCCAGGATCATGACCTGAGCCAAAGGCAGTCGCTTAACCAACTGAGCCACCCAGGGCGCCCTGTGCTTTCCATTTTCAAATGCTTTAATCACTTGGCCCCTATGCCTGTGTCTGCAACACAGGCCGCTGGGGGAACAGATGTGTCCCATCGCTACCGGGAAAAGCCCCACATGTGAGAATCAGGCTATCAGCGACACTCCGCGCCAGAGCCCATCTGCCTCTGGTGCCCCACACCAACAGTCCACACAGGGCAGAAACTATCAATGAAATAAACTTTTGTGGCAGAACTCAAAAGGGAAAATAGGAGACCTTACCTGAGCCATACAGCTTGCTAACAAATCCCTCTGCAACCAGTGAACAACAGAATTTGGACTGCAACTCATGTTCCACTCTGCCTCCGAGCAGAGTCCAAGGACAGCAGCTGCAGTGGCTACCACTGGAGGCCCAGCACATGTGCGAAGATACTGGTGCCACTTTAAGAGAATAAGGGGCAACAAGAAAGAAAGGCTTCTTTACAGAGGCCGAAATGGTCTCCGGGGACAGTTAGCTGGTACACAGTCTGGAACCGAGGCTTATGATCCTTTGCACCTGGGACAACAGCTCTCTGGGAGAATCTTTCACGAGGTTACTCCCCAACTCCCACCCCCACTTAGAAACAGAGCATATGGACTCTGTTGGAGGGGTTACTGTAGAATATATAGAGTGACAAAGGCAAAACATGGCAAAACACCCTTAAGAATGTCACATCACCAGCTAAATGGCTACGTACAGGTGGGAATGAGCGGATGATGCCGCCTTTGTAAACTTGTTGGCTGACCTTTGCCAGTGACAGCTCATTTCTCAACCTAAAGGTAAAATACCATTCAGTGACCAAGAAAGTTTAAAAATCCCAGCATGAAACAAAGACTTTGTAAAGAATGAATGAATGAAAGCTGATTTAGGGAAGCAGGTTGGCTAAAATGTTAGAGCAAAAGTAAGGATCAAATTGAGAAAGTTTTTAATTGCATTTTTGAGATTCCTTTCCTCAAGTGCTATATCGTGTCAAAACTTTCCTATAGCACCTAAATAAAGCATGACAAAACCGTGGAAGACTATTACTGAAGACAGGTGTGTTTTTCTACTCAAGTGACTGTCCAAAGAATTTATCCAAACTCATTTTCTCCAACTACCTTCCACCTAAATTTGCTACACTACAGTGAACTGTATTTTATTCTCTCACCTCACACTCCCTCAGCTGTGAGAATCTGGTCCGTGATAGATCCGTTATGGAAAGTGTTTGCACATATCGTAAGTCTCATCATTTATATACCAAGTTTAGGAATAAAGAGAGACAATTTGAGTGTACTAAGTGCCTTCCTTTATTCAATCAGTATTTATTGTGTACCTACAAGGTACTCTAGTGCTGACCAACAGAAATCGGGGAGTCATTTAAATGAAATTTAAATTTTTCTAGTAGCCATATTCTTTTAAAAAATAAAATTTTAATATTTATCCAATTATCAAAAATATCATTTCAATATACTATCAACATAAAAATTGAGATACTTTACATTTTTTTATTTTTTTAATTATAATTCAATTAGCCAACATATGGTACATCATTAGTTTCAGGGGTAGAGTTCAGTGATTCATCAGTTGCGTATAACACCCAGTGCTCATCACATCACATGCCCTCCTTAATGCCCATCGCCCAGTTACCCCATCCCCCCACCCCCCTCCCTCCAGCAATCCTCAGTTTGTTTCCTATAGTTAAGAGTCTCTCATGGTTTGTCTTCCTCTCTGATTTTTTCCTTTTCAGTTTTCCCTCCCTTCCCCTGTGATCCTCTGTACCTCTACATTCTTTTTTATTCCAAGTCTTCAAAATCTAGTTTGTATTTTATACCTTCAGGGTCTCATTTCACCATCCACACTCAAGTCCTCAACAGCCCTCTAGAGCTAGTGGCTCCCAAGTTGGACAGCATATTTCTAGACAATTTGTGCTTTCCTGCCTGTCTTACTTATTTGCTTTGGTCTCTCTGCCTGAATGATTTTATGCTTCATCCATACAGCCACTTATTCAACATGTATTAAACCCTGATTATGGCAACAAAGCAGAATAATTAACCTGTAAACCCACCTCTTATAAAACCCTAGGATATTTTTGCTATAACAAATATTCTTTGAAATAAATAGCTAGGAATTACAGGAAAATAAGGAAAATTTGAACCAAAAACTAGACAGGGGTGGAAGTGGTAACTGGGCTGCCAGTGGGTTGGTCCTAGGCATCTGGGAAGTCAAGCTTCCATATAACACAAGTGAGGCTTGGCAGATGCTTGAGACATGAGTTAGAGTTGAAATCTATCTCTAACAATGGGACCACAGAGTGGTATTCCCACAGTGAAACAGGAAAAAAGTCCTCCCTCAATCACAGAGGAGGAAGACAAGAATAAATGGAAAAGAAATCTCTTAAAGTTTATGTCTATGGATCTCTCCCCCACTTAGGCTTGAGGTTCAAATTTAAACTGATGTGTATATTCCAGTAACTCCCAGAAATACCACTGGGTGCTTGGCAGAAGCAAACACAAAACATCTCATGGGGCATATACCCCATCCCAGGGCACACCAGATCATAACTGGTTAAGCTCACAATATATGTAAAATCAAATGAGAAAACAACGCATCCTGGGCAGAGTTAGCTGGCCCAACAAAGAGCAGGATTAGTCCCCTCTCAAGAAATTCTGATAATAGAAATATCAAAGAGAACTTGTAAGATAAATATACTCACAATATTAAAGTCATAAAAGGAGGCAGCAAAAACACAAGAAATGTCACAAAAAAATAGCAGGCAGAATAAACCAAATAAATTATACTTGAAATGAATATTGCCATTAGATTAAAATAAAAAACCTTATATTTGGGTTAAATACTGACTTCTGATTTAGTTTGAAGAGAGGGTTAGTGAACTGGAAGAAAATGATTTATAACTCTGTAACTGGAGAAACTACTACTTAAGAATTATGTTGAAATAAGGATATTTTTAGGCAAAGATTTAGTTTACCACTCAGAGACCCATGTTTTAAAAAGGTAGTAAAATATATTGTTTAATCAATTATTTAGAATAGGAATGGTAATAATAGAATAATTTATTTGGAAGATATAAGAAAAAGTAGATCTAAAAACAGTCATAGAGGTGGTAGATGACGGGTCTTCTAAGAATACAATGCTTATTGGCTTTATACTTTAAATTGTATATACATTTAAAAATTTTAAGGGTAAAATTAAAAAATTGAGATACTTTTTTTTTTTTAATCTTTTAAACATGTAGAGAGGAAAGAGGAAATAAACATTATAGATCAGGCGCTGTACGAGACACTGGAATCCCCAGAATGAATAATCAAGGGGAAAAAAAAAAACCATTTAGTTGATGAATAAGAAACATAAGCAAATATTTATGATACACTGAGAAAAGACACAAAGTGAGAATATGTTGGAAGAAATTATCTAGTCTGCATAGAGCAATCAGGAAAGAATTAGTGAGGTTCCTAGAGCAGCCCTATTGAGCAGCCCCAATAGAAATATGAGACACACGTCAAGTGTGTCAGTAGTCCCATGTGGCTAATGGTAATCACATTGGCTGAGATTGCAGCTTCCAGAGCAGCAGCTTCCAACTTAATGTTCTGTGTATCCATGTGCTCAAGGACATTTAGGTGGGGTGTACAATATATTTCCTGTGTTCAAATGAGTTTGGTAAATTCCAGGATGAGCAAAATTAAAGTCTAAACTGCAGAGCTTCTCAGAGCCTTTAATATGTATATACCCCCAAGAGGGAATGTGGTATACACTATGTTTCACAAATGTATTTGCTCACGTAGTACCTTTTGTCTACTGATAATGTCTGATAATGTCTCCCAGAGAAATCCGCTATGGAATATCACTGAGAAACTCTGATTTCAGTCATATGGAAAACTCAAAGGAATTGGCAAGATGTAAAGTTGGAAACACAGGCAAATGTCAGATCAGAATCTTACCTGATAGGCTAAGAAGTTCAGATCTTGAAATAAGCGATATGAAGCTTTGAAGACATTGGAGCAGAAGAATTAGGAGTAATGCCTCTGAGTTTCAAATGTGGCCATATTAAGCTAACGTGTTATGGCTGTCATTCCCTATACCAGAGTTGAGAGGGGGTCCTTACGTGACTTCACTAGGGATATGGTCAGACGCTTTCCCCCAGTTAAACACAGGCAAAGCTAACCTCTTTCTTGTCAGCTGGTCACACAATCATTCTTCTTCAGGGGGCCTGCTGAGATGAGAGGAAGAAAAAAAAATCCCCAAACTGAAATGAATCCAGGTCACAGAGAGGTTCTCCTCGATTGTGGAACCAGTTTAGTTCAAAAGGAATTAGACCATGCTCATAAGCCATAATAAATAACAATATTCTCTGGAGTACATGACTGATAATTAGGATTGGGGCACGCAGTGTTAGACAGACAACTTCACTTTTTCTGAAAAATGTTTTAATAGATCCAATAGCCACATTGTTCAAATTACACCCATGCACACATGCACCCTCTCATACAATGAAAAGCTTCTGTTCTGCTCTTCTGCCTAGCTTCCATCACCTATGTAGCAGAAACTGGATAGCTGGTGTCTAAACCTGATTCTTCTTTGTCTTGGCACACAGCTAGACTACATTTTCCAGCCCCTCTTGTAATTAGATACACCATGGTATTGAATCTCAGTCATGGGCATATCCCGTCACTTCCCTGTCTGGCCCATAACAAACTCCTCCATTCATCCTCCCTCTTTTCCCATCTGCTGGCTGAATGTCAACACCTACAGCAACCTTGGAAGTCATGTAAAGAAGGTGAGGCCTCTATCAACCTTAGATCCTGGGTGACAGAGGACAGAGCTCTCCTCCCTGCCCCCACTATATAGTCCATGTGGATATATTCCAATTGCTGTAACCAGTCTCTCATTCATGGATTTGGAGTAGACATTGATTTTTTTTAAATTTATTTGAGAGAGAGAGAGGGAGAGGGAGGGAGGGAGAGAGAGGAAGGAGCAACAGGAGAGGGACAAGCAGAGCCCAATGTGGGGCTTGATCCCAGGACCCTGAGATCATGACCTGAACCAAAACCAAGAGTAGGATGCTCAACCCACTGAGCCACCCAGGCGCCCCTAGACACTGATTTTTAACCCTCCCTGTGCTAGTGTTCTTAAAGATTGTTAATGAGCTTAGAATATTTTTTGTCCAATCCTGCTTGATTAAGATGTATATATAGTACAGAGTAAATCTGACAGGAACTTTAAAGCTAGAATATAACAGAACTGCAAGGCTGAGAATAATGTTATTGATAAACACACTGTTGAAATCTCACTTTGCACACTGAGTACAGTGTTGGGACAAGCTGGAACCCAAAATCCCCTCTGTAGAATTAATCATGTTACTGCGTAGAGCACCAGACAACTACTCCATTCAAATATTACTGATGTCATATGAAAAAAGGCTGATGGGTTCACATTTGGCATTCATTAAGAGGCAGTGGCTGGAATTAGTCAGAATCCTTGATGATTAATCTTTGATATGCATGGCCACAAATGTTGTGCAGTCACTTAGCCAGATGTTTCTTATGGATCCTGCTAAAGGACTGGAGCATGTCTCAGAAACCATTTGCTTAGTCATATAACTAGTTTGCTTTTGCCAACAGCTTGAGAGTTTAAAAAAGAATAAAAGCCTGTCCCCCACTGGAAAATTCTGGAATTTTGCCATAATCATTACATACAGTGCTCTTAGGAAATTCCAGCTTTATGGCTCTTTAGACAAATGGAATATAATTTTACTGTCAGCAGAGAACACTAAAAAACAAAGTAATAAAAGAAAGCAACAACACAGCACCATGCTCTTTAATAACCTTCTTTAAAATTAAGTATCAATTATAATTTTGCAATTTATTCTCAAACAAGAACTGGGGCATATTTGAGGCTTTGGACTTCAGTGTTGGTGTTGGGCTTATGATGGAAATGAAGTGCTTCTTAAATTTAAAACACTGTAAAATTCCCAAAGGTAATCTTGACACTTCACTTTATTTCATATGTTTCTCAATAATGAAAATACCATTTCAAATAAAAAAAACACCTTGTCAGTAAAGCTCATATCCTAAATATCCAATTATTTAGTGTGCTTTCTTTCTTTTTTTTTTTTTTAAAGATTTTATTTATTTATTTGAGAGAGAGAGAATGAGAGAGAGCACATGAGAGGGGGGAGGGTCAGAGGGAGAAGCAGACTCCCTGCCCATCAGGGAGCCCGATGCGGGACTCGATCCCGGGACTCCAGGATCATGACCTGAGCCGAAGGCAGTCGCTTAACCAACTGAGCCACCCAGGCGCCCCAGTGTGCTTTCTTTGATATGACATTAATTTAGTAAAGATTCAACACTGGCAATTAAAAATAACCTTAATATTCACCCAAATCAACATCACTTATTAAGATATGCCACCATCATTAATGATTATTTGCTTTCTCTGTGAGTACTTGGGAAGCATCTGATTCTAAGAATGGATGCCCTAGATATTTTCACAGCTATTCTTACAATCACCCAAGAGCTAGCTGCATTTTAATGGAGAAGATGACTATATATAACTTGTGAACACACTGATATTCCCTGAGATGAAAGGTTCTGCAGAAACCATAGAATGCACATACTTCCTTAAAAAGAAAGGTAAACATTTTCCCTGGATTCTATCCTGGTTACTTAGTATGTCATTCCTTTGAAAATTTATAGAAACAGGCTCCATTCCCATGTAATGCCAAATAGCCTTGAGATTATCCCTACTGATACAGCTTATATTTTCTTAGATACCATGGAAGAGGCTACACAATACAAACTAGACATCCTACTTCACAAACTCAGGGTCAGGCATACCAGACATAGGGCGACGGTCTCTCTGCACCTCCCCCTTCAACCTTTGTTCAGTTTATGGAGACCTTAAATCAGACTACCCTACTTTACACACTAGTACAGTCACAACAATATGCGAAGTTTTTTTTTTAATTAACGCTTTAGTATATAGATAAGTATCAAAATATTGCCCTTACTATTGTTAGTAATTTGATGGAAGCTGGATAACCTTAATGCGAAACTGGACCTCATGATCAGTACTTATCTGGGTAGGAGAAATTCCTGGCTATACATCAGCGGACCAGCCAAAGAGAATTACTGCACAAATTATGGCGTCGTAAGTTAAATTAAAGCCAGTCCTATCATTCAACAGAGTGAAAAGGCAAACTATGGAATGGGAGAAAATACTTGCAAATCATATATCTGATAAGAAGTTAATATCCAGAGTAAAGAACTACAACTTAAGAACAAAAAACCTCAATAACCCAATTAAAAAATGGACATAGAACCTGAATAAACATTTCTCCAAAGATGGTATAGAAATAGCTAACAAGCATAATGAAAAGATGCTTAACATCACCAATCATTAGAGAAATGCAAATCAAAACCCACAATGTGTGATCATCTCATATCCACTAGGATGGCGACCATAAAAATAAAGGAAGGAAGGGAGGGAGGGAGGGAAAGAAAGAAAAAAAGAAAGAAAGAAAAAGAAAGAAAAAGAGAAAGAAAGAAAGAAAGAAAGAAAGAAAGAAAAAGAAAGAAAGAAAAAGAAAAAGAAAAAGAGAAAAAGAAAGAAAGAAAGAAAGAAAACAGAAAGTAACAAGTGTTGCTGAGCATGTGGAGAAATTGGAACCCTTGTGCACTGATGGTGGGAATGTAAAATGGTACAGCTGCTTTGGAAAACAGTGGCAGTGTCTTAAGAAATTAAAAATAGAATTATCATATGATCCAATAATCCTACTTCCGGGTATATACCCCAAAGAACTGAAGGCAGGATCTCAAAGAGATATTTGCATACCATATTCATAGCAGTATTATTCACAACAGCCAAGAGGTAGAAGCAACCCAAGTATCCATCCATGAGGAAGAGATGAATATGATACACAACATACAATGGAACACTATTCATTCTTAAAAAGAAAGAAAATCCTGCATATGCTACAACATGAATAAATCCTGAGGACCTTATGCGACATGAAATCAGCCAGTCCCAAAAAGACAAATAGTGTGTAATTTCACTTACAGGAGGTATAGGACAAAGGAGAATGGTAGTTGCAAGCGGCCAGGAGGGGGATGGGAGAGTGGGGAGTTACTATTTCACGGGTAGGGAGTTTCAGTTTTGCAAGATGAAAAAGTTCTAGAGATCTGGGCACAACAGTGTATATATTTATTGCTACTTAACTGTACACTTAAAAATGGTGAAGTTGGTAAATTGCATGTTGTTTACCACAATTAAAAACTACAAAAAGAAAACAAAACAAAACCCTTTGGGCCAGTCTAAGAAACCACAGTCACGAAAACTCCACTAGAATCCTGTCGTTCCCTCAAAGGCAGTGCTAGTTGCTTTTCAGCTGATCAAAGCTACTTTCAGGTAATCAAAGTACCTTTTACTTTCGCCAGCTCTTGCCAATTTAACCCAAAAAGCCACAGTTCCAGCATGTTTTCATAACTCTGTGAATTTTTTGTTAGGCACTCTTCCTTCCAAAGCTCAGTGAATAATAAAGGGACACAACTGATATTAGCTAAGAGAGTAGAGCTTAACAGTTCGCACACACACACACACACAAAATAACTAAATGGGAAGAATCCTCTCACAATTTCTATGTGTCATTAAATCACTACAGTATACACTTTAAATATCTTACAATTTTATATGTCAATTATACCTCAATAAAGCTGAAATTTTTTTTAAAAAGGACATAACAGAAAATATTTAATCCAGATCAGATGTCCACACTGGCTCTGGAGAGTGGAGAAACTGGCCCTCGCCCATCTGTTCTGAGCCCTCTGGGTGTGAGCCACAATGCAAAGGCTCCAAATCCAAGCTGCTTTCTGCAGCTGCTTCACAGCCGGCAAGACCACGCACGTGGGAGGCCTCCCCACGGTCTCCTCCGAGAAGAATGCCATGGAATGTTTAGTGGATAAATGAAGAGGACACAACAGAAGTTAATTACACATTTACCACCCATGGGGAAACATGTATGTGTTGCTAAGTGCCAAGTGAGAAAATAAATCGAAATCCCACAGAACGGCACTATTAGCTCAGGAGATGATGCTGGTGACAGAACATGGCATAGCGAGGCAGTGACGCTCATTCGTTACTCCAGGCTACGTCCCTGCTCTGCTCGAAGCTCCTTCGTACGAGTGTTGGGAGTCTAAGTACACGTGATCCTTGTAATGAGACACACATGGCAGGAGGCAGTATGCAACTGAACCTTCAGAGCCAAACAAAGATAAATATTATAAAGAAACACAGAAATTGATGTAGGGATATAAAATTAAAAAGCAAATATAGATACAAATAAATATGAAAACAACGTAGTTGGTCTGTACTAAGGGAAGAATTTAAGGTATTTTAATAGTGTCACTTAATTTACCACACATTCTTCTGTGTCTGTTTACATGCAAAACACCGTACCAACCACTGGGCCAGGCCAGGGGCACAGGGAAAGCTAAACGACACAACACAATGAGGTTTTCAAAGGAAGAGCTTCATCTTTGGGTCATGTGTGAAGATGTCTTAATAGGTCTAGGAAGCATGAGAATAGAGAGAGGGGTTGAAAGCCAAGAGGGCGTTTAGGACTAAGAGAGTCTCATAAAGCTGTAAAAGTACATAAAGGGAAGTATATATGGAGAATACTAAAGATCTACGGCAAAAGCCTAAGGAACAAGAATGAATACAGTATCCCTTCCCACTGTAGCAGTATTTTATTGCAAATTTTGCGTGTGGGGCTGTGCTTGTCTTGTTCATTGCTGTGCTTCATAGGGTTCTGGCATAGAACAGGTGCTTGAAAAGATCTGTTGTATGAAATCAGCAAAAAATGAAGCTAGACAGACAGCTGTGGAGCCAGATTATGACTGCCCTTGAGTATCAGGCATTTTTTAAATAGTATAAAGCACATAACCTAAAATTTACTATCTTAACCATTTCTAAGTGTACAATTCAGTAGTGTGAAGTATCCTTACATTGCTGGGTGGCATCTCTAGAACTTCTTCATTTTGTAAAACTGAAACTCTATCCCCTTGAACAACAACTCAGTATTTGGATTTTGTTTTGTGGGCAATAATATATTTCTGAAAGTTTCTACAAAGACTCCTGCATTTTGGGAAGTAACCTGTAAGTAATGCTAAGTAATGCTAAGGGTGTATTAGACTATCAGTAGGTTACACGAGGGGGGTTAGTGAATCTCTATTGTTTACTGGCCACATTTTGTATTTCCGTTTTTGTAAGGAAAATCCCAATTGCAAAATAGTTGTTGGAATTGATATGTAAATTTATCTGAAAAATATTGATAATGCTTACTCATAACATTTTTTTAAAAAAAATTATTTAAAATAATAACCTAATACCAAACAGCACAGCTCAAGATAGATTACAATTAAGAACATGTTTATGTACCTGAAGGCCATTAGCTCTCAAGTGCTGTAAGTCATGGACTGCTGGTTTGAGGATTTCCAGCAAGGACTCTATTCCCCACCCGTGAGTCCCACGCTGTCACCCTTCCCTGCTCCTGGCTTTGACCCAGTATTTAGCACAGATTCATAGTCTTTCATTTATTTCCTGCATGCTGTTCTTTAACAAGATATGATAAGAAACATACATGGTGGTGGGTTGCAGAAAATTATGGACTGGTTGGCTGTCTTTATTTATTCTAATAAATACAGTATTCTGTTTCTTTGAAAAATGTGACTTTTCCACTTAAGATTTTGTTTTGTTTTCAGTAAGAGCACTTTTGCTTATCATTTTTCTACTAAATCACCCCTCAGCTTTTTAGAAAGCATAAAACGTAGCATTTATAAATTTAGTGCAGATCAGTCATACAGCCAGTATTAACCCCCCAATTTTAAGTCAACATGTCATCATTCAAAAGACTTAAGAAACCAATGAATAATGTGTAGGGGGAAAACTTTAATGTAAGGATAAGCTAATAACAAGAGAAATCAATTTCATTAAGAGAATTTGGAAGAAGAAAACATAAATATAATCTGATGAGAACATTAGACCTGCATTTTCTTCTGAACGAAATGAAATAGTTCAATAAGTTTTGGAATTTCCAAGTTACTTTGAAGCCATTTTAGTCCCAGTTTCCCAATAAAATAATTTTCTTTTTTCATCATGTAAACAGAAGCCTGAACCATTTTTGCAATAAACCGTTGGATCAAAAAAAGGCATTTTTCCCAAGATAGAAAGTTAAGGAGCTCAGTGCCAAGGACTAAATTATTTCCAGCTGTAAAAGTTGATTTTATTTTTCCTGGGAAAGCCGGTATTAGTTGAATTCAATGCCATTTTTTTGTGATATTTAAGAAAAGACAATCAGTGCAAGATTAACGACGTAAATCAGTTAGTGGTCATCATGTACACTTACAGAATTAACCACAGTCATAAAAAAAAATTTAAGTTTCTACCTAGATATATCTATGCTAGAGGAATTTACATGTTAAAACAGCCAACACATGGGGCACCTGGGTGGCTCAGTCGGTTAAGCGTCTGCCTTCGGCTCAGGTCATGATCTCAGGGTCCTGGGATTGAGCCCCGCATCGGGCTCCCTGCTCCGCGGGAAGCCTGCTTCTCCCTCTCCCACTCCCCCTACTTGTGTTCCCTCTCTCGCGTGTCTCTCTCTGTCAAATAAATAAATAAAATCTTTAAAAAAAAAATAAAACAGCCAACACGCAATCACATATACTAACATGCTGAAATATAATTATTTACTAAGTACTTACAGTTCATAGAATTTAAATTGTATACAAAATAATTATAACACATTCAGAGAAGGGAGACTCTTTTGTACCTCCCCACCCTGAGAAATCTGGGACATTAAGGTTAGTCCCCATGGTGCTCCAGGTGAAGAGAATACTTGGCTGATTTTCAGGTTCCAGAATAAAAACTCCCCCCAAAACAGGGAAGACAAAGACTTCCCTCAATCTCTGGGAAAATTGCTGGAAACAGTTGGGGTACATGTTATAAATACTCTGGGATACTCCTTAGAACATGACCTTCAGTGGTACCACTTAAATATCTTCCACTTTGTCCAGAGGACTTCGTCTAAGAAATAAGGCTGAAAAATTAACAGAGCTGGCAACTTCTTTTGATGCTAAGGTCTGAATTTTTGTGTGTCCTCCAAATTCACATGTTGGAATACAAAGGCCCAATGTGATGGTATTAGGAGGTGGGGTCTTTGGGAGGGGATTATTAGGTCATGAGGGTAGAACCCTCAAGACTGGGATTAGTGAAGAGAGACCCCACAGAGTTCCTTAGCTACTTCTACCAAGTGAGGATACAGGACAAGTCCAAAACCCAGAAGAGGGCCCTCACCCTACCAAGACGGCACCCTGATCTCCAGCCTCCAGAGCTGGGAGAACTAAATTTCTGTTTTTCATAAATAACCCAGTCTGTGGTATTTTGTTACAGCAGCCCAAACAAACTGACATTTGGGGACCTAATAATACTAAAAAAAAAAACAAAAAACAAAAACAAATCTCTTTCTCATTTTGATGGTAATTAAGAGCAGAGAAGTGACTTAGATCAGTAGGAAATGGCAAGAGGCATCTGGAGAAGCAGGGACATTGGCCACAGAGCAGAGAGAATTGTGGAAGTCACTTCTAATCACTACAGGATGAGGACCTCAAATGAGGCCCCCCTAATGCCTGAGGAGGGAGGACAGGACCAGAGGCAAGACACGGGCAATACAGCGAGGACAGGACAGCCAGGCCCTTGGGGAGAAGGTGGGCATCTTTGAGGGGAGAGGGTGTTGCCTAAAGGTCTAATGTGGATGACAGATTCGGAGTTCAGGAGGTTGAGGTCTCCCATAATTGGTACCCAAGCATACCCATGACACTGTCTACCCTTGGGAAGGATGTAAAAGCCCAAGCTGTGTCTACGTCGTAGGTGGGGAATAAAGTGTAGAAGTAATATTTTCAGAAAACAAAGTAGAGGCTCTTGGAAAAAACCACTGCACTTCTCCTGCTTGTGGTTGGGAACAGGTACTGGAGGAAGACGTAGGAATCTTGAGAGTCTCTTTAGTGAAAGGCAGGTGAAATTCCAACATGGAACACAACATTCTAGACACTGGTATGGAGTAAGAGATCATTTGAGACCAGTTTAACCAGTTAAAATTAGTGGATGATTTGCTTCAGCAGTGGGAAGAGAGCGTAAGAGGAGAAGAGGAGAAAAAGATAGGGTCGGGGAAGGGGAGAGGTGGAGCGTATGTAGAGTATACAGATTCATTTAAATAAAATACACACTTTTGGGAATTAGGTTATGGCAAGGGTGTACTGTCATAAGAATGTATTGTAAATAAATTCTTTGAAATAGCTCCTAAAATCTGCAGAGATGGAAATAATAATATGCTTCTGACTTTCTCTTTTATGTATAATTTTTCTGGGTCAAGATAAAACAAATGCAAAATAAATCTCTGCCTAAAAGGTAGAGTGACTATATAATTTATTGTCCAAGTCAAGGCAATTCTAAGAGTAAAAGGGGAAGCTATTAATAATTCTACCAGAACAACAGGCATAAACTGGGATGGTCCTAGGCAAACTAGGGAGGCCTCATGAGTGTTAAATAATACTTGTATTAGTGGCTTACTACCTACAAACAGCCAGCCCTGGCAGTGGGGTGGGCACAGAAGTACTTTAAGTACTTTAAATGTCCAACAAGGACTGTCAGTAGAAGCACACATATTATACACATTTATATATTTAGAATTTCAAATATCTACAGAACGGAGTATCGTGGTTTATAAAATTCAACTATGTTTCAATATTATAAAATTCATGATAAATTTTGATTATTATGTATTTCTCAATCAATGGGTCCTAAAAATACCATCCACCTTATGTGCCTGAGAAAACTTCTAACTTCTACAAGTGTTGGCACTTACTTTTTAAGTCACTGTTATCCAAACTATTTACCAAACTGTTTGGTAAATGTTGGCTTTTATTATAAATCATTTATTTAAAAAAAAAATGAATTGAGCACTTGCTATGTAGTACTAAGCCTACAGCTAAAAATCTAAATGTGGCCGCTTATCACTGAGAAGCTGAGAGCTCACTTAGGGAGACAGATACTCAAACAAATAATTATAACCTACTGTGATAAGTGCTCTAATACAGGTACACGCAAGTGCTATGGGTATCTTATCTAAACAGGTAAATCACAACATACTATGGCAAAGGCCACGCTGATATATAAACAATGTGCTCTGAGGTCATGGCGGGTGGAAGGATCAACTGTGGAGCAGTATAAAAAAAAAAAAAAAAGGCATGAGGGTGAAGAGATCATTCATGATGAGGGAATAATCAAAGTATACCATGCAAACAAAAGATGACACAGGAGTTACATGCAGAAAGAACATCCTCACTTAAACCTAAATTACAAGAAAATTAGACCTCTCACCTTAATACAGAGCTGGACCTGGCTAAAAGTTCCCAGCTGTCAAGACTCTCTAAAATTTGACCAGGAACAGAATTTTTCAACTATATTTCTTCTGTGGGCCATTTTGTCTAAAAAATGTCCCATGGATTACTTTTGCTGGTCACTGGGAAGAAAAATTAGGAAAAGAACCCCCACACACATTGGAATTAATGGGAAGTATACTACTACCTTTTTAAAAAAACATTTTATTTATTTGAGAGAGAGAGAGCACTAGTGGGGAAGGAGCAGAGGGAAAGGGAGAAGCAGACTCCCTGCTGAGCAGGGCTCGATCTTGGGACTCTAGGATCATGCCAAAGGCAGATGCCCAACTGACTGAGCCACCCAGGCGCCCCAGTATACTACTACTTTTGAAAAGATGCCAATACGATATTTGCTCTAAAGCAAATATAAGGTCAGAAAACATAAAATAAATGAAGTTTTCAAATATACATTTTTATATAAATGAATACTGTAAGTAATATATGTGATAAGGCCTTGAACCATGAGCAGAGCCACCATGAACTAGATCTAAAAAACCAGTTAGCAAGTGAATCATCTGAGGAAATGAGAAAATGTAAGCTCTAACTTATTGTCAAAGAATGCTTCATGAAACTGTATTTTGATAACTAAAGAATCGTAACTGTAGGTCTCAATGGGGCCAACTAGAAAGATAGCTACTTTCTCTATGGAGAGTTAATGATTCAAGAATATGGAATCATCAATAAAAATTAAGCATGTATTTATTGAACATGTTCTGGCCATTGATATTTGCAGCTCACCTGCCTACAACAAAACGAGGTGGGGGGGAATCTATAGAACTCAACTTCTAGTGACTCAGAGAAATTCAATTAGCGTGTTGAAGGAAACATTTTGCATTTGGAGACTGTCAGTCTTACTGCATAAAATGTGAGCCTCATTTTATCTAGAGAATTAGATTGCTGAAGACAAAATTTAAAATCAACAAGATTAAATAAAGCCCAAGTCAACACCTCCAGGTCTCTTTACTTTGCCATTAAATACCTCTGACATTATTATGAAAGAACAAACTATTCCAAAGTTCTGAGGCATTTGAAAAAGTAGGTACTTTCTAAAATTTAACGAGTTTAATTCGAGTTAGTTCTCTTTCCCTGAGGCTCTATGCAAGATGAGGTGAGCCTGAAAAAAAAATGCAATTTGGCTTCATTACTGCACACGTAATTTTTCACTGTATCCTAAAGAAGACAAATCCTAAAACTGCTAGGAAAACAAAAGATACTAGCAGTTACCACCAGTACCAAACAGAAAAACAAATCCCATCATATAAAAATTGAACCCTAAAAATCAGAGCTAACTGGTAATTTTTTTTTTTTAAAGATTTTATTTATTTATTTGAGAGAGAGAGAGAATGAGAGAGAGCACATGCGAGGGGGGAGGGTCAGAGGGAGAAGCAGACTCCCCGCCGAGCAGGGAGCCCGATGCGGGACTCGATCCAGGGACTCCAGGATCATGACCTGAGCCGAAGGCAGTCACTTAACCAACTGAGCCACCCAGGCGCCCTCTTTTTTTTTTTTTTTTTTAAAGATTTTATTTATTTTTGATAGAGTGTGTACAAGCAGGGGAAGCAGCAGGCACAGGGAGAGGGAGAAGCAGATTCCCCGTGGGGCTTGATCCCAGGACCCCGGGATCATGACCCGAGCTGAAGGCAGACGGTTAACCGTCTGATCCACCCAGGCGCCCCCGTCCTTTCTTCCTTATGGCCACACCAAATGCACACACTTAAAGCCCCCTTGGAGAATTTTTTGAAGTTCTTGAACCTTGTCTTCAGCATACCTTTCCAGGTGAACCAAAAGAAGAATTAAACATTTCAGGGAAAATTTGGTAGAGTTGTAGGACAATCTTTTTTCAAATTCAAAATATGTTTCAGTGACCAAGTCATTTGAGGGATATGCTTTGACTTATTTTTTAGTGGAAAATATAATCTGAGTATCAAGTATATAGAAATACATAGAAAAACATTGAAATAGAACTTCTTTGTGGGTGTGAGTCTACAAATAAATAACAGACTTATTTGGAAAGGAAAACTGGAGATCCTCCCGAGAGATAAGTAGGTAATTAGCAAAGAAGAGAGTGCAGGTTTTAAGATCTATAGAACATGGTGTGTTGGTGAAGGAAAGGACAAGCCATGCAGAGAATTGACCTCTGAGTCTCTCTGATAAAGGCAGGATACCAGTCTGTCATAGCAAAGAGTTTCTGGAAGGAGTTTAACTATTGACATAGCAATGGGTCACTGTTTCTGTATGCCAAAATAAAACATTTACTCCTACAAAATGGCTGGGCAAAAGCATTTGTTCCAAAATGCTCAGTAGTATTAGAAAGAGGGCCAATTCTAGGCCACACCCTGTCAACTTCACATGATGCATGAGTTTTAACATCTTTTCTAGAGAAGGTCTATTCAGGGAGACTAAAAATACAGAAATAAGTTCTTATAAATATGTTCTTGGCATCTGAGTCAAGTTTGGATTTCTATTCTCTTGAATTGTGAATGAGACCAGCCATGGGAATGTATGCATAATGAAGTCATTTAGGAAGGAGGAAAAACAGGAGGTTGGTCTAAGGGGAAAGGAAGCCACTTTGACAAGGATGACTGAACAGGTCAGTGGTTGGATGGCTCCATTACTAGCCAATTTCTGAATCTACAGAATGTAATGGTTTGATTGGTAATCACTTCTTTCTGTATTATGGAAGCGGGTCAAAGAGGTCACTCTACAAGCGAAAGTATACACAGAAATAAAAATACTACTCAGGGGGCACCGGGGTCGCTCAATGTCCGACTCTTGGTTTCGGCTCAGGTTATGATCTCAGGGTCATGAGATCGAGCCCGTGTCAGGCTCTTCTCTCAGCATGGAGTCTGCTTGTCCCTTTCCCTCTGCTCCCCCTGCATCCCCTCGCACACACACTCACTCGCCCGCTGTCTCTCAAATAAATAAAATCTTAAAAAAAAAAAAAATAATACTCAGAGGATTCATGGACCACAACTGATTTCAGATTCTAAAATAATCTCCCTGCCCCCAATATACATGCAACAGTGTTAGGATTATCTGGGACGATCAAGGAGAATCCAAAGCAACTAACACTTAGGAAGTCCTTAGGTTGTTTATATTTTCTCATTTAACCCTCAGAACATCCTCACAGGGTATATAGCAAAGTTGAGGTGAATGTACTCTACTGGTATCTATCAAAACTTCCTTTTCTTTATGTAAATTAAGTATACATATGCAAATTAGCCATACATATACCACATGTTCAAGGTGATATATCAAACACATTAGAGAGGATGTCTTTTGGAAGGGGGAAGGAGTATATATACATATGCTAGCAAAATGCCTTTTTAATTTTAAAAATATTTTAATAAAATCATATTCTTCTAGCAACATGTATAATCACAATCTTTACTACTTTGCAGCCCATAGGCAGAACTGAGTTTAGTGGCACTTCCTAGAAATAAATTCTATAGGTGAGCACTAACCAAAAGCTCAAAATGTTGATCTGTGTAAAGGAACTCTGGCTCTATAACCCAATCCTGGTAATGGAGAAGAAATTGACCAAGGTCATGTAACCTAATCATTAACATATGAAAAATGGATACATAAAATTTCAGTGGCCATTCTCATTCTCTTCATGTCCTATGCTAAATATCTGCATAATAGGATTGATAGTTGAAAGAGATAAAGGAAAAAATCTTGTCTTGGACTGGAAAATACTGTTTTAGCACCCAGATGTAGAGGATAAAAGAACCTTAAAGCCATTTAGACTCAGATAAGAAGCCTCCCTCAACTAATTCAAATTCAGCATATCTAAAACCTAACGTTTAAAGGCCAATCCTAGGGGTGCCTAGGTGGCTCAGGAGGTTGAACTTCTGACTCTTGATTTTGGTTCAGGTCATGATCTCAGAGTGGGGATCAAGCCCCCTGTCAGGCTCCCCTCTGAGCAGGGAGTCAGCTTGAGATTCTCTCTCCCTCCCTCTCCCTTTGCCCCTTCCCCTAGCTCGCACATGCCCACTAGTATCTTTAGTGTTGGTATATTTAGGTAGGACACAAAATCTGAAAGCTCTGTAGAAATACAGTTCCCCTAGCCCCCATCCAAGGTTACAAGAGAGACAAAACTTTATCAACTGTCAGTCATACCAGACTGATATTTTGACATCATTTTGCCTGTTGTGCTGAATCCCATCTTTGGATCGTAATTCATTCCAGAATTTCTGTAATTTTAAAATGTTCCCATTTCTATCCATTGCCTATATTTCCCTCTATATAATTAGACCTTTGGCTCTCCTATTATTTTCTCTCTCAGATAAATAAACCTAAAAAAAAAAAAAAAAAAGCCAATCCTCACACGTTTTGGGGTATTTTCAAATAGAGGCAAGTTGTGAACACAAGCAAAACACAAGCACACGTTGTGCTCAGACGAGCCTAGGATGGTCTGAACCAGACTTCAAAACTTGGACAAACGTTGTACATCTTACTGGAGCATCTTGTGATATTTGTTTTGGTTTGGGAATGGGAGTAACCTGGTAATATATTAATATATCTATTTATAGCTATTGTGTGTGTTTTTTTTAAAGATTTTATTTATTTATTTGGCAGAGAGAGACACAGCGAGACAGGGAACACAAGCAGGGGGAGTGGGAGAGGGAGAAGCAGGCTCCCCGCAGAGCAGGGAGCCTGATGTGGGACTCGATCCCAGAACCCTGGGATCATGACCTGAGCCGAAGGCAGTCGCTTAACCAACTGAGCCACCCAGGCGCCCTACAGCTATTGTTTATGGAACATTTACCAAATACCAGGGCAGTGAATAAGTATTTTACAAGCATTATCTCTTAATTATCATAATAACCCTATGAAGTACAGCCCAATAGAATTTTCATTTCATAGATAAGAAAACTGGCAGTCTTGAGAGGTTAAGAAACTTATACAAAGGCATTTGGCTAAAAAGTGTTAGTTCTAGGAAAGCAAGCCATGTTCTGAATCATTAAGATCTACTGAAAGTTCCCAGATCTATGTACAAGAATAGAATACACAACAATTTTAAATCGAATTTGGAGACTTCACAGAAACATCTAGTTAAATTAAGGGTTACACCACCCTTCACTCTCTAACCTATACGTGTGTCAAAGAAATTTGATGTGCGTTGCCAAAATCATTCTCTTGAATAGAACACACTCTAAGTTAAACTCTGTGAACATTTATTAGGGTCCTACTCCATTCAAAGCACTTTGCGTTGGATTCTTGGTTATAAACTTCTATAAGTCAGGTCCCTGATTTCAAGCATTTATGCTGATGTAGTAACCTACAAAGTTTACTAACCCATTTTTATTTACAAACACATACTTATCAAGTATTATGGTCACTTTAAGATAAACAGACCCAGTTAAGGGTTCCTCCCTTCTTGAAGTATAAATATATTTGCAATGTATTTTATACGAAACTGAAGTTCAGCCATAGCATATTTCTTTGTCAAGGTCTCCACACGAAAGGCCAAATTGAAATAAATTACAAATGTAAAAGAAAAATAACTTAATGGGAGCGCCAAAGGGTCTAATTATATAGAGGGAAATATAGGCAATGGATAGAAATGGGAACATTTTAAAATTACAGAAATTCTGGAATGAATTACGATCCAAAGATGGGATTCAGCACAATAAGCAAAATGATGTCAAAATATCAGTCTGGTATGACTGACAGTTGATAAAGTTTTGTCTCTCTTGTAACCTTGGATGGGGACTAGGGGAACTGTATTTCTACAGAGCTTTCAGATTTTGTGTCCTACCTAAATATACCAACACTAAAGATACTAACACTCCTCTTTAAATAGAATGCATTCTTCTGTTACTCACATTCGTGACTGGACTAGAGTACATTCTTTGGTTGCCAAAGCTTGAGACAAGTTATATAAACTTGTTATTGGAGCATTCTAGGAAATATACAACCACAGGCCTGGAGGAAGTTGCAGAGTAGACTTTGCTTTCATACAACTGCTATTTACTAACACCCACCAGGGCCAAATTGAAGTTCACACTTTGTGAGTCATTGGTTCCACATCTTTGGAAGCATGGTGTATGAAGAATTCTTTTCAAACTGTGGATTGCTTCCTCAGCTTCTGAACATCTGTGTTGCTCTGTTCCCATGACCATTTTTATTTATTTATTTTTTGACAACTGAAGATTAATTCAAATAAAGGCAATTCATCATGCTCAGTTTTCTCCACGTTTCTTCCATTGGTGAAGGAAGTATTGCCAGATAAGTCATGTGGCCTCACAACCACTGGACCTAGGTAAGAGGAGGTACGTCTGTCATTCCTTGGAAACAGATGTAAGGGTAAAAGGAGAGAACTTGCTTGGTTCACCTTGTTTGCTGTACATTTTTGGATCACTTCATTTCCTCTGCCTTTTAAATCTTAACATTTACCCTAGACACCAATAAAACAAAATGACCTCTCCCCCCGCCCTCCCGAAAGGAGCAGCACTCACACTCAGTTTTGAAGTCCAGTCCAGACCTTCCCAGCTCCCGGGAGTGCTGTGTGCGCACCTGCGCATATGTGTGCGTGCATGCATGCATGTGCTCACCTGCTTTCATATTTCACAGCTTGCCTACATCTACAAAAAAAGTTCAAAAACCACGTGTGAGGAATTGGCTTTTAAGTTTTGCTAGCTGTTACCTATGTGAAAATGCTGTGACAGTATTCTGCACGTGCCAAGTGCCATTAACCTTTCCTGCTGAAGGAATTCTGACCCCTCACCGAACATACCCCCCACCCCCCAGCTCTCCACTGTCAACAGGATTTCCATTCGTAGCCCAGAAGGGCAGAGGCTGGTCCAGATCAAGGATGTGAGCTTGTGCAACTCCGAGCATGTTCCCAAAACTGATCAAAGGCAGATACATACACACACACAGTGACTCACAGGATACATTTTTCATCAAAAATAAATTCAAGGAATATATCAGTGGATACTGGTTATAAATCATTTACCCCGAAAAACAGAAAATGGAGGCCAAATAAAAAAATTTTTTAGGGCGCCTGGGTGGCTCAGTTGGTTAAGCGACTGCTTTCGGCTCAGGTCATGATCCTGGAGTCCCTGGATCGAGTCCCGCATCGGGCTCCCTGCTCGGCGAGGAGCCTGCTTCTCCCTCTGACCCTCCCCCTCTCATGCTCTCTCTCTCTCTCTCAAATAAATAAAATCTTAAAAAAAAAAAAAAAAAGAGGGCGCCTGGGTGGCTCAGTTGGTTAAGCGACTGCCTTCGGCTCAGGTCATGATCCTGGAGTCCCTGGATCGAGTCCCGCATCGGGCTCCCTGCTCAGCAGGGAGCCTGCTTCTCCCTCTGACCCTCCCCCCTCTCATGTGCTCTCTCTCTCTCATTCTCTCTGTCTCAAATAAATAAAAAAAAATAAAATCTAAAAAAAAAAAATTTTTAATGCCCCCTCACAAAAAATCAAATTAAAGTTAACATGGACAACAGAAACTTCTTCACACAGTTGACCCTGTTCTTGAATCATATGCACAAGATGGTTTTCCAGGGATCATAGTTCAGAAACAACAAAGGCCTTGTACCGGCACAGGGTGATAAAGGGTTTCCTCCACGCTTGTTTGGGGAAAGTACTCTTTCCTTCTGTTAAAATTTTTGATTGTCTTTCATGGAGGAATTTAATGTTGCATGTATTTCTACAGGATGTCCTTTTTTTCCCGAGGTGATCAAAGCAGTCACCTGTAATGAAGAGTGACACAGGCAGCCCCTCCCGCTGATGCAGAAATTAACCAGAAGAGAATACAAAAATGAAAGTACGGTGCTTGAGAAACACATCTGTGAGTATGCTACCAAGGTAGCATGGAGAGGATCCGGAAAAAAACCAAAGGAAGAGAGGCAGTGAGTGCCGCACTATCATTAGCCTCCTTAAAGACCGAGATCTACTCTGCACCCTACCTTCACTTTCACGAACACTTTCAGCATATCATGTAAAGCCACATTTTATATTCCACGGAAAACAAAAATCTTGAAGGAAATGAAATACTGCTTGCTGTAACACACCATCACCCGGCTGCGAAGTACAGAGTAATTCACAGAACTGCTACATAGTAAGCTAACTGCTGTAAGCACAATGAAGCGCAAAGTCTCCATTTAGCTATGTTCTGAAAGAATGTAACCAATGTAATGTTACTCATCAAAGGACCACGGGGGAACAAAGCCCACAAAGACCACCCATCTTGGCAGGCAGCATCGGGGATGGGTCAGAAGTGTATACAAGTGAGAAAGAATTGGCTGTGGCAATTATGTGAAGAAGAAGAAGGAATCTCTCCTAATAGCTTCTTTTGTTATATATTGCTTTGTGGAAGCCACCTAGATATACCAAGATGACTGAAACCACAGAATTCTTATTTCTCATCCCCTTCTGATAAAATCTAAGAACAAGGGTTAGCAGTAATCGACTTTCAAAATAAGAACAGCAGTTGGCCTGATACTCAGCCACAGACTGGGCTGGCTCCTATGCTGTGTGACAGATATTAGGAAATACTGTTAACATCAATTGTGCCTCAACAAAGGGATGAAAGACACCTTAGAAAAATGCGGCAAAGGGAAAAATAAGGAAAAGCTAGGTATTTCAAAGGTTTATATTTTGCTTACAGTGAAGGAGTTATAAAATAGTCTATTAATAAATACTGATAGTGATAACAATTGAAAAATGTAGCCAACTCAAGGATAAGGACGATAGTTTTGTTTTTTTTTTTAAGTCTTCAGATATAGGATCTACAAAGAAAAAAAAGTGGTATACCCAAGAAGAAAATGGTAAAAATAAGAGCTATAAAGACAACAAAATTAAGATAAAAAAGCTTAATGGAAGAGGAAAAGAATTTACAACAGCTGTAACAAGGGTTAATTTTTTTTTTTAAGTTTTATTTTTTAAAAGATTTTATTTATTCATTTGACAGAGAGAGAGAGACAGCGAGAGAGGGAACACAAGCAGGGGGAGTGGGAGAGGGAGAAGCGGGCTTCCTGCCGAGCAGGGAGCCCAATGCGGGGCTCGATCCCAGAACCCTGGGATCATGACCTGAGCCGAAGGCAGACGCTTAACGACTGAGCCACCCAGGTGCCCCAACAAGGGTTAATTTCTAAGTAAAATAAAAAATGTTTAAAAATGTTTTTTAAAATTAAGACATTTAAAGCATTTTTTAAGTAAGGCCACCCTCAAAACCCCAATGGATAAATGGATGAGAGATTCAGAAATTTAATTAAAGAGGGAATGTAGAAAGTAAAAACCAACAACAACAACAAAAAACCCGAACACAGAAACACTGCTAATAATTTTTTTTTAAAGATTTTATTTATTTATTTGACAGAGAGAGACACAGAGAGAGAGGGAACACAAGCAGGGGGAGTGGGAGAAGCAGGCTTTTCACAGAGCAGGGAGCCCCATGCGGGGCTCAATCGCAGGACCCTGGGATAATGACCTGAGCCCAAGACAGACAGACGCTTAATGACTGGGCCACCCAGGTGCCCCAGAAACACTGCTAATAATTAAAGAAATACAAATGAAAGGAATTACATCAGCATATATTCCAGAAAAACTTTTTTTTTTTTAAATAATAAAAGTCCTAGGATTTGGACTGGGAAAAATAATCCATTCATTACTGACATTAAAAATAGCACATATATGGAGAGAGGTTTAGCAGTGAGAAAACAACACATATGTTTGGTGATTCCACTGTTGTAAATTTATCTATGGATATAATTTTTTAAATGTGTATAATGCTTACAATAAAAACTAACTATAAACAATTTAAATGCCCTCTAATAGGGGAGCCAAGTTTAATGGAGTGTATTGATGTAACTGAATCTGCCATCACTAAAAGGATAAATCTGATACAGAAATGCGTATTCTCTTAAAATCATTGAGAAACATAGAACTATATATGTAAATATACACACATATATATGAATACATATGATGAAGTACATTTAATTACTTTTAATTATGAACACTGAATATTATACTGCCACTAAAAAGGTAAATTAATATAGAGAAGTATATATAAAATATTGAGGAAAATGGATACATACATATATACATTTACATAGGCATACATCTATTCCAATGATATAAATATGTGCAAGTGTGAAATAATTCAGAAGAGAGCACAAAAATGAAATGATATTGAGGTATTTGAGATTTTTATTATGCGTGAATATTTTTCTAATTACAATTTTTTCCCTTTTAAATTTTTCCCTAATTTTATAAAGTAGATTTGAGAGGAAACTACTCTTAAAACCTGGAGAAAGGTACTTTCCAGCTGACATATTCGAGATTATAAGAAACCCAAAAGAAATTATGAGTTTATAGACCCAGATTTCTCAGAAAGGGAATTAGGTGAGTTTATAACTTTACTAAAGGTCACTGGTATTTGATTTGTGTAAGAATCCCTCTCCTTGGGGCACCTGGGTGGTTCAGTCAGTTAAGCGGCTGCCTTCAGCTGGGGCTGTGATCCCAGGGTCCTGGGATTGAGCCCCACATCAGGCTCCCTGCTCAGAGGGGAGCCTGCTTCTCCCTCTCCCACTCCCCTTGCTTGTGCTTGCTCTCTGCCCATCCCTCTGTCAAAAACAAACAAAAAAAAAGGATCCCTCTCCTTGAGAAAATATTCAAGAAAAAAGCCTCAGTCCTTACAATTTTCCTTTCTCTTTAGAAATATGGGACTCTAAAATTGGTGAGTGTAGCACTTAACTGGTGGTATGCAGAAGTAATATCTACCCAAAGAGACATTTGTTCTGACTGGCAATGAGCAAAATTATGTGTGTACAATACATAATTACATAGATACATAAATATACATACTATACATACACACAAATTACACATTCATACACACACGTTCAGAGAATGACAATCTTTTAAGTTACATAAGCATTGGTAGATAACTGAGTGTGTCTTAGGAAGAGCTCTCCTAAAAGCAGCAGAGCCCTAAGTTCATTCCTCTCCGTGCTCTAGCCACACTGGCTATGTATGGGTTGGTTTCTTGACCATTTGAACATACTTTGCCTTAGGATCTTTGACCTTGCTGTTTTTTCCCACCTAAAACACAATTTTCCCATATATTCATAGGCTCAGTCAGAGGTTATAAGCAAAATATTCAACAACTGGGACACTTTTGTGAAGCAAACAATTAGTCCTGACATTTGACCATTTGACTGAAGGATGCTGGATATAGAATTCATAAGGCTGTACATGGGTCTCCCCACTGGGTACAGACCTGGTGCTTCCTTCAGATCTGGGCTCAAATGTTACCTCTTCAAGGAGGTATTCTCTGACACTCCTATCTAAAATAGCATGCCTAGGGATGCCTGATTGGCTCAGTTGGTCGGGCAGCTGCCTTCGGCTCGTGTCATGATCCCGGGGTCCTGGGATCGAGCCCCGCATCAGGATCCCTGCTCAGCGGGAAGCCTGCTTCTCCCTCTCCCACTCCCCCTGCTTGTGTTCCCTCTCTTGCTGCATCTCTGTCAAATAAATAAAGAAAATCTTAAAAAAAAAAAATAAATAAATAAATCAAAGAGCATGCCTGTCATTATCTCATGACTTTTTTTTTTTTTGGCCTGTAGCATTTATTATTACCTGACCACACATTACATATTTATCGGTCAAACTTTTTATTCCTTCCTAGCATGTAAGTTCCAATAGCAGGGACCTTGCCCACTCTTTCCAAGGTTGCCTCTGACCTCCACTTGCTAAATCTAATGGTCCCTGGTCAGAATTGGTCTGAATTCTTATTTTTGACTTATCATTGGCAGTCACTCACTCTTGTTTGAACTCTTTTCCCCCTAAGTTCTAGAACATCAAAAAAAAGAGTGCCTAATTTTCCTTCTGTTTTCCTGGATGTTCCTCCATCTCCCTGACCTCTAAGGATTGGCTAGAATGCTCCGGGGCTCCATCCCTTGGGGTTCTCAGCTAGAGTCACAGCTCTAAAGAACACCTATATGCTGATGACTCCCAAATTCCTATCTTCAGCCTGAACCTCTCTCCTGAGCTCAGACTCATTTACCCAATTACCTGTTAAGACATCCAACGGAGATGTCACAGGCAGGCATCTCAAATTTAACTTGTCTCGGACAAACTCCTTGCTCACCACACCCCTCTCCCCCAAACATGCCCCTCACCCCAAAATACTCTCTAGCTCAGTAAATATTCATTTTCCCAGTTGGTGACCAAACACCTTAATCTCATCTTTGATGCTACTCTTTTCCTCATGCCCCACATCCGGTCTGTTAACAAAATGTGTTGCTTCATCCTTCAAACCATATCTGGAATCTTATCACTTCTCACCAGTCTGGTCTGAGCCATCATCATCCCTTACATGGATTACTGTAAAAGCCTCTTAACCGCTCTCTCTGCTTCTTTCCTGGCTCTTTTCAATTTATAACAGCACCAGAGTCAGGATGATCTCATTAAATGTAAGTCAGATCATGTCATTTCCTTACTCAAAAACCTCCAAGGGCTTCCATGTCACCTAGTATCCTTATTATGACCAGAAGGCTCATTATGACCTGGGCCCTTGTAACCTCTCTGACCTCATGTGTCATACCTCTCTCCTTTCCTTCATGCTACTCCAGCCACACTGGGCTCCCCTCTCTGCCTCAAACAAGTCAGAAATGCTGCTGCCTCAGGGCCTTTATACTTCTTTCTTCTGCCTGGAATGCTGTTTCCCAAATATGCACCTGGATGGCTCCCTTCCATTACCCGAAGTCACTTCCTTATTAAAGTCTTACCCAGCCAGTCTATTTAAAATTTACTTTTCTAGACTAGTTTGCTTACATAACATTGACTTTGATAACATTTCCAGTGCTCCTAGATTAATACAGCATTTTAATGGGAGGAGATGAGGTTTGAGGAAAGCATGGTCCCGATCACGGGAGCCCTGGTGAGCCAACCAAAGCTGGAAGGTGAGGAAGAGCCAGCAAGGGCTGTTAAGTAGGGACATGATACATCATCATTGTTTTAAAAATGATTACTTTGGTATACTGATTCTCCTTTTAAACAAAGCGTAGGAAATATCAAACTATGGCATGATAAAGAGACTGACGATATTTTCTTAGAGATTTTAAGCAAACCTAAAATTTTCTTTGTCAAATTGCTTCTATTTCTACTTATTACTGTGACAACTTCACACGTCAGTGGCTATGTTCAATGAGTCTACTTCATAGGGACCAATTAACTCTTAACTCTTGAACTACGTAGGATTTCACATTAACTTTTCCCCATGATGCTCAAAATTGCAAATATGAATTTGAGTAATCAGAAATCCCCAAATGAAGCAAGGTTTTGCATTAACAGGAAAACCTTTAAATATTAAGCAGCACAATACAATTATAAGTGACATGAGCCCAACTGTGGCCATGCTGAGAGGGAGTCTATTTCCCTTCTAAAGGAACAGATTCTACGCAACTCCAGCAAATTGTTGCCAGACTTTTCTATTTTTTAAGAAAAGCCAAAATTTAGATGTTTGTATGAAATCTCCCAAGTTCTGAACTATTGAAATGAAATCAAATCTTTCCACAATTGCATTAGACCCCAGCTGTGCCAATTTTCACCATGTGTTGATGGTTTTGGAGTTCAGGCTACCCTATCAGCCATTTACTTACTTGCTTAGCCTCTCTATGCCTGCCTCAGTTTCCTTAACTGTAAAAATCAGACAGTAACAATACCTAATAGGGTTATAGGTAGGTATGTCATGACCTAGTACGTGTCATATAGTAAGTGCTCAAAAAAGCACTTACTATTCTCGTGATCAGTTTTCCACTGAAAATAAACACTTAGATTCTTCCCACTTAAAACTACTGAAGTTTCTGAGTCTACCATTTCCTGATTGGTGCTCAATGCAGATCATGATTCTGAAAGCTATACAAATAGACGAGGAAAAAGAAGCAGGGCGTATGCCCTTGTCAGTAAAACTAGAATGAGGAACCAGAGTAAATGTGCAGGGTAAAAGTCAACTTAAGGACATGCACCCCAAATCATAAAATGAGCAAATGGGTATTAGCAAAATCCTAGGTAAAGCTGAGAACCTTAAGGCAAGGGGGCTATGTGAGGTGATAGATTCTAAGGCAGGGCAAGGTGTGACTATACTGAAATTAAAATAAAACAAAACAAAAAACAAGGCAGGGCAGGATATGGGATGAGGCCCCACTGAGTAGTTTCCTCAGGAAAATGAACATTTAGACAGGTTTCAAAACAGGACATGAGAGGATATTTAAATCGGTAACTATATGGGAAAGAAAACTGATCAGGAAGTTTAGAAAGATACCATGGAAGTCATCCAAATGTTCGTGAAGCCCACATGTTAGATACGTTTTCCTGGCTGGAGTAGAGCTCTGGAAAGGGAAGGGCCTGGGGCATTTGGTTATGAGGGGTGGTCACAAGATGAGATTAAATCTGTCAACAGTGATAAAAATGAAAAAGAAAATGAGATAAGTAATCCAGCCTCATTTCCTGTGCTAACACTGCCTCTTCAAAACGCTCTCTCCAAAGGATGATCTGTTTAAAATGTCCCTTTAGGGGCGCCTGGGCGGCTCAGTCGGTTAAGCGCCTGCCTTCCGCACAGATCATGATCTCGGGGTCCTGGGATGGAGCCCTCTATCTGGCTCCCTGCTCAGTGGGGAGTCTGTTCTCCCTCTGCCCCACCCCCCCTGCTCGTGCTTACTGTCTCTCTCCAATAAATAAATTCTTTAAAAATAAAAAATGTCCCGTTAACATCATGCTGAAAGCCAGATTTCACCAGGGAGTATAAAAACTCTGTGCATTTGGTCTGTGAGCCAAATGGAGATGTCCTATGTTTATCTATACGTTTTGTCTTTACTCCTTTCAAAAATCGCACATTTGCTGTAAAACTACATAATAACGTTTAAGGGAAATATTTCAAATGAACAAAATTACTTTTAATTCCCAAAGCTAACACAATTCTTTTCATTTTTATATCTTCTTGTCTAATCTGTGTCCATAAGTCTACAGATCTGTCAAGTTATCATCACGGTGTATATTCAATCCCATTACCTATTTTGTTAACTTACCATGAGCACTTACCAATTGTCCCCTAGGTTTCTACAATCATTATGACTGAAATGTCTGCATAATAGTTCAATCAAGTTGATACCCTCTAATTTAAGAAAATATCAGGCATTTAAATGATGTCCATTCTTTTCTATCACAGAAAATGCTACAATATGCATCATTTTGCACAAAGGTTTTTATTTTTTTAATTTTTTTTGTTTTTACTGCTGTTGGACAATTTCCTCAGGATAAATTCAAAAGAGTAGAATGACTGGGCCAAAAGGTACATACACTTTTATTTTCCTTTAATCTACATATATTAGGATGAGCATGATGGATCAACAAGCTATGATAAAGCATAGTGAACTTTGGATGTGTAACCAAAGACATTTAGCCTGGAGCGTGATTTATACCACCTTATACTTCAGGTCTAAAGATGCTCCATGACCTCATAAAGGTCTGAACATACTAGAAACTGGATGTTTAACAGAGTACAATCAAATGTCAAGACATGTCTTTTTCCCCCCTAACTTCCCCTACAAAGTTAATGTGCTGAGAGTAAAGACATAAGCAACCACCTTCTCTCTTTGGATAAACTGCCCAGGAGAGATGTGATAGTGAATCTGCAAGCCTCAAAATCTAATAAACAAGAATTATCCAATACTGAGAAATATGAGTAAGGCATAGCTCTGAACTATATTAGGCACTAATACAATAAAAGGACAAGGTGAGTGAGTGCACAGATTGAATTGAAACCATAAATCATTCAGAGCACCAGAAAAACTATTAAAGCAAATGTGATAATGAAGAATAAAATCAAGGTTAAAAAACCTGTGCCATTTTATAAAACACTATTACTTTAAAACACAGGTGAAAAAGAAATGTCAGTGATACTATTATTGAAGAGCACAATTAACGTCAAACAACTTCGGTCCTAGTTTTTAGTTGAGCAATTGGTAATAAGTGGTTTGGAAGGAGTAGTGGCGTGTTGTAATAAAGATGGAGGGCCTTAGGAATAATTACTAAACCTAGCTTTATGCAGGCAGTGTGAAATGAAGATTGGTTAGTTTTCTGGTTAATCTCATCAGGGTTAAAGAACCAATTCTGGGAGTTTGTCAACATTCATTTGACCATCCGGGATAATAAAATACTCAGGTAACACAATCAGCTGTGGTCAGGACACATTTCTTGGTTTTATCTCAAACTACTTTCAAGGGAAGTTATCATCAAAGGTTATATAATGTTACAGAATTCTACTTCCAGGAGAAGGGTGGGTTAGATGCACTGAAGGGTCCTGAAACATTTAAATGTTTCATAGCAGCTCTGAACTCATTGTAAATAAGAGAAATTTCCAAGGTGAAAATAAACAAAAGCTATCTAGGGGCCTGAAAAAGTAGTGTTTTCTTGAGAGCAAATGCTATTGTCAGTGCTATGGTAGGAGACTGGGATATTAGGTAGCACCAAGGTGACCGAGGTAAGCCAGAGAGTCCTTGATGAGCCTGAGATGCTGAGGAGGAGCTAGAGTGGTCTTAAGTCAGAAGTCTGATGACAAAGGCAAACAGTCTTTGGAGAAAAGTAACCTTAACTTAGACCTTCTAGTTTTTCAGTTTAACATCAACTAAATCTGAACTCCATCATAGCAAGAGTCAGCAGAAATAACAAACAACTAAGTTAGACAACAAGGACCTTATATACTGGGATAAAACATAGCTATGGAAGGCTTAAGAACATTTTAAAAATTACATCATGGGCGCCTGGGTGGCTCAGTTGGTTAAGCGACTGCCTTCGGCTCAGGTCGTGATCCTGGAGTCCCTGGATCGAGTCCCGCATCGGGCTCCCTGCTCGGCGGGGAGCCTGCTTCTCCCTCTGACCCTCCCCCCTCTCATGTGCTCTCTCTCTCTCATTCTCTCTGTCTCAAATAAATAAATAGAATCTTTAAAAAAAAAAAATTACATCATAAAAATAAGCAATAGGAAGTAATAAAAAATGATTAGGAGATTGAAAAACGGAATCTTTGGAAAAAAGATAACTACTGAAATAAAAATATTCTGTTCATGGTTTAATCCAGGGTACAATAGGAAAATACTCATCACCATTTACAATCTGGGCCCAACATATCCTTTCATTGTATTTTTAAGTCACTTTAGTAAATAATCTACAGAAAAGAGATAACAGTATTCAATACACCCATATGATAGTTTCAGAGAGAATGTTTTACACTATTAAAAATTAGTAAATTTTGTTTATCAAAAGACCTCTTAGAAATAATGAGTCATGAGGTATCAATTCTTAAAAATAGTTAAAATTGCCCATAAAAGAAACTCAAATGCTAAAACTGGGTACAACGGGCACTGAGGATTAAGTAACCATTTAAAAACAGCTGAAGACAGAATTAAACAGAATGATGAATCAGCAGAAATTACCCACAATGTAGCACACAGACCTGGAGACAGAAATATGCAAAAGAGGCACAGAGATAACGGAGGACAGAGAATGAGACGGTCTACCATGTAAGGAGAGTCTCAAAGGAGAAACTAAATAGTCAAATCACTATGTTGTACACGTGAAACTAATGTAATATTGTATGTTGACTATATTTCAATTAAAAAATAAATATTTATTTATTTATTTTTTTTTTATTCTTATGTTAATCCCCATACATTACATCATTAGTTCTAGATGAAGTGTTCCATGATTCATTGTTCGTGCACAACACCCAGTGCTCCATGCAGAACGTGCCCTCCTCAATACCCACCACCAGGCCAACCCATCCTCCCACCCCCCTCCCCTCTAGAACCCTCAGTTTGTTTTTCAGAGTC